>NW_024080834.1:1735-201003 GCF_003009895.1 Hyaena hyaena | reverse complement strand
TTTTTTTTTTTTTTTTTTTTTTTTCCTTTACACAGATCTGAGAGTTCCTCTGTAAGTTATACCCCCTAGCATAACTGCAGGTCTTAAAACCATTTTTAAAAAATTTCTTTTAGTGTTTATTTTTGAGTGAGAGAGAGACATCACAAGCAGGGAGGGGCAGAGAGAGGGAGACACAGAATCCAAAGTAGGCTCCCGGCTCCGAGCTGTCAGCACTGAGCCTGACGTGGGGCCCAAACCCATGAACCGCAAGATCATGACCTGAGCTAAAGTGCAACACTTAACCGACTGAGCCACTCAGGTGCCCCAATTATTTACTTAAAACCTTACAAGATATTGCAAGTGGTGTCTATCTCCAAAACCAACAACCACCACAAGACTGGCACTGATTTTGACTCACCCTGTGTGTGAAGGTGCCTTTCAGCCCTGACATAGCAAACGGTAGGTATGTCAAACCTTATAATCTTTGCCAATCTGTCAAAGGAAAAGTAATATCTTGATAGTAGTTTTAAAAATGTTTAGGTTTATGATAACTTCAATCAGTGAACTAAATAGAAAACTGGAAAAAAAAAACCACTTGTGGAAATTGTTGCACAGATTTTATCAGAAGATGACAGCAAGATGACCAGTTGTTAATAGTTCCAGAAAAAGGTCATTGGTTTCCATAAACCAGAAACTGGTGATAATAAAACTAGTGCTGAATCTAAATAAATATTTCGTATTTTCCACAATACTTTGATATTATTTAAAAAATTTTGTTAGAAAATTCTGTAAAATTTGGGGTACCTGGGTGGCTAGGTCAGTTAAGCGTCCAACTATAACTCAGGTCACCTTCTCGCGGTTTGTGAGCTGGAGCCCCGCATCAGGCTCTGTGCTGACAGCTCAGAGCCCGGAGCCTGCTTTGAATTCTGTGTCCCTCTCTCTCTGCTCCTCCCCTGCTCATGCTCTGTCTTTCCGCACCCCCCCCAAAAAAAACCCCAAAACATTAAATAAATTAAAAAAAAAGAAAATTCTGTAAAATGTCAGACATGATAGATGATAAGGAATAGAGAGATGAATACATAGGAATGAATCCTTGAGCAGTTTTCTTTCTTCTTTTTCACTGTTATGATCTCCAGGCTAAAAACCTTCAGTGAGAAATCTTGAAGTTTCTCAGCTTGTTTCTCTCCCTTTTCCTTAGAGACTATCTAGCATAATTTGCCCATTCTTTTCTCTTCATTTTAAACTACAACACCCTCCCTTTCCTCTTGGTTTTCAGCAAAGAACAAAAATGCCCAGAATTGAAATGTCAAGTATTTTTGCCCTAACAAAATATTTTTATTACTAGGTTAAATATACACCCAAGTATCAGGTTGAAAATAATTGCAACAAAAGTTGGCCAGTTTGTTGTACCAGTTTTATTCATTTTCCACCGACAGAAAACTGGTTCTTTTGGTGATAGCCATATATATCTTCCAGAACCCAAAAATATCACATCAAGGGACAAGCCCACCTTGGAAAACTGCAAAGCAGGCAAGGCTTGTCTACTTCCCTTCCCCTCCCCCTGCCGTATTTCGCCCCTCTGAGTACTTTTAGTCTTCCACCCTCCACCTAGCTGTGTTTAGCTTTGTCCCAGTAATCTACACAGGAAGGGAGACATTCTGAACTTCAATGTTAGTTGAATATGTCTTCCAGGGTGTGGAGGGTGCATATAAATAGAGAGCATTCAGAGACTCAAGGGAGAGTTTCTCTCAAAGGGATAATTTAGGGAATAGTGGGTGGGAGATACATTTTCAAGCATAGAACGTTTTATACGTGGTTTCTATGCCTACTCATAGGAGCATCTCTGGCTCTGCGTAAATATGAAATTTCATATGTAGAAAAATAAAATGTCAAGGAACCATTAGATGTACTAGGAGTATCACTATTTCTTTCAATTTAGTGTTTTGCTCTATTTGTGTGTGTGTGTGTGCGTGCGCGCACACACACACACACACACACACACACACACAGGCTTTGGTTTCGTTTCGTTTCATTTCGTTTCGGTTAGGCATTCTTCAAACTTTAGAATAGAATGTTTTTAAATTCAAATTTCAGCTTTACTGGGGATGGGATTTTGTTGGACTGTGGCTGGTACTGAGGAAACAGCTCCCTCCTGCTTTTTTACTCCAAGTAGAGAAGACTCCAATGACAAGTATCTCTATAATTTCTTATTTTGAGGTCTCTAAAATCTTACATTATCCTATGTATTCCATTTTTAGTTATTAACTAATATATTTGAAATAAAGTTGGTGAAATGGGGCAGACTTGTTATTGTTAGCTGCCAATTTATAAACTTGAAAAAACATGGCATTGTTAGAAAAGAAAAATACATATGAATCAGGAAAACTGAATTAGTTATGTACGTGGATATGGCTTTTTGTGTGTGTGAGAAATGAGTTAAGTACATGGGATGAATTCCTGAGTGTGAATGTTATTGTAAGAAATAATAATTTAATAAAAATGCTTTTATACAAACCAGAAAGGAAAGAGATTTGTATAGATAAACTTGAATTTATTTCTGCCTTGTGCTGTAACTTTCTGTGTTGAAAATGTGATTTTGGATTATAAAATTCCAGGTGCGTAGTAATTTCTTATCAGTTGTGTATAATAACCTTTGGCCTGAATATTTTGAAATTGTTGTATATTCTTATAACAGACATTGTGCATAAAATTTTCCATGCTCTGTACTAGAGAGGTAAGAAATAATTTGACAGAGGGTCAAATGCTGTTCAATATAATTGAGGAAACTATTTTTAAAATATGAAAAGGTTTTCCAGTGGTTGAAAAGTTTATGTCCAGATGCCTAGAAACAGAGCTGGTTCATTTACCAGGCACTGGAGCAGTACAGAGAAACAGAAGCTATATGGGAAAGAGAGAAAAAGAAAACTAAAAAGAGAGAGAGAGAGAGAGAGGAAGGAAGGGAGGGAGGGAAGGAGGGAAGAAAAGAAGGGAGGGAGTAAAGTTGATTTGTTATTTGTCATTTTCAGCTTGTCCACATGGACTTTTTAGGGTTGCATTGTCACCTTCTGTGTGACGCTGCCAGTCTATCTCAGGGACTTCCTGATGCCTCCTTGATTGGGTGGAGCCAAAGGAAACTATGGAAGTGGACAGAGCAATTCCACCGCATACCCCCTACCCCTTGAAGCATCACACTTAAACCTTTTAACCTTTCTTTTTGTTTTCTATTTTCTTTTTTGTCAGATAGATTCCTACCATTTAAAATGAATAAAATTCCTAGCGCCTGGGTGGCTCAGTCAGTTAAGCTTCCAATTCTTGGTTTCACTTCAGATCATGTTTTATGGGTTCAAGCACTGCATGGAGCTCTGCTCTGGCAGCCCGAAGCCTGCTTGGGATTCTCTCTCTCTCGCTCTCGCTCTCCCTCTCCCTCTCTTCTGCCCCTTCCCTATTCACACTCTCTCTTTCTCTCTTTCTCAAAATAAATAAGTAAACATAAAAAATAAAATAAATAAATAAATACAATGAATAGAATTCTAGCTAAGGAACATATACCCAATCTGAGTGTTTCTTACACTTTAGTATTGAGTTGTGAAGGTATCTACTTTTAAAGCATTATCTTTAAATTGTTATTGTGGAAAAGAAGCTGTCTATTTCCAGTCCTTGAAGATGGTATAAACTCAATTCCCAAACACAAACACGGCTGATGAACTCAATTAATTCAAAAGGAAAAAAGAAAATCAGACCAGTTAGTGTAGGCAAAATAACCAGATGAGTTATCAAATGTTTCATGTTTCAACCAGCACTTTTGACAGCCGGCTGATAAGGTACAGAAAGAGGTACCTGAATCCATTTGTATCCTTAGGTGAGTATGTGTCCTGCCAATATTCTTAGCTATGTACTCCTGCCATTAGCATCCGCAGGTGCGCATGTATGCCACTTTCTATTAAGTTGCATTCTCCAGAGACCTAAAGATATGCTTATATGTTTCTAAATAACTAGCTTGTGCCAATGTTGAAAACCTTTAGATTTCATAAGAGCTTACGCTTTGGCAAACTATTGAAAGGAAAGATACTCTAGCGCTTCTGGGATGTATCATCTTTTGTTGGAAACACTGAATCACAGAGCATTCTGGGTAGAATCCTCTGAAGAACTTATTTGCTGTTTGTGTAGTAAAGTGCTTTTTTTCCTAGAATGATTTTCAAAAAGATTTTGTTTTGCAAAATCGGTACTTTTATAGAGATATCAAAAGCAATTGAATTGTCACACATTTCTGGACTGTTAATGCAGAGTTCTCTCCCCTCCCAGATCTGAAGCAGAAAGTAAATAATAAATATAACCTTCTAAAATATTAGGATCGGTGGTATATTATTAATATTAGACATTTTCAGCATTTAATTTTAATTTAGCTTGGCTTTACAAACTGGATAGCATAAGCATTAAAAATTATACATGCATGTCGATTGTTACCTCTAGTTTCTAGTTAAAACTCCCTGGAAAAAAGCAGAGTTGGTGTCATATACCAAAAACAATAATGATCTGTTATTATTTGAACTTCCAAGCCTTCCTTTTCCTCAGTTGTGGATACATACTGCCTCAACTCAGGTCAACTAACGTTTAATAAAATTGCAGTCTGACTTGTGACATGATGAGATTTACCATGCTCATAAAATTCTTACTTGATGGTCGTGTTTGGCCTGGCCTTAGCTCTTGCCTAACCTCACTACACCTTCTTTACTTACCAAAATTGTCTTTTTGGGAACAAATTATTTCCCCTTGTCTCCCTATGGCAGGCAGCCTTTCCATTCCCTCTCTCTACTCCTGCCTTGCTCTCAATCCTGCAAGTAAACCCATTAAAACAATATCATCCACTGATTTGATTTGGCTGCAGCAAGGAAGCGAAGGTAACATCTTCCATGTTACTGGATAGGCCCTGTTTGTTGTCTCAATCATAATTTTAGAAAAGCTTCGCTCCCAGGAACCGTGCAGTTAGCAAGCTCTCAGAATTACCCTATTTATTCATCAAACTATTTGAAACCATGGCAAAGTTTTTGCTCCATATTTTATTAAACTCAATTAAGTAATGGGGTCTTTTGTCATCAGTCTCCACTTCACCTTCCAAGGAAAACCCACTGCACTTTACAGTTCCTAAGATGCCAACCGTTCATTTCTTTGTGGTGTTGAAGGTAATTTGATTTATGTCTTGCTCTAGTTAAGATGCCCATGTTTTCAAACAGTTTTGACTCGGAGTTACAGGCTAAGGTCAAGTTAACAATGGTAATCTGTCTCTCTGTTTGCAAACAATGAATCACCATTTGGATTTTAAGACTATGGTAAGCTTTCACTTGGCAGCTCGGTTCAAGGGTTGTCAGGAAAATGTATGAAAGTGGCCTGCGCCGGGAACCTGTGGTTGTAGATGTCAAGGATTTTCTAACAAGGCCACCAATATAGTTGTGAATAATTGGTCAGAAGGAGGAGTGGTTAAAGAAGCATTAGCCCCATGCCCTATTTAGACTGGATTGATTTGATCAAGACTTAATAATATTAAAAGCTCTTCTAGTCATTCCCAGGGCACGAATGAAAATGCTTTCAAATTATTAAGAAGGAATGTGACTTATTCAGGACAACATGTGAGGAGAGAGTGATACAAGGAAGTAGTTCATTTCAGTCCTTTACTTTGGATCACATAAACTACCATTAGGAAGAGAAAAAGCTTGCTTCTCAGAGAGTTGCAATATTTTATTACTAATTGAATTGGAGTTTGTTTTGGAGAGTTGGCAGTTAACATAGTTGAAGTTGAGATGAAAATTCATAAAAGTTAGGGGCCAATTTTCTTCAAACATCTTGTTGTTCTTATTCGTCAGGAATTCAGACAAAATGATGACTTTGAAATAAAGAGAACGCTGAGATCTGAGCAGCGTTCAGATGAGTTTTTTCTAAGTAAGCTCGGCGGCTCCCACATAGTAAACATTGAATTAATACTGCAAATTGGGTGCATGAAGATGTCAGTAGAAATTCATGAGTGAATATTTGTATCTGTCTTCAAAATACTGATGTTAAGAAAAGGAATTTGGGGGCCCCTGGGTGGCTCAGTTGGTTAAGCTCTGACTTCAGCTCAGGTCATGATCTCGTGATTCATGGATTCAAGCCCGCGTCAGGCTCTGTGCTGACAGCTTGGAGCCTGGAACCTGCTTCAGATTCTGTCTCCCTCTCTCTCTGCCCCTCAACCTCTCATGCTCTGTCTGTCTCTCAAAAATAAATAAACATTAAAAAATTTAAAACAAAAGAAAAAAGAAAAAGAGTTTGTTTTCACGAGCCATGACCTAAAAGCAGTGATTTTATGATTTGAACTGACAAGAATATAGTTACTCTATACAGTTGTTTCTTTTTATTTTATTATCCAAAGTAACATTAACTGCTTCCCTTATGTTTCTGTTTTTGAGGCTTTATTTTTTTCTACAGTGATAAAAGGAGACTAGTATTCGGGATTGCCAAATAGACATCTGTTTGTCAGGTCAGGGTTTGAGCTGATCACTGATGCAGACATTTGATTACTATATTTGAATATCATGTGTTGATGTTCATTGACCTACATTGTGATATGAAGAGAATTTTCATTAAGGATTTATTTTACCTGAATACCCAAAATTAACCCTCTAAGATAATAGTCAAAAAGCAATTGCCTCTCTTCTGGTGGCAAATCTGGAAAAAAAAAAAAAAGGAAATAATTACTATTAATTATGCTGCCCCTGGATTCTATAAACTTTCTCTTGTATATGCATTTAAGGGAGCACTTGAGCAGAAGCATGAACACTCAAGTATTTTGGATTCAAGGGTTTCCTTCTTACTATGTAAGTGCCCCCCTCTTTGTCTAATCACAAAGTGTGAGTTGGACATTATTCAATGTGTGAGTTCTAAGTGGATAATACTGATACCTTTCGTTACCATTATAAGGGGAAATCCCTATATCATGTATAATTGTTACAGTCCACTAACTCCATGAATTGGACATGTATACCACAGATCTTGAGAAAAGCCATGATGGTTGACATAGCATCTCAAACTTAATTATCTCTTTGTTTATAGAGGAACAGAAAATGATAGGATCTAATCTTTCTTATAAGTTACTATGGTTTTGAATATAGCATAGCCAACTTATATACATGCATGCTAAAATAGAATGTACTAGAATTCCGTCATTTGAGGTGTTTTATGGATCACTTTCACAATAAAAATTACTTGAAATTTAAAACTAAGTAGACCTGTGGAAATGACAAAATACAATATGAACTTCAGAGAGGAGGTGACTTTCCCAGAGCAACATGGGTAGGAATTGGTAACTCCCAGTGCTCAGTCCAGACTTTTTCTCACTGTATTCTCCTGATTCTGTGAAATGAGGTCAAAAGGCCTTCTGTAAGAACCCCTAAACTACTAGTATATGTTCATATTACCCTGTTCATGCTGTAGCTCCTGGGAAGAAGAATAATGTCATGTTTAAGAAAATGTTACTGAGGTATCAGTGCTGACTTGGGCTGTGCAAGCTTTGGATGAATGACTTTACGTGAACTTCCTTAGTTTCCTCCATAAAATGAAAATAACAATAGTTATGTCCTCACATCGTTTCAGTCATTAAAGACGATAAAGGCAAAGGACTTAGAAGAGGTCTGGCACATTTTAGGTACTCAGGAAATGTCAGCTCTTTAAACATGGCCCATTCATCAAGCCTCCAAGACACTCATTTCTCATACTTGCTATCTGGTCATTCTTACCTTCTCCTATTTCTGCAAACTTCCTTCTCTTTTTCAGCTTGACTTTCTGCATCCTGAACGTCTACTGGAGGTTAGTGTCTCCTAACAACAATCCACAATTTTAACGGTGCTATTTATTTTCACCTCTTTGTAACTGAAGAAAACGCATAAGAAAATTGAAAACCAGGCGTGAATAAATTAACTCTTGGTTTTTGGAATGGATTTATTTCTTCTGTGGGTCTTAATATAATCAATAAGCATTGAAAAATGTTGAAATTCTAGAAGTATGATTTATTGTTTGGCTTTTATCTGGAGCACTGATGAAAATGACATTTTGTCACTAGCTATTTATTAATACGGATCCACACATCTGGTAGATGGCAACCACCGAGTTCCATGAAAGGGCTGCAACCGTCATCAGTGCCCTAGTGGGAGACCATCTTGCCAGTGGTATATACGGTGTCTATTCCAACAAGGAACATCATCGCTTTGATTTTAAACTGAAATACTCTGCATGATTCCTTCAGGAGTGTGCACTGTATGGGCATATACTCAGAAAGTAAGCTTTAAAGAAATGAACCAGGTAGAACTTGCTTCTAGGACCTAGTCCAGTCCCATTGTCTTAGGACCATCTCTCTTTTCTGATCCACATGCTCATGCTGCTTTCCAATCTGGAGCCCCTTGAGTGTCCACTGCCCTGGCATCCTGCCTTATCCAGCTGGTACTGTGATTGCCAAGGTAAGCTGAAAAAGCCTCTTATCAAAAGTGTAAGAGTGGCTGCATGCTGATTCAGATTTGCTTATTTGCTGTGGCCTTCTCACGTCAGTGTCTTCATATTTTTTTAACTCATTTGTAATTGGGATGTGAGAATATTAGGCCATTCTGGAAGAGAGACATCATATGGCAACAACAAACAACAAACAATAAAAGAAATGTTTAGAAACAGAGCCTTCCCTCTGGTCTCTTAAACAATCTGTCATCCAGTACTATCCAATCCACCTCAAAAGAAAATCAGTTTTGTTTTTTGTTTCCCCTCATCTCCATTCTTTTTTCAGATATCTAATTCATATTCTTTTTTTTTTAAGTTTATTTATTTTTGAGAGGGAGGGAGCATGAGTGAGAGTGGTAGGGGTGGAGGTGGGGGAGACAGAATCCAAAGGAGGCTCTTCAATGTCAGTGCAAAGCCTGACATGGAGCTCGAACCCACAAACCATGAGATTCTGACCTGAGCTGAGGTCGGCCACTCAGCCAATGTGCCACCCAGGCACCCTTCTAATTCAGATTCTTGTCTCTCACTAGGATACCTGCAATGGCCCCCAACTGGGCTTCCATTCTCCAATCCAGTATGCACACTGTCAACAGTCTGATCATGTTTCTGTGGTCATCTATGACCACCAGACTAAGCCTTGAATGTTATATAAAAAAAAACTTTTAAAGGCCAACACAAATCTTTGACATCATACTTGTTCCTAAACCCCACCCTCTAGCCATGAAGCAAGGTACCTATCACTTTCAATTAAAAGTGATAATTCTCTTCTTTCTAATGAATTTCTACTCATTCTTTTAGGCCAAATTCTAATGCCACCTCTCTGAGGACACACTGATTCCCTCATAATAGGGTTAAGCTATTTTCTTTAAGATGCTTTAGGCTTTTTTTTCTTTTTAACATGTTTGGAGCACTTGTCAGATTATTCTGTACCAATTTTTCATGTCTTCCTAAATTAGTCTGTTGGATTCTTGAAAATAGATAGATACTAGTCTTTTTAAATTTTATATCATCATTACCAAGCAAAGGACCCTGTAAATAATTGTAAATATTGAATATTTTTTAATAAGCCAATGAATATATAAATATGCCACATAGGGATCCGGTGTTCTCCTTTGATGTAAGCTCAGCTTTTTACAGTTATGTATATTGGGCTAGAGAAGTTTTCCTTTCTTCCTTCCTTCTTTCCTTCCTTCCTTGTTTCTTTCCTTCCTTACTTCTTTTCTTCTTTCCTTCCTTTCTTTCTTTTCTTCATCAAGGACTTATTGAGTATTTTCTATGTTCTTGGTTTATGTGAGATGTGAGGCACATTGAAAATAATAAAACACCATCTCTGCCCTAGAGGCCCTCTCCATTTCAATGTTAAAGAAAAATAGTAAAATAAAAATATAATTAGGGGGACACCTGGGTGGCTCAGTCGGTTAAGCAGCCACCTTTGGCTCAGGTCATGATCTCATGGTTCGTGGGTTCGAGCCCCACATTGGGCTCTGTGCTGACAGCTAGTTCAGAGCCTTGAGCCTGCTTCAGATTCTGTGTCTCCCTCTCTCTGACCCTCCCCTGCTCATGCTGTCTTTCTCTCTCTCTCTCAGAAATAAATTAAAAAAAAAAAACATTAAAAAAATAATATAATTAGGGGCCCAGTACCTTAATAGGAATCCCCTTCATCCTTGTAATTGGGCTTTGGAAATGTCCTCTGCTCTCTGAAGACCAGTGTTGGAGATGAGCCTTGAGTAAAAATGATCACCTCCATATTGTGCCCTCACACATTAGCACATGCAGAAGCTATTTGTAGAACTTCCTCAAAGTGTCTCTCAAATAGCTCCTGGAGAGAATGATATGTGATGTGGAAAATGTAAAGGGCATTGATCTGAGGGTCAGGACCTCTCGGTTCTAGTTTTAGTCCTGCTATTAAACAGCTCTGACCTTGGGCAAATGATTCAACGTATTGGATATCTTATCTGTAAATTGAGAGTGTGGATCTAAATTCTCCTTCAGTGGTTCTTTGCCAAGACCCTAGAATTTTAGAAACATATGTACCTGGTCCTTACCAAACAGTCAGTGAATTAGAATCAAATCTCACAGAATGAGGCCAGGCCACGTTTATTTAGCAAAAACCTTCCTGGTGATTCTGAGAGGCTCTGACCTGAGCTGTAGCTCCTCCTAATATCTTGATAAGCTGAGGTCTAGGGCCCTCTGTCTGGCAGCCCCCACTCGGATTGAGACACGGAGACTCTAGGCCCACTCCAGTCTTTCTCTAACAATCTGTGAGAACAAGGAACATTGTTTCAAGGAACAATCAGATCAGTAGCTGACATCATAGGTCTTCCTGAAAGAGAGGAAAGAGATGCAGGACAGAGATAAGACCAAAACAAAAAATCCCCAAATGCTTGTGGGACCCTGGTAATCACAGCCATCACCAAGACTCTCCTCGGCTTCTTGAACTTTAAGATGGATCCAGTCATTCTGATGCCCTCACTCCCATATATTTATTCTCTGACTAAGGCACAAAAATTCGGGTGAGCTAATGCATCAGCCCATGAAAAATGAACAATTAAAACAATGAAGTTGTCAGTTCTTTTACCAGATTGCAAATAAATAACCTGCCTGTCAGGCGGGCTGCTCTGCTGGACCATTAGTTTAATACAAAGACATCCTGAGGAATGGGTGGATGACAGCTGATCTATCACTAGGCCTTTGATAAAGACCTGAGCAAAATATGCTGTCATAAACCATCAAAGGTCAATCTCAATTTGTGAGAAACAAAGTATTAGATGAAATTTGAATGCATCTCTCTGCCCATCATGAGAGCCATCGGCTTTTCTTTCTTTTTCAACTCTCAGGATGGTGGATACTTGTTTTGACAATATAAAACACCTTTCTGTTTATGCTTATTTAGCTTGTCAGGGACACTGTGCTGGCATAGATGGCCTTGGAGTTTGTAACTATCACAGTGGAGAGACTGTGATCTTACTACTGCACAATGTATCTATTTGCCAGGCTAGACATGGTTTTCCTATGAGAAGTTACTCCGTGTCATGGCAAATGCTAAGGCAGTCATGAACTTCCAGACAGAAACTCAATTCCTTGCATTTGCTTATATGTATGCTTGAATTTTATATGCCACCTCAAAATGTTTGCCAACTGAATACAGTGCTCACAGAAAACACTGATATAAGGTAGTATATCAGACAATGAAATAAAGACAAAATTAAATTCTCTAGTTGATATCTCATTTGTCTTTAAATGTAGTGGAAAAGTAAAGATAGGAATCACCTTTCAGAAGTCACCTTGAAGAAGATCTTATTTCTTTTTTTTTAATTTTTTTAATGTTTATTTATTTTTGAGAGAGAGACAGAGTGCGAGCAGGAGAGGAGCAGAGAGCGAAGGAGACACAGAATCTGAAGCAGGCTCCAGGCTCTGAGCTGTCAGCACAGAACCCGATGTAGGGCTCAAACCCACAAACCGAGATCATGACCTGAGCCCAAGTTGGACACTTAACTGACTGAGCCACGCAGGCGCCCAATAAATTCTTATTTCTTAGAAGCAGAGAGTACTCTTAGAAAGTTTACCCTGTAGTAAAACTTTGTGAAGTATAGTGTTTATGAGGTGTTCAGGGTTACCCAACTTGTCTCTGTAATTTACCTTGTCTCAACTAGAATCTTAACAAAACTGACTACTCAATTTTTTTATGTGTATTATTTTTAAGCAAGAGACAGAGCATGAGCGAGGGAGGGGCAGAGAGAGTGGGAGACACCAAGTATGAATCAGGCTCCAGGCTCTGAGCTGTCAGCACAGAGCCTGATGTGGGGCTTGAACCCACGAGCAGTGAGATCATGATCTGAGCCGAAGTCGGAAGCTCAGCCAACTGAACCACCCACCCAGGTGCCCCTACTCAATTTTTAATAAAGATCAATCAAGTGCTTGAGAATACAAGTCAAAAATATGATTTTTCCCTTTCCAAAATCTTATATTCAGTTTGTATCTTCATGATCAAAGTAATATAAATTATACCTAACTAAAAAATAGTCACTGCTGATTCATTCTTATTCTTGAGTATATTCCTGATTAATTCAGACCATAAAGTGTAGCTTTAATACGGAGAATCAGTCTAAATCTACATAGAAATCAACCTGCAGAGGTTTTGTGGTTATTTGGTTGCCCAGTAATTTCAGCTAGGAAGAAGTAAAATACTTCTGACTGGTTTGACCAGTTCTTCCAGTATTTTGGATGGCTAATTAGTAAACATGGTAAACAAATTGTCAACATAAAATTTTCCAGGCTGATTTTCCTACCTAGTAAGTTAAACCACAACTTTGCCTGGTGAGCAGCTTTGCAATCTCTTCAATGTTGTATAGTATAGAGGTCCCTCTCACCTCCTAAGAAGAAGCCCTGAGAGAATGGGAAATACCTTAGAGCTCATCCTAAGGACACCATGTTTTTGCTCCTGGTTTTGCCACTTATTAGCTGTGTCATTGGGCCAAATGATCTTATGTCTATTTATCTTATTATGGGCATAATAGCATCTGCTTAAAGGAGCACTTACACATAAAAACAAAAAACAAATATCATTCCTTAGATGAGTGGGGGAGACCTCTAGAGTGGCTTACTTTTAAGCAGAGAAATAATGTTATTATACAGAGCACAAGAAAAGAAAGCAAGCAGTTTATGTTCTAGAAACTTCTGTATTCTGTAGTTAGTCCATCATTTCTCTTGCGTTTTAGCCCTTGAGAAGTCTCTGCTTTCTGCTTCCCTGTAGATATCTCTGGGTGCCCAAGCTGCTCCTCAGGTTATTTCTGGGTCCTGATCTTCAAAATATCCCAAGTCATTACAATCCCAAGACATTGTATTAAAAGCTGTATTCGATAAAGACCTGAGCACAGTATGCTGTCATAAGCCATCAAAGGTCAATCCCAATTTGTGAGAAACAAAGTATTACATGAAATTTGAATACATCTCTCTGCCCATCATGAGAGCCATCGGCTTTTCTTTCTTTTTCAACTTGCAGGATGGTTGATACTTGTTTTGATAATATAAAACACCTTTCTGCTTATGCTTATTTAGCTTGTCAGGGACACTGTGCTGGCATAGATGGCCTTGGAGGTTGTAACTGTCATAGTGAAGACACTGCGATCTTTAACTAAATATGTATTTTAATAATTAGTGATAGTTTTCCCATATAAATGTTACATTGCTTTTAAAATATAATTGTATTGATTTCTATAAAGAGTTGTGCATTAGGCTGTTGTTTAAAACGTGATCCTCTATGATACCATGGTGTCTAAGGAATAAATCAGAAGCTACCTAAAATATTTGGAAATACAGAGATTGTATAGTTTGAATAATGACCCCTCAAAGATGTCCATGTTCAGGGCACCCGGGTGGCTCAGCTGCTTGAACATCTGACTTCAGCTCAGGTCATGATCTCACTGTTCCCAAGGTCAAACCCCATGTCAGGCTCTGTGCTGACAGCTCTTTGCTGACAGCTCAGAACCTGGGAGCCTCTTTCAGATTCTGTCTCTCTCTGTCTCTCTCTCTGCCACTCCTCTGCTCATGTTCTGTCTCTCTCTGTCTCTCTCTCTCTCTGTCAAAAATAAACATTAAAAGTTTTAAAATAAAAAGATATCCATGTTCTAATTCCTAGAATCTGTGAATATGTTGTCTTATGTCTCAAAAGGGACTTCACAGGCGTGATTAAGGATTTTGAGATGGATTATGTGGGCGTGTTCAGTGTAATCACAAAGGTTCTCATAAGAAGGAGGCAGGCAATCAGAGGAAACAAAAAGAAACTAAGTTGCTGGCTTGGAAGATGGAGAAAGTGGCCACAAGGAATGGAGGTGGCTCCTAGAAGCTGGAAAAGACAAGGAAATAGATTCTGCCCCCGCCCCCTCCAAGTCTCCAGAAGGAACACAACTCTGTCATCACCTTGATTTTAAACTTCTGACCTCCAGAACTGTGAGATAACACATTTATATTGTTTTGAACCACTAAGTTTGTGATAATTTGTTACAGCAGCCATACGGAACTAATACAGAAATGCTTAAAATAAGATAAGCCTAACCATTTTCTAACATACCCGCATACCATTGTCAACATCATATTTAGGAGTAGCATCAGTAACTCATATGTACCTGGATCTTTCCCTCTGGAAATTTTTCTCCTCCACAGTCTTTCTTCCTTCCCCTTCCCTCTCCCACTACACATACTCTGTAGGGTTTCAGGTCTCAGTCAGTGATCTCTTCAAAGAGAACATCTGGAACCAAACACCCCCCCCTCCACTCTATGCCTGTCAGTCAAACTGGAGTCCCTGACGCTCTCTCATTGCACCCTGTGCTCTTATAATATTTTTGAAGTATATGTTTATTTGAATGGCTATTTTATTGTATTTATCTCCCCACTATTGCAAGCTTGATGGGTACAAGGAGCGTGTTTAGTTTTGTTCACTCTTGTGAACCTGGCTCATAGTAGGTATCCAGAAAATATTTCTTGCTGAATGGGAATATTCCAGAATTTTGCATATCTTGTAAGATGGATCGAAGGCATGCCCAATAATGTAGTCCATCTGGGATCACAAGGCAATAAATAAACACAACACAGTCTCTTTCAGAAGATATGAGGCAGGCTTTATGTGAACTTTGATTTCTTCTGAAGTCTTAGTCAAAGTCATTCTTTCACCAAGTGACTACTGACAGATATTTTTCACTATGCATGTCTAATCTAAGAAATACAATATTTCCCAAAATGATTCTCTTGGGTAACATTCAGAATACTTTTTCTTGCTTTTATTTCCATCTTCATTTTATTGCTTTGCAATATAAATTGTAAATTCCTTCAGTGACATTTAAACATCCATTTGCGAACTGACTTTAAAAATTTTAGGAGGTCAGTTTTTCATGAGTAGATAATTTATATTCTCTGCAATTTTGATTCTTCTGAAGTTCAAGAATCAAAGCTGAGGACGTTCCTGAGCTCTTCGGATAGAGAAGTGATTCATATTTGTGAATGGTTTTATGAAGCCTCAAAATATTGAACAATCAGTGAGAATATGGATAAATTTTACTTATTTGGGTTTCAAAAACTTTATGTCCTGCAATTTTAATTTTTTCATTTTTTTCATCTTAGAAATAATTTTTCCTGGTAGATACATGTAAAGATGATTTTTAAGTATTAGTTAATTTTTCATACTTATTCTGAATGTATCTATTCACAGTGTTTGCCCAAATATAGCACTTTGGTTGAACAGTTGATCCTGATTTTAAATATAAGGGTTTCAATGGAAACCAAACAAATTTTACTGAAGCACTAGGAGATTCCTGTATGTTACTATGTCTGCTAGGCTACTACTCATAACAATCTGTGAGGTAGGTTTTGTTAATCCCATGATATAAAAGAGATAAGTGAGGTTCTTAGCACGTTAATCTTTGTTTAAAGCCAGAGATAAAAGGTCATTGGCAGTGGTGGGCCTACCTGACTCAAAGTTCATGCCATTTCCTCTAGACCACCTGACTTTTAATGGATGCTTGCAGATGAGCACGGCATTCCCAATGGCTCTCTCTCAGAGCAGACCAGTCCGAACGTCACTTAACTCAGAACCCTATGCCAGTGGGCCCCAAACCTCAAGATGGAAAATGGCTAACTAGACCTCACCACACAAATCCTATTGTGTTCAGCACGGCCACTTGGACTTCTCAGCATTATCCGTCTTCTCAAAGCGCAGGGTTTTGTACAAGTTTGTACTAAACTTGATGCTCATGTGACCCTGTGGCAAAAACAGGTCTTCCCAGAGATGGGAAGATTTTGTAATCACTGCAGCTCTTGGTTCTGAAATGATTGGAAGCCTCTAATGAAACGCATTTTGATTTTTCTGATGATTTGCTAGCCTTTACATGTTAGAAAACTTGCATTATGGTGTTCCTTTCGTCACGTCACCGTGGAATGTAAGTGACGCCCTCGCGTGTGCACTGACCAACAGGGTGAAGGCTGCGAGAGTCTCATAAACATGCACTCTCTGAAATGAGAGTCTGAAATGATCATGTCTGAAATGCCATGATCAGTTCATCTTACTTAGCCATGTATAACAAGCAAAGTGAATACACTTTTCGGGCGGTGAAGCCGGATGTGCTTTCTGGATACCAGATAAATGCTTTCTTCGTATATATTTGATCAGTGATTCTTAGATAAAAGAATGTGTAGAGCAACAACAAACTACTTAAATAGCTGTTCAGATGCTGAGTCTGATTCCACCTAATGCTCTCTTGTTTATATATATATCCCAGTCAAGAAAGGGATGGGGGGAAAACCTCATTTTTTGATTAATTGCCCTGTGTTTCATTAGTCTTTTTTTTAATGTTTATTTACTTAGTGTGTGAGAGAGAGAGGCAGAGAGATAATACCAACATGGGGCTCAAACCCATGAACTGGCAAATCATGAGTCAAAATGAGTCAGACTTACCCAAATGAGCAACCCAGGCACCCCCATTAGGCTTTATTTTTAATACTAAGCAACCAACCGAAGTTGGTTAGCATTTAAAGTTAGCATTTCTACTGTTGCTGTCATGTTTACTTAAAGAAACTGGAAGATGAAATATTCTTAAAGATAGTAGATGCTGAGAAATCAAGTGACACCATTGGCACCCAGGTCAACCACCAAAAAAACAGAGACACCGGGAACAAAATAGTTACTAATTTCTCCAATGTGAGAAGAATCTCTTAAAACAGGTTCATTCTTTCATGATGCCAAATAGTTTAGATGATAAATAAAAAGGTTGATCCAGGGGGGCGCCTGGGTGGCTCAGTCGGGTAAGCAGCCGACTCTTGGTTTCAGCTCAGTTCGTGATCTCACGGTTCATGAGTTCATGCCCAGTACTGGGCTCTGTGCTGACTGTGGGGAACCTGCTTGGATTCTCTTGTTCTCCCTATCTCTCTGCCCCACCCCCATCTCTCTCTCTCTCTATCAGAATAAATAAGTAAATTCTTAAAAAGTGGATCCAGAAATTATTATTAAATTTTAAGTTCACAAGAAATCTAATAACCAAACTGTTTGACTTTGTTTTTATACTGACTGTGTTTGAATTGTCATTGGACACAACCATGAAACGTAAAATGTCTATTTGACTCCATTTTATAAGCTGAAAAATACCCAGAAATATTTTTTCTATTTTCTTAACAAAATGGCATGATATTATTTAGAAGTTGGAAGGAAAAGCTTTTACCTCTCGGCCTTAAAACGAAAACAGCACAACCCAGCAGAGTAGCTGACAAGTGACACGAATACAGTACATGCTAATGTGCAGAGAGAAACAACCTTGAGAATTTAAACCGGCTGCACCAAAAAAATATCTTTATCCAGATATGTGGTCCCTCATGAATTATACTATTATTTTAGTTGATTTTACCTGACATCACCCTATGATTTTCTTCAGTGACAAGAAAATTGCAGCTGGCCCTTGACAGTCGGTCACAAATTGACTGAACAAAACAAAATCAAACAGTGAAGTAATCCCCAAGTAAATTTAATGAAACCTAAATCCCAAAGGGCAGCGCACTTCTGTAGGCAATGGTCTTATTTAATAAATTTTTCCCTGCTTTCACTTTTAGAGCTATATTTACACAGACAAATTTAATTCATTGGGTTTACATTTCCTCTTTCCCTCAGTTTGTCCACCAGGCACATGTGGGAAAAACTGTAAACAGGTATGTCAGTGTTCAGCTGAGAATGAAGAGTGTCACCCAGCCACAGGGAGATGTACCTGTCTTCCTGGCTACCATGGAAACAGCTGTCATCTCTGTAAGTGTGTTCTGCGCTTTTGTCGTAATTTATCCAAGAGACACCGATAGGGTGGGTCATCAGTCAGAATGCTAAAGGGCAAAGTTAATTCAAGCTTATAATTTATAGCAAGTCCTTTGAGAATGTTTATTGGGGTGGCTGAGATAATACACTTTCTTGTGGAACCCATTCTCCTCTGTTGCCTTTTTGGTTCCAAACGTCCCCAAGAGAAAGACAAGAAATAGAGAAAGAATGAAGATAATATGAACTGGTTGTTATCAATCAGTCTACAGCAGATGGGAATATATTTAAAGCGATTCGTAAAGTAAGTTAGCTCCGGGATCTGCTTAGGAACAATCAAATTAAACAAATTGTTATTCTGGAATGGAAACAGTAACTTGCTTGAAGGACAAAATGCCAGTTGGCTCACTGCTGTGTAATAAAAAAAGGATAGTCCGTAGACCAAACACCTTCTATTGATTTGTTAGGGCATTTTAACTTTGAAAATGGTTATAGGGGAACACACGATAAAATGTCCCAAGGAGCATGTAAAAATGTTCAGTCAGCTACTTAATTTTTAAGCTTGTAATTATTTATAATGTACTTTTTATATGTTTAAAAATAAAATGATTTGGCCTCAGTTTCATTTTTCCCCCAACTTGGCCACCGCTCCTCTTTTCTCCCTAGTCGCTCCTGTAGCAGATTCCTTCCACTTTCCTTTCTTAATTCTGCAAACATATGGATGATTTTTGGATTCCCTCCTCCCAGATGCCACCTATAAAACACAAACTTATGGTCAAACTATTGATTCTAATTTTCTACAAGCCATAGAATGTGTTTTTTGAATATCACTTCTCACATTTGTCTTCATTTTAAATATTATCAGCTAAAAACACAAGTCAAGCCTGGATGAAAATGGTTTCAATTAGCATTTAGTTTGGAGCCCACAACCACTGCAGTTATACAAATGCAAACGGAGGAATTAAAATATAAAATTAGTAAAATTTCAATTATATTTTGGTTATGGCAGATTTCAAGCACCCTTATAATGGAAGAAGGTTATTTCCTCACTTTTGATTCTGTCATGTTTCTCAGGAATTTCTTTTTGAGATCAAGAATGTTTTCTCTTAACAAAATCAAATGATACATAGAGCTGACAGTACTTCCATGTCGGAGGCAAGCAACCTTGGGTTGAAGGAGGGGAGCTCCCCCTTGTAAAATCAGGGCCGAGTTGGGATGCCGCTCCCTGACTAGTCAGATTGGCTTAGCTCCAGGCAACACGTGGTTGGGAGTTGCTGCAAAGTTTCCTTGGCAACATCCACTATAATTACAGAACTATGAAAAAGGGTTCAAGAAAATATCCATAAAAGGTGCAGCTGGCTCAAAAGCAAAAGTGTCAGCAGCCAAAAACAACTGGGCTTTCATGTTCTGGAGTTTGCAGCGGAGAATCCAAACTTTCTTTCGGCAGAGGTCAGAGGAAGCAGACAAATTGTAGTAGAATCTCACCATTTGTCCGTGGTTCATAATGGGCAGGTTGGCCTCAGTCTGTGGATAGCATGTGGGGAAAAAACAAACAAACTGCTCAGTAGATATCAGCTTATCATGCTTTGTATTTTATGACCAATGAGAAATTACAAAGTAACTCCATACCCTGGAAAGTTTTTATTTCTTCAAATTGTAATATCCACTATTTACAATACTCTCTCTGAGAGTATTTAAGGCATTGGGGTTCCCTAAAGCCATGGCAGTTCTTTTGACAGTTTTTATAAAAACACCCTTGGTATAGAATGCTTTGAGGAGAGTGGGCCATAGAATAGCCCACTTGTGTCAAGAGGAAGGTATCATCCAATTAGTAGATGCTTGCCGTTAATGCTCTTGCTCATAGCAATTAAGAACTCAGACCAAATTTTAGCATCTCTTTTTAAGAATAAAACAAAACTGTGTGACAGTGACTAGTGTATGTGTGAGTAACCTGGTCACACACTAGGAAAAGCCTGAAATACACATTCATGCTTTTCATTTGTTTGGGAGCTAAGTGTCTCAGGGTATAGTCACTACCTTGCCTGTTCTAAGTTTCTAATGAAACCACCAAATGTTGTTCACATCATCATAGTATACAGTAGCCTTTAGTACTTAAACAAATCAGAACTCTGTGTTCATAGCCCAACTTCATGCAATAAGTCTCCTTTAAGAAGGGATGGTGCAAAAATGGAAAAAAAAAAAAAACAGTCATCTCCCAGTGGGAAATATCTAAATATCCCTTGCCAGAAAAACAAAGTTTCCTGGGAGAAATAATTGTAAAGGATGGGGCAAACGCCAGGTAATGGTCAAAACGGAACTTTAGGAAATGAGGGAGGAGAAATCAAATTTCACTCAAGCCAAATGAAATCATTATGTCCTAGGCATGTGTTCCCTTGTTAAATTTAGTGAGTATTTGAGCAAAGGTTGTGTCCATGATTCCAGAAGTCAATTTTTCACATAGCTACAGAATTCTAAGAGGAAGTGGAGTTTCCAGTAAATAACTTATTCTTGAGGGGAAAGTTATGGCCACTTTTGTAAATGCATACTGTACTCTTGATATATAAATTTAATGAGTTTCAAGGCTAAGAGGTTATACATACACCGTCTTTCAACAGATGGCATACTCATTAGTAGGTAAGGTTTGTCAAGTTCTGTGTCCCGGTTTCAAAAGGATAATTAACTTGAAGTCTAACAGTCACGTGATTTTTGTTTTCTGTGTACAATGAAGGACCCATATGAGGATGATCCTATCAAACACAAAATCGCCATTAAGATAGTTTGCAAAATGAGGAGCGCCTTGGTGGCTCAGTCGGTTAAGTATCCAACTTTGGCTCAGGTCATGACCTTGCAGTTCATGAGTTCGATCCCTATGTCAGCCTCTGTGCTGACAGCTTGGAGCCTGAAGCCTCTTCAGATTCTGTGTGTGTGTGCGCGTGTGTGTGTATGTGCACGCGCGCATCCCTCCTCCACTTGCACTCTGTTTCTATCTCTTTCAAAAATAAATAAGCATTTTAAAAATCTTTTTAAAAAATAGTTTGCAAAATGAGTATATGTCAGAGGGAAATTATGTCTCCCAAATAACTTCAACTCACATGAAACTGAGTTCAAAATATAGGCATACACACACACGCACACACACATATTAGTTATTTACATTTATCAAATAATTACACATATGATTTTCCCTTTAAACTGAAACACGAATTCTTTCATATCTATGACTATATCCATACTTTGACATTTTTCTCATTAATAAGTACATGAGTTTCACATTAGCAGGTGTTTCTCTTTTCCTTCATTGCACAGACACCCATGTCACTTTTCACTTAATAGCAATGTGACTGCAGAATTCTCTGTACCAATCCACTCTTATTAATTTTACCTCCTTTTTGGAATCAATATCCCAGTAGTACACACAGACTTCATTGTTTCAGACTCCATACTTTCAGCTTACTTTATGTGTATTTTCTCTAATATCAAGCAATCAAGCATTCTTTTTAAGCATCACACATAGTAATGATAAAAAATGCTACAAAAAAACTGCATTCTAAAAGTCTGACTCAAATGGCCATGAAGCATTTTACATCTTGGTGAATAGGAGAAAAGGAGGAGATGGAGCCTTTTTTAATCACAAATTTGTTTTTACGTATGCTCTATTAAATTTTTTGTGAGGGAGAAAAGACATTCTCAGGAGGACTAATGAATGTTGTATACCAAAAAAAAAAGGAACAATTAAGTATGGGAATTGACATTCCTTGGGAGGAGGGAATGACAAGAGATTCTGAAGTGAAGCCCTCACTTTCCATAGGGAGGAATAAAGAAATACAATAGCTACAACACAGAAATAACCTTTGGTATGAATAATTGTAGTGTTTTATATTCCCTCTCCATTATGAAAAATTTTACTTTAAAACTGGGGAAAAAAGGAAGAAAGCCGCAGCCACTCTTTGGGTATGAGACTCAAGGTGAGGACCCTGGGTTTTAGGACAGGACCTACCTATATGGGAATTGTAAGCAATCTGAATCTCAATTAAATCCATTCTTTGCTGCTACCTCTAAAACATGCTACATGTCACATACTTAAAAAAAACGTTTCTTCCTATTGGATTCTTACATAAAAACCCAGGACAAAAGGAAGGAAACAAGTATCATCTAGTCTTGTTTGGTCACTTTTAGAATTATGCTTCCAAATGAAAAGGTTTTCCAAGAGGAAGGACCTAAGGCAAATACCAAACACTCTGAGTCAGGTCAAGCCAGTAGGGAAAGGGGTCTGCTATATGCCTAGCAGTGATGCTGCCACCATTAAGGAAAATAATGGCCGCCATTGACATGGGAGCCGAGTTTGTACTTGTTCACTTCAGCCACCATATCAGGCCTGTGATTTTGTTCTTATCCCCCTTGGGAATAAAGAACCAGAAGCTCAAAGAAAGAAGTTAAAACCCCAACATTAGTAAGTGAAATGTATAGGTTTCAAATCACAGTCTATTCAAAATTTCCTATAGCCTCATATTTAAATATGAGGCAAGAACAAAGCTGGTTTTCTTTAACAGGTGACAGAATTTTGTGCGATATATATTCCATGTCACTTTACTCGATGGGACTTACCTTCGTCATCTTAAAATAAAAGTTGAAGCAGATGGAGATGAGGTCTCTTGAAACTCAAATTTTTACGATTTGAAGACTTGAAAGTACCAGACATTTCATAAAGCAGGAGAATGTCACAGATGGAAATGCTTCAAAGTTAATCAAGTACTTGAATACCCTCTATATTTTCTCTACTGTATACTTATCCTGTCTCTGTTTGAACTCCTACAGAGATGAGTAATCATGCCTTCTGAAAAAAGCTTATTCCAATCTTGGACAGCTCTTTCAGAAAGTATTTCCTTATTGAGATAAAATCTGCCTTCTTTCCTATAAGACTGCCTTTTCATGTTTGAAGATATTTCTGTCTTTGTAGCTCTATTTTCTCCTGAATAAACATCCCCACTCTTTCGATCATTGCACAGATAATGTGGCCTTCAGCTCATTCTTCGTCCTGTTTAGTCTCCCTTTACCTTGAATTCTGGCCATTTACGTGTTACACGGGCATTATCATGGCGGGCCACACATCCATGGATGTGAAAGAACAAAGGTGAGAAACTAACAGAAAATGAAAATGCTTTCTCCATGCTTCATGCCAATTTGAATTTTTACTTGTGTTAAACCCAGATTATTCCAGACAAGACAAACTATGACATTTAAATATTAAATAAAATAATAATTCATCTAGACTGAAATGAAATAGCCTTGTTTGGCAAATTGTCACCTATTCTGTACACTAAGAGTGGGCAGACTTCCAAGGAAACTCTGAGTTAAGTTTCCCGTAATTTATTAATGAGCAGCATCAGGAAATGTATGCCCTCATCTGTATTTCTAAGGCATCTATCTTTACCATCTCATCTCCTCAGATAAGTGCATGCCTCGGATCATTAGCTTGAAGGTGATTGAAAATACCAAAGAACAGTGTTTGGAATGCTGAGTTAACCACATGTCTGTGGGCATGAATTTAAACCCTGATTGCTTTGAGTTACAGCATCACATATGGTTTTGTTCTCCTTCAACAGGATGTCCAGAAGGCACTTATGGTCTAAATTGCCAAAGGATGCCTAAGTGTCTTAATGGCGGCATCTGTGACATCATGATTGGCACCTGTCACTGCCCTCCTGGCTTCTCTGGAACCAACTGCAATCAAAGTAAGTCAGTCTACTAGTTACATCATGGAGATGCTAAAATAGAGTTTTTAAGAACTGCACTTAAAGAGTAAATGTTGTTGCAATTATTACTTAATAATTTACTGTGGTAACAGCAAACACCAACTGACCTACATTCTAGATTGAGGAGTACTTACATCAGGAGTTTGACTGAGAACTGAAGCAGTGAAGGCAGCCAGAGAGAGCCCTTTGGTCATAACCTCTCATATCCCAACAATGCTAGCAAGATTCAAGTCAGCATTAGAATATCTGTTCCTTAAGAGAAAAGCAGACTGCGGATGCCTGTGTACATAGTGTCAAACCCACTGTCTAAAGTACAACCGTTTCACTTATCCTCAGCAATTTCCAGCTCAAAAGTAAGCAGTTGCCCTGCTTACCAAAAAGTAACAAGCTCCCTAAAATTTAAAGATTTAACTACCTATCACAAAGACAACTATTGACATAAAGTTGAGGGGACCAGGTGAAATTAAAGATCCCTTAAAAGTGCACTATCTTAGGCACTATAGGGATATTATTGGCAATTACACTTTGATCTTATCAGATTTGCCATTTCCTAAATATTTGGACAGTTTGCAAGATCCTAATGATCTTCTGGGAGGATAGGGGAGGCAATACATGGGAAAAAGCATGATGGAGAGGTGGTTCCGCAATATTGTGTCCTTCAACGTATGTACTGTTGAGGAAGTTCACTTTGGGATGCTTCACAGAGCTGTGCATTTATGTTTTTGTGCACTTGTCTATATTTTATGCTTCAGAATTCAGAGAGTGAAATAAGCATCAATAGATCTTCCATTAAAGATAGAAATGCTGTAGTTGTGACTGTGAGATTCCATCATTGGGAAGAATGATAACGAAGTTCGTGATCAGGCAGGGTACTAAGTTGTTATGTGCTAAAGACACCTGAAATGCCTGTCTTCCCCAGGCAGGTAGTTGTTCTGTCTTCTTTGTATGAGGGTAATTTTAATTACCTTGCCTCAGTATCCTGATGTTCTGAGGATAAAAGACAAATGAGACAAGGTCCTGGCTCCAAGCAGTGGAAAATTGAAACCTAGTGGATACTGCCTCTGAGGCCTAACCGGCCAAGTTATCTTTGAGTTAAAGCCAACCCATAAACATCTCCTAAGGAAGGCTCTGACTGGCCCCTTTGTTCCTCAAAGAAAATCATTGAGGGAAATTTCTTAATTTCCTCAGGCCAAAGCATCTTCAAGAGTTTTGCTTTCCCTGAATATTGGTAGTTTTTTTGTCTTTAGAAGCTGTGAACTTGTATCTGAGTACTTTTCCTTCTTTGCTTTGACAGCTAAGTAGGTCAGAGCCAGTTTTGCTGTGTCCACCTCTTACAAGTCTGAAGAATTGTGATACTCATTTATGTCTATATTGTTGCTATATTTTTTCCTTCACTTGATACTCACAGATACTTATTTTATCTTTGAGTGTCATCTGTACTTTGGTAAGCATCTCAGAGAATATGTGGAATAAAGTTGCAGCAAAATGAATTAATTAACACATGTGTTAACTTATTAATCTATCAAAATTTAATGTATAGTAATTAACATAATTTAAAAAGATAATTTAAGAAATGTGTTGATTTTAATAAATAAACAATACAAATACATTAATAAGTAGATAAATGATATTTAGAGATATGAGCATAACGGATCCTATGTCAATGCCTAGAGGTGTAAGCTAAAATTCAGAGGGGACTTTAAGGGGAAACATACTCAAGATTATTGGGCACATGCATGCATACGTGTGCATGCATGTGCATGCACACACACTCACATACACACTTGCTAAAGCAGCCATGTGTCAAAGCAAGACTGAGTTTGTAACAGTCATTTATATCATATATGTAAGTGTTTGACACTAGATATTTGGTTGGAATTCCTGATGTCAACCAAAATTGCACTAAGTAAGCAACCACTTGAACAGTGCCTTTTTTTGTTTTAGTTTTTCAAAGTAACCTTTTAAGTTGAAAACCAAACTGAAGGCAAGACAAGGAAACCTATTTGATTAAAAGAAAGGGTCGTGTATTTACAAGGTTTTTTAAAGTCTTGACTGGCAAAACGTTTTAATAAGAAAAATCTGGTTTTGTTTTGCTTCTTCCTCAGCTTGTCCTGAGGATCACTACAGGCAGGACTGTGTCCAACAGTGTTCTTGTAGCTCAGGACAGTGTGACCCAGTGACTGCAAGGTGCCAATGTCCACCTGCTGAAATGAGAGCCAGGTGTCAGCAAGGTAACAATAGCTGCAGAGTCACCTTGTCCGTCCAGGCACTAACTAAGCTATGCTATGAAAGCAGATTTGGTGCCAGGGAATATATTCAATGGGCATTGTTTATAACACTTTCTTCTTAAATGTGGCTTTAATAACATGAAAGTACACACTCTTGTTGAACTATATAGGAAATAGCCTACTGAAGGGTAAACAAAAATTGAAAACAAAAAGAATTATTTATGCATACTCTTGACGAGGAGCAAATTTTGAAAAAACTTTGGCAAACTTTTGTAAAACTTCAAATTATCTGTTGGGGATGTCTAATTATAAGAACTGAAAAGTTTTATATTTTCTTCATCTTTCAGAAGCCTATTGAAAGTTGGAAGAAAAATGAGAGACAGAAAGGAAAATATGATCTTTGTTTAAAATTACAAAACTTCCTTGGGGCGCCTGGGCGGCTCAGTCAGTTAAGTGTCTGACTTTTTCTCAGGTCATGATCTCACAGCTCATGGGTTCAAGCCTTGCATCGGACCCTGTGCTGACAGCTCAAGAGCCTGGAGCCTGCTTCAGAGTCTGTGTTCCCCTCTCTCTCTGTCCCTTCCCTGCTCATGCTCTGTCTCACTCTGTCTCTCAAAAATAAATAAACGTTAAAAAATTTTTTTAACTGCACAACCTTCTTGTCCTAAATCATATTATTATTATCACAATAATAATCATAATAGAAGAACTCTCAAGTTCAGTGAAATGATATGCAGAGAGCCACTTCTCTATGGCATACCCAGAGGAGCAAAACCAGTGCCCTTTGTTAAAAAAAACTAGGACTGGCTGCATGAGCATGCTGTAGGAGCCTCCTTGAACCCCACTGTACATCACAAAATTGTGGAAAAAATGGGATAAAACCAGGAAGTGCACAGACCTAGCATTTTTTCAAATCTGCACTAGGATAGAGGGGAATCTTAGGGTGATAAGCAGCCTTGAAGCTAAGGGGAGCTAAGTCTACACGCACACACACACCCCCCCCCACAACTTTGTGTCATATGGAATTTTACTCTGGGCCCAGGAGGCTTCCAATTGGCTGAAATAATTTTTCTAGCCCCATATTACCCTCCCCAAAATAGCTAGAGCACACAAAACCAACCGGATACAAGAAACTGAAAACAAAAACAAAAACTTGATGCATTACAAAAAAACAACCCTCCTCCCATTTTGGAAGTGATATATGAAACCATTCAAAGCTTTGATTACTTTTTTAGTGAAAATTCTATAAGAAGGGTAAAAGGGAAAAGGAATAAGAAAACAAAAAGCAGATGGACATCGAGCACAAAAGTTTTGCTATGAAGCACATGGAAATATTAATGAGAATTTCTTCCAAGAATTTGAAGGACATAATGAAAAAGCTTTCTCTACAAATCGTGAGTGCAAGGCAGAAATACAAGGGTTCATGGAATAAATGAAAGGACAGCAAAGGGAAATGAACAAGTCAGCTTGCAGAGCTTTGAAAGAAGTGAAAATGAAAATGAAACCTCACATCATAGAAATGAAGACCATTTTGATCACAGGTAATAGGAAGATTGAATCTGCTTATGTGACAGCCAGCTACATGGAGAATATGCTTGTGAAAAGTAAGAACAATGAAATGGGGAAAAGAGAGAGAAAAATATATAAGTGGAAAAGAAAATATTCAAATATAATATTCAAGATTTTTTTTCTCTGAAATGAAAGAAGATGCTATGCTATAGATCGAATACATTCTATCCTTGGAAACTCTACTTAAGGTTGATCAGAAGCAAGGGAAACTCCACTAGCGATACAAGAAAAACAGTGAGATCTCATATAAAGAGAGGGGGAAAATCAGTTTGGCCTCATGCCTCATGATAATAATCACAGCCATTGCTAGCATGTGGGTAATCAATGCCTGTGAAGTTCTTGGGAAAAAAAGTATGACTCAAGTATTTTATACTCAGTTAAACCTTGGTCAAGGATAGCATGATTGAAAATAAACAACTATTTTTTACTAACAAGTTGTTGGGGATATAGTCGCCATAAAATATTCTTGAAGCAACTGTTGAAGATTAATTGGAGCAACCAAGTAATAAATGGAAAATATCTGTTAAAAAGACTATGAGTATTAAATATATTTTTAATATATTTTAAAATAATGTATTCATTTTTGAGAGAGAGAGTGAGAGAGGGAGGGGCAGAGAGAGAGGGAGACACAGAATCCAAAGCAGGCTCCACTGTCAGCACAGAGCCTGACATGGGGCCTGAACCCATGAGTGGTGATATCATGACCTGAGCTGAAGTCGGACACTTAACTGACTGAGCCACCCAGGTGCCCCTAAATGTATTTTTATTAAGGCTCAGTTTAAAACAAATGTGGGAATTATGGTCACGTGACATAAGTGTATAAATATTTAACATTATAGCAATTTTGATAGTTTAACAAAACAGACGTAAACTGGAAGGAAAGAGAAGATGAAGGAGGATAAGTATATTGTTCATATTTCTTCATTAAAAGTTGTGGAATGGGAGGGATGTAACTGTGTCAAAACATGTTGCTTAAATATGGTAACTCAATAAGTATGCTTAAATGTATAAAAATAAATGCTGGAATTTAAAATCCTAGATCTGAGAATTTAAGAATAAAAATGTAGCCAACTAAAATCAGGTGGTGGAGAGAAATAAGAAAAATTAAAGGAAAATTGAAAATTAAGAGAAAAGAAAATTAAAAATTAAAAGAAAGAAGAATCATATTAATGCCATAACTACTCATCACACCAAACTAAATAAAGAAATTAATTATGTTATGTAATAATATATTCACTGTCTAAAGGAGTCCTTGGATTATGTAAAATAATATAACACTTAATTTAGAGAAAGATGGAGTACACACACTCATTCCGATTCCTTCCTCTAAACAGAAAAATTCAAGTCACCATATTGAAAACAAACATAAGCATCTCTGATGTGGAGTGAATAAGGCAGACTTGCTAGGGACTTCAGGGATCTAGGGAACAGGAATGGCGAATTCCTTGGGTTTTCATTTTTGACCCATATAACCTGGACTCTGTGGTGGAGACCCTGCAACCCAGGAGGCCAGTGGGGTGCAGACAAAAGAAAAATCCAGGATATGCCTCCTTTCTTTAAATGAAAGACCATGAAAAGGGAAGCCAAGCAAGAAAGAAAACTCATAGACAATAAGTGATCAATACTCCAGTCAAACACTAAAGAATAAAACTACATCCTTGACTCTGACCTCACTAGCAAAGGCCAAGTGAGGAGTCTAACCTTCAGACTCTGTCTGGATATACGAGGTAGCCCTGCCTCGTAGCAGATGATATGAGAGAAAGGGCTGAGACTTTCATCCCTGCCAGATAAGAATGTATCTCCTGCCCTCCCAGTGGAAACCATGTGGAGAGTGTGAACTTCCACCCCCACCAGGTAAGCAAAAGTCATAGGCTATACAAGCAGAAATAGAGAGTACGTGCTTATCAATAGAAGACTAAGTTGTTTATATTAACTCATACACATAAAACTGCATACACATATACAAAAAAAAATAAGCTTATAGAAGTTTGAACATAGTAAGGTATATCTAATTGTTGTTAACTGAGGATCCATGAGACAGTCACAAAAATTGAAGAAAGTAACCTAATTCCAAAAATATGATTTATGGCATTCTATGATCAAAGCAGTAAAACAAGAACTACTAACAAAACTAACTCCCTACCAGGGAAAAAGCCCACCACATTATACTTCCTATGCATTTTGAAATCTTAAATAATATCTCAAAAAGGCAAACGAAACCAGTATTTCAAAAATTGTAAAGGAGCAGAAGGATGTTCACATCCCATGAGGTACTTCAGAAAATAGAGGAAACTTATTCAGAAAATAAAGGAAACTTTATATCCTAAAATACTTATGTTAGTAAATAAAAAATGTGAAAATAAGTGAAAAAAAACAATAAAATAAACACCAAGTAAAAATGAGGAATGACTAAAGTAAAACATAGAGAAATATGAATTATTTAATAAGTTATATTAACTCAAATGACCAGCAATGTAGACAAAAGTAACTCATGTAAAAGTAATTTTGTTCACCAAAATTACTCCAAGTGTATAAAATACTTAAAGATGATGACAAAAACTCTGAGAGCATTGGAATTACCATTGGGATTGTTAAAAGTTATTTTACAAAGCCATATTATAAATCTTGACAAAAATTCAGAACCCGTAAAAGAAAAAAACTCCATGGTGTTTTGATTGAAAAGAAATAACACAATTCTTCAAAGCATAATATACATAAAAATACCAATATTTTTTAAATGGAAGAAAAAAGACCAAGATTTTTAATAAGCTAAGTGTTCTTATGTATCAGGAACAAAAGAATCTGTGACACCCACAGATCTTATGAAAAAATGATAAGTATCACTCATAATGTAAGAAATCCTAATTAAAGTTACATTTGACTAAAGAAAATGGCACATTGGTAAACCTTGTTAATAAATTTGCACATCTCTTTGTAAGGAAATTTGATACTATCTGTCACCAGTTAGAAGAACATAATATTTTATTTAAAAAATTGTCTTCTGGTGACTTACCCCACAGATACAATGGTATATATAATTGTATATATGAATGAAGACTTCCATAAGGATATTCATTACAGCGTTACTCACGGTAGCAAAATAAAACATTTTAAATAACAATTTGCCCATCCATAGTAGTGTGGTAAAACACATTTTATTAGATGCAATAAATCCTACGTAGCTGATATAAAGGAATGAAGCAGATCTATTACATGCACTAATTTAGAAAAATCCTGGGGAATTTTACCTACAAAAGAAACAAAATATACAGTATTATGTATCTGTGTTAACCTTTTGGGTAAAAAGATGTTAAAGGGTAAGACAGATACACATATATATGCTTTATTAGGCATGGACTATTTCTGGGCATATTCAGGCATTTATTCACTCAATTCAAACATATTTATGTAATGTCAATACCCATTTTAAGCATATGGAACATATGGATAAAATACACAGTATCTCAGTCCTACAACTTGGTTTCTAGTAGAGAAGACAGTGAACAATAAGTGAATTATACGTATGCTAAAAAGGAATAAAATCAATGCTAAGAGAAAAGATAGAGCATGATGTGGGGCTCCAAAGAGGTATGTGGGTTGAAATTTTATTTTATTTTTTTATGTTTGTTTATTTATTTTTGAGAAAGAGAGAGAGCAAACAGGGAGAGGCAGGGAGAGAGAGAGAGAGAGAGAGAGAGAGAATCCCAGGCAGGCTCAGCACTGTGAGTGCAGAGCCAACATGGGGCTGGAACTCACAAATCCTTGAGATCATGACCTGAGCAGAAACCAAGAGTCAGACACTTAAAGGACTGAGCCACCCAGGCAACCCGATGGGTTGAAATTTTAAATAGAGTGGTGATTCAACCATTAATTGTCCAACTGTATTTGTCTTTTAAAGAAACAGAATTAAAACTTTCTTTCATTTGGTACTAAAGTTTAGGGCACCTATTGGGCCAAATAAAGGCAGGAAAGAAAGTGTCATACATATTGAATTCAAGTATGTGCTCTGTTATGTATTATCCAAATGTCTTTGGACAAAAAAACAAAACAAAACAAAACAAAAAAACCTCTAATGTCTCTCCTGCTAGCTGGAATAGAAAGAATGGTTGATGAGAAGTCAGAAGTATCAAATTGGAAAGTCAGTTTTTTATCTTTCCTGGCTACTTAATCCTAAAAAAGAATTAAGTCTCTGGGTTTCAGTTTTCTCTAGTGTCAATAAGAATACTGTTACCCACATCAGAGGGATATTTGTGAACATTAAATGAGATAATTCATGTGAAAAATATCATTATATAAAAATACTATAAACTAAAAGGTATAAATGACAGGACTTTGGCCAAATCTAACCACAAATATGTTTGGATTGGCTGATATAGTTTTGGCTTCTACAGTGCCATAAAAAATTTTTAATTAGTTGCCAACTTTAAAGATTAAATGACTTCATGTAAAATATGGGTTTTGAGTTTTCCTGGGAAAAAAGTCATTTTAGATGGCTATATTGGGCCCATACTCTTCATGGTAGAAGCAACTAAATGTGAGTAGTGTTTACTCTCCCATTCAGGGCACTTCACTTCATTCAGTCATTTTCCCCTGACAACAAAGGCTCAATTCGCCTTATGTCTGGTCAGCTTCACTCACTTGCATCTTACCCCCTTTCGGCAGTGCTTTGTGTCTGTGTCACTCACCACTGTAGGCTAAAGTGGTTTTCAGATTTTAGCACCGAGACATTAACAAGTGAACTGCTTGTCTGTCTTTGTCAATTATGAGACTAAATATAGAAAATGCTCCCATTGCCAATCTGGGAGTGACTTCTGTTTGTTTGCTAGGGCACCTCCAGTTCCCAAAGTATACCAAGCATGTAGTTATCAGTGTAATCAAAGTGTATAACGTGAATGAAAACATGAATGAATGATTGTGCTTACTACCTTCAGGTAACATCTGAGTAGTTGTCTTAATTTGGACATATCTTATACTTTTGCTATATAAATATGATTACTCTATCTGAAACAGAGAAAGATATTTGCTCATATGACATTTTTATTCTGTATGTATGTATATGTATATATATCTATATGTATATATATATGTATATAATGTATACAGCATATATATACATTATATATATAATTTTTACTACAGGTTGTCCCCAAACAATGTATGGCCCAAATTATGAACTAAAATGTACCTGTAAAAATGATAGACTTTGCAATCCTGTGGACGGAAGATGTACTTGTGGTCTTGGATGGACAGGAAAGTATTGTGAAAAAGGTAAGTTGATTAGCGGTTTCTTTTATTCAATAAAAATCCAGAGCATACAGCTTTTGGTTGATAAAATATAGTAGAGGCTTGTGATGAGGCTACTTTCTAATAAGTTCATGCAAGTTGTTTCTGATTATGACTCCATTGCCAATAACACTAGTGTTATATTAATATCAACTGGTTTTGTTACCTTGTTACTCGAATACCACATGAAAATCCTTAAAACCCCTAAGTAATTGAAATAGTATGAATTAATGTGAAAGAGCTCTTATGAGACCTAAACCCCACTCCCCCTCCAGCTGTGTTTAAGGCTGAAGCCTTTGTGGATGGCAGGTTTGCTGAACCTTGAGTTTCTTGGCAAGATACTGAAGAGTCTCAACCACACTGAAGCATTGAGGCTGGCAGGGTGGAGGACCCGGGCCCCTGGGCAAAGCCAGTTCACATTAAGAGTGGCCCCAGCTCAAGTGATGAAGAGGACTCAGAGGTCACTCATCGTTACTTCATTAAGAAAAGATTAACCATGTACGACCACAAATATATTTTTATTTATAAGTGACATGCACGTGCTTTTCAATTAACATACAAGTGCTTTTCAACTAACATGTATATTACAAGATATGTAAAGGTTTAAATTTATAAAAAAATAAATAAGATAAATATTGATGATTGTTCTAATATTTTCTTTACAAATGACAATTGATTATTTGGTGCAACATTGGAGAGCATGCTCCCTGTTTAGAGCACATTATTGTAGATGATGTTTTCTTTTTGCAGAATAGAGAAAGGGCTCTGACCGTGAGGCTGAGTGTGGGGACCTAACCTTGGAGTACACAGTGAACTTTTACCTAAATGATTTCACCTATGGGAGCTATGACTCTTTCGATCTGTGGCCCCAACATAATATCACTATGGGTATAATTACCCACCATCTCTTACCACTAATTTGACTGTCATGAAATTTGGGAGCAGTGAGAGGGAAGAGATCCCTATGCTAACTCCTGCACTGCTGATACAATGCCCTGGGTCTTTGGGAACATCATAATCTTCACATTTGGTTTTCCCATATGAAAGGGTGGGTAAAGACACTTTGAAATGACAGCCTTTCTAAGTCTAAATTGAAGATTGTTTTTCAGGGAATTTTTTTAACATGGATATTTCCCCTAATTCATGGAAAACAGCTCTTCTCAATTTTGTGATATATGGGATTACTAAATCAGACTAACAGCAGTACTTTAAAAATAGTACTATCATGTTCATATTAGTTTCTTTTTTAATTCCAAGTTGAATAATTTTCTGGTGTTATGGAATATGGAATATTTTAAGTTTTTTTTTAAAAAATTAATGTCTTATTTATTTCTGAGAGCCAACGTGAGCAGGGGAGGGTTGGAGAGAGAGGGAGCGTGAGCAGGGGAAGGTCAGAGAGAGAGGGAGATATAGAATCCAAAACAGGCTCCAGGCTCTGAGCTGGCTGTCAGCACAGAGCACAATGCAGGGCTCAAACCCACGAACCGTGAGATGGTGACCTGAGCCAAAGTCAGGCGCTTAATCGACTGAGCCACCCAGGAGTCCCAGGAATATTTTAACTTTCGATTCTATCATTTAAACTGTTAATATGAAACATTTCAAGCATATGCAAGAGTTGCTGAGTCATTGGGTAAATACAAATATAATTTTGCAACATATAAAATTCTCCACGTGGTGGTGTAGCATTTTGCTTGCTCACAAGCAATATACAGAATGATTGTTTCTTCACAGCTTTATCAAAAGAATATGTTATCAAAATTTTGGTGAGAAGTGTTATATCAATTGAGTTTTATTTAGTTAGTTTTATTTATTTTTAAAGTTTATTTATTTATTTTGAGAGAGAGCAAGAACAGAGGAGGGGCAGAGAGAGAGGGGGAGAGAGAATCCCAATTCACACTGACAGTGTGGAGCCCAACCTGGGGCTCAAACTCATGAACATGAGATTATGACCTGAGCTGAAATCAAGAGTTGGACATTTAATTGACTGAGCCACCCAAGCACCCTTCAATAGAATTTTAATTTAATTTTTATTATTACGAGAACTTTCATCATCTTCCCTCATGGATCAGCACCTTTTGCATTTTTTCTTACAAATTATTCATAACTATAGCTCATTTTTCTATAAGATTTTTTCTTTTCTAATGTTAGAAATTCTGTATAGATAGAATATTAACTTTTTGTTGTGAAGCATCACCTTAATTTGGAAAAATTTGTATTTTCTCTTTTTACTTTGCCTATAGTGTGTTTGCCACCTGACTGGTCATCTACTGATATATAAGAAACCATCCCAAAGCTTATAGACTTAAAACAATTTATTATTCTCTCTCGTGATTCTGATGATTACTGGGTTCAGCTGAGTCACTCTCGTCTTAGATAAAAACTGGGCCTGGAGCTCTCTGGATACTCCACTGGATGGGACCAGAGAAGGTAACCAACGTCTTTATTTATACATCTGCCCCTTCAGTGTTCCTACACATGGATTTGTTTTCCTTGTCTTGGTCAGCTTGGGCTGCGAGCAGAATGTTATAAATGAGACAATTTAAAATTCTTTTTTTTTTTTCAGTTCTGGAGCCTGGGAAATCTAACATTAAGGTGCCAGCCAGTTTGGTTCCTGGAGAAAGACTTGTTTTCCGATTTTCAGATAACTTTTCTCTTATTTTATCCTCTCATAGCAGACAGAGAAAGAGTGTGAAAGCTCTCTCATATCTCATCTAACAAGGGCTCTAGTCCCATCATAAAGTTCCATCCTCCTTTGTATGGCCTTTTTCTCCAACAGGGTAATTGGGTTTCTTAGGTGACTGGTGATTTCCCAAAACAGAGGTCATCAGGTCTTCTTAAGACTTGGAAATGATATAACATCACTTCTTCCAAATCCTATGGATAAGGCAAGTCATAGGATTGAGGCAGATTCTATGTGGGATGGACAGTACAAGAGTACAAATCCCATGGCATTTGTACTAGGAGCATCTTTGGATTATAGATTCTTCATGATTCAAAGTTTGTTGTTGTTTGTAATAAAATATGTCTTTTTTCCCTCTATATTTTTTTAGTTTTGAGTCATAATTAGGAATGTATTTCCCACTTTCAAGTTTTAGAAGAATTCATCCAGGTTTTCTTTTCATACTTGTATGAAGTCATCTTTGACATTTAATTTTCTCATCAATTTTAAGTTTTTTTCCTGGTGTATGGTGTAAGAAATAGATCTATTTTCCCTTTATATAACTTCTCAGTTATTATATTGCAGCTTTGACAAGTCTATCTACCCCACTGCTTTAAGATACAGTCTTAATCAAGTAGTAAACATTTATATGCAATTAGATATAGTTCTGGGTGCTTTGTTTTATTGGTTTGTTTATTTATGTGCAAATGAAATGAAATAGTTTTTATTATGAGTCTTTAGTATATATATTTGATACTGACAGGGAGAGCCACCCTTCATTGTTCTTCTTTTTCGGGGATTTCCTGACACATTTTTGTTTATTTGTCCTACTAAATTAACCTTATAAATAAATTATCTAGTTGCAAAAACAAAAAACAAAAACAAAATACAGGTGTTTTTGTTTGCTTTGCTTTTTTTGTCCTCTGCATTTACTCTGTTAGGGAGAATTAACATATTTATGATGTTAACTCATTTTATCCAAAAACAAACATGCTCTATCTATTTTTTCGATATTTTTGTTTCCCATCAAGTAAAATGTTGGGTTTTAATATTCATATTAAGATAAACTATTAATTTTCTGATATATTCAATGGTTTTACTGAATTTTTAGTGACTTTATTTTTTAATGTATTTTCTGCATCTATGGAATTAATAATATTATTTTTCTCTTTTGGCTGATAAATACGATGCATTTATTAATGAATTTTCTAATGCTGAATGACCTTACATTCTTGGAATAAATACTACTTGGTCATGATATATTACTTTATAATACGATGTTGGTTTCTGTGTACTTACATTTTTTATGAATTTATCATCAATATTCATAGGTAAAATTAAGCTGTAGTTTTATATGCATTTTGTCAGGTTTTGGAATTGATGTTGTACGCAGTAAAATGTATTTGAAATTACTCTTCTTTTTCAACACCCTGGAATAGTGTATATAGTAAGGTGATAATCTCATGTGCCAAGGTTCATAGAATTCCATGTGAAACCTAAGACTGGTGGGATTTTTGTTGCTGTTGTTTTAAATCAGAAACTATTTTACTATTTGCTTTATTGTTTTTGTATTAGTAATTAGACTCCCTAGGTTTTCAGCCTCAAATTAGAGGTATTTGGTAAGTTTTCCTCTCTAAGATTTCCATTTCATTTAGGTTTTTATATTTATTTGTATTATACTTTTTGTAAGAAAGTGGTCCAGTGTTCCTTTTGATGGTTAGTTCACATTAAAAAAAAATTGAGTGTGTATGTTTTGTATTGATTAAGTTAGCTGATGGTTTGCTCTTCATTTTTAATTGATTCTTCAGTTTGTTTCTGTTTTTGAACTCATTACTACAAATTCAGTTGCCTTAATAGGATTTAATGCTTGGATGGTTTCTTTTTCAGAATGCTCTCCTGGTTATTATGGCTCAGGCTGCCATTTTGATTGTTCATGTCAGAACAATGGAGTTTGCAATGGGTTTTCTGGATGCTGTGGGTATCGCCAAGTTTCCCACAGAAGGAACTGTGAACATGGTAAACAGAGATAATAAGTAGGCATTAAAATTTTTTTTAATGCTTATTTATTTTTGAGGGAGAGAGTGACATAGAGCGCAAGCAAGGGAGGGTCAGAGAGAGAGAGAGAGTCACAGAATCCGAAGCAGGCTTCAGGCTCTGAGCTGTCAGCACAGAGCCTGAGGCCAGGCTCGAGCTTACAAACTGTGAGACCATGACCTGAGCCATGAACTCAAGTCAGATGCTCAACGAACTGAGCCACCCAGGCGCCCCATAAGTGGCATTTTATAGTGCTGACCAGTTTTAAGCTTTAAAAACTGCTTTAAATCATAAAAGTAATACATTCACATAGTATAAAGTTAGGTAAACTGTTACTGATTTAGTTTCTTACAATGGATTTCATAAATCTAATTTAAGTTTTCGATGTTGCAACTGCCATGATGAAGTATTTGAACTTGTTCATTCTTCTTGTAACTTTCATCCAACAATGATTCTATGGCTCCAGGATCATCTGGAGTAGAGAGAAGCAGAGGAGTCAGATGCCAGACTTTTTGAACAAAGTTGTTCTTCCTCTGGCTGCCTTCAAGCAAAATATAGACAAGTAAGCCACTTATTTCATGTTAATCTAGGCTTAACTCAGAAATGTCTATTTTCAAGTTATCCTTAAATATATCTGTATCACTTCTTCATTTGGACTCAATATTTTCATCTACATAGAAAAAGGAATAATTATACAATATGTTGTTTTAGACATCAGGGATCCTTGATGGACAACAAAGTTAAGAAATTAAGATGTGAGAGTTTAGTCTTCAGAGTTAGCTATATAGGGCCTAACTCTGCCATATAAAAGGTGTATAAACTATTAACTTCTATGAGTTTCAGTTTCAACATATGTAGAATGGGGAAAATAATAACACCTCCCCTAAACAATCATAATGAGGACAAAATAAAAAGATACATGTAACTATTTAGCACTGAAGCAGATGGCAAAAACATGATAAATATTATTTAGAGGTAGATAATTTTTAAGCCTCTTAAATAATAGTAATGTATAAATTCGTTCCCATGCCTCTCAACTTGTTTTTAGGCTCTGGTTAACAGATTCCACAGGAACACATCTTATGAAGCCTTTTAAAGTTGAAAATTCTTGCCAACTGCTCTGAAGTTTCTTAGGTCAGAAAGTATTGAACCAACATCTTGTAGTTTTTGTTTGTTTGTTTTGTTTTTAAAATTGGAGTAACAGATACAAGAGAAGAAAATATATTCATTCAAAGCCCATAAGTTTCATCCTTCATGTAGTTGGTTATCAAGGTAGATTTGGAGCAGACAGGAGACATCACTCTGGTGAAACAAATCTGTAAAGTGGGGACATTATGGACTATTGCGGAAGATAGTCGTGAGTAGTGTCTATGTGGGAAGCTATAATGATAGTGTAGGATTTTTATAATGTAGACTGGGATAAAAATGGAAATGAGTGAGCAAAAGATTATTTTGGAAGAACAATTGACTGTATTAGGCAACTGAATTGAATATGAAGATGAGGAAAATGAAGGAATCAAAGATGGCTGTAAAACTCTGAGCCAGGGAGCCTGAAAGACTAATAGTATTACTTAAAGAAATGAAGAAATTGAGCAAAGCAAACTTTATGAACTCAATTTTATATATAATTAAAGTAAAAGAGATAAAGATAGTTGTTTCTTTTCTATGTGTTTTAAGTAATGATTATATAAGAGCAAACAGAAGAAACATTGCATTGGATCTTCCTTTGTTACTTATTTTTTGAAGGGTTATAATGAGATCAGAAATTAGAAGAGTATATATTGTGTAAAATGTCCTGATTTACTTTCGGTTCTACCTTCTTTTTCTTCTCTCTGATTATGAGTTTTTCCTAATGTTGAATCTGTCCCAAGTAATTCAATGCATGCTGGACAAGTGTCATACACATGGAGCCAAGGCAAATCCAACTCTAGAAAGGGGGTGGGGGTCACAGAGAGAGAAGGAAAGAGAAGAGGGAGATAGAGAAAGGAAGGGAGGTCGGGAGAGAGAGAATATGGATAACTGAAGGGTGAGTAAATTTCAGCCCCCTCCCAGTGGTGAGTGGTAAGCATAGCCTTAAAGAAAGCTCAAGATAGGAAATGAGAATCTATTGTCTTCAGTCAAGCTCAGCTCTCACGTACTTCTCTCTGAGCAGATTGCAGTTTTACCATGTAAAGAAACGCAGTTGCTTGGATTACATGGTCTCTAAATGTAAACCAGATAACCAGGTACTATTTCTGATACTCAGCTGCAAAAATATTGACCATCTCCAACCATGGAAGAGAAACGAGTTATACTGGACTTCCTAAAAGACAATTCTATATTGTACTTTATGGTCCATCTAAGGAAAATTTCCAAATATTAAATTTCACTGACTTTAAAACTTAACTTCTTCGTAAGATGTTTACCTACTATATATTATATATGCATCATATTCTCTGTCCTTTTTGCCTTTCTCCTTCTCTTCCTCCCCTGCTTTCCTCATACTCACCTTTGTCATACATTCCCAGGGTGTCAACCATTAAGAGCTATATGAGGGGCACCTGGGTGGCTTAGTTAGTTAAGCATCTGAATCTTGATTTCAGCTCAGGTCATGATCTCATCACAGTTTGTGGGATCTACCCTTGTGTCAGTCTTTACCCTATCAACATGGAGTATTCTCTCTCTCCCTCCCTTCTCAACCCTCCCCACCCTCTCAAAATACATGAAATAAACTTTTTAAAAAAAGAGCTATCTGAATCACTTTCCACAGATACTCTTATTTACTTAAAGAATTTAATTGAAAAACCATTCTTGCTAAATTTAACTTGAATCTGAAATTTGAAAACATTGTTTTAGGTGTTTAGGGTATTAGAGGGTTTTGGTGAAATCTTTGTAAAGACTATAGCACGTCATAGCAAATAAATTTTATCTACCTGAAGATATTTTACATTTTATTATGGATTTTTCTAGACGACTTGTAGAGAATGGTATTTAAATACTCATTTATCCATATGACTAAACGATTGTCGATATTCATCTCCATATAATTTTTTCTTGTTTTCCAATTCTTTACTCTCATCTCCTTCTCTGATCTTGGGGGGAAAAATGACCTAGAGCAGATCCTTTAATTTTCCCTTTACTTATTCTTAAAGCCAAAATAGCCTTTTGACATTTCCATTTTTCTAGCATGCCCTCCTGGATTTTCTGGTTTGGATTGTGCTCCCATCTGGGACTGCAAAAATGGAGCCATTTGTGATGCAGTGAGTGGACAGTGCATTTGCCCAACGGGTTTCCATAGCAGCCCGTGTGAAAAAGGTGTAGCCAGAGCATTTTCAGGCATGTGGGAATTCTGTGTGACTGTGAGATTTCTCCATCTGAGGGCAAAAATACAAATTCAAATTGAAAACATGAAATAATCACCTAAGCTTCCGACTTGGACATTAAGGAGACAGGAGTTCATTCTACATCAATATAGTGGTTCTATCTGATTTTGCTGCAGATTTATCAGAATGTTTTGCCACCTATAATGAAATTGTTTAATATCTCAAAACATCACTAAAGCTGTGTACTTGTTATGTGCCTGTTTCTGCATCAAAATCTGGGAAGATCATAGAAAACATGGAGCTAACAGTCTTCTGAGGAGATATACAATAAATTGCATTTTAAGGAAAAGTGTTAAAACACACAGCTGGTAGACTCAGTCTCTTTCCTTATATTCCTGTCTTCAAAAAGCTTACCCAAATTCTGACAGATATAAAACCATTGTTGAAATAGATTTTAAGACCTGAATGTGAAAATGTGTATACAATGCAGATTCTTTCTGAAACTTCCAAAAACTTCCCTCCCTTTTTCTGACCAACAAATATTTTACCATCCCATTTTGCTAGTTGGGACTTAATCTTGAGAAAATGGTCCTTTTTAAAAAAAAAAATTTTAATGTTTATTTTTGAGGGAGAGAAAGCACAGGAGAGGGACACAGAGAGAGACACACACAGAATCCAAAGCAGGCTCCAGGCTCTGAGATGCCAACACAGAGCCCAATGCAGGGCTTGAACTCATAGACCATGAGATCAGAACCTGAGCCAAGTTGGACACTTAACTGACTGAGCCACCCAGACACCCCAAAGAAATTATATTTTAGTCTCAATTTAGGTACATCAGTAAGAGCTCAGGGGGTTAATTTTTCAGCATTTCTTGGTAGAGTGTTCACTTGGAATATTTGGAGACAATTGCCATCAAATTTGTGACTGTGAGTGAGAAAGCTCCTGGTTCTCAGTAATTGGAAAATGCTTCTATCCACCTGGGAAAACCAGAGCCAGATGTGATGCTGGTATGAACCAAGGCACCTCATGGTGTCCCTCTGATCTGTAGGTTACATGGAGATATACAGACGTTTTCGTACCAAAAACATTACTCCGTTAGAGAACACTGCCCTACTGCTGTTTGTCACCTTGCCTTAGTCTGATTAACCAGCACATATAGCTGTTACATCATAGTCACCCAAAACCAGCACCAGAGCTGAGGGAGAAGTTACCTCAGAGTAATCCAGGTAAACACCCTGATCACAAAAGTGATTCAGAAAAATAACTAAAATTAAGGCAATTAAGGTACGATCCAGATAATATTCTTGAAAACCAACTTCCCACCTACTCATTGTAAATTGAGATGTATCCTTTATTTTCCTTTCCACTCACAAGAATGACCTAGAATGTAAAATCCTAAATCTTCAGGGAGTGTCTTAAGAAGGGGAGAAAGTAGATTCAGTGGATCCTTGATCCTTGTTATTTAACTTGATGGATACTAGATGAAAAGGTTTTATATATTTCACTATCGCTCTGAAAGACTGGCCCTGCCACAGATTATGATCCAAAGTAGAGCATTTAATCTCAGAATTTACTTTCCTCCTTGTCAGAAAGAAGGGTTGAGTCTACTTTATTGCTAAGATCATTTCCAGCTCTAATCTATGATTCTGTAATTTCAGTAATGCTGAGAAAACCATAGTAACATTCCAGGCAATAGTAGAGTGCTTCTTACCCAGCACCATCTCCCCCACCCTACCTTGCTTCTAAGAAATAGCAAAAAAAAATTACTTTTTTGAATGTCTTGCCCCATCTTAAGCACTTCACATGCACTCATTTAATTCTTACCACCACTTTATGAGGTTGTTGCTATTTTTATTTGTATTCAACAGATAAAGAAACTGAAGCACATAAGGTAGTAAGTAGCAAAACCAAAATTTGAACCCAGGCAGACTGGTTTCAGACTTTGGGTGATGCTATTAGTGGTCAATACTGTATGTGTGAATATCTGTATGTAGGCCAGAAAAAGGAACCTCCAGTCACTCATCAAGAGTGTTATAATCTTTCTTATACTTTTTTCTTCCCTTTTTATAGACTTTTAGTACAAGATAAAGGGGTACCTTATGGGATCTTCCAAGTCAGGAACTTGTTGATCTGGACATTGCTTTTTCGCAAAGCTGCATCATTTAAACGTCTAATCCTGTGTTCCATTGACCTGCAAGCTTGTGAATTGAACCACTGTGTATTTGTCCTTTAGAACAAGGTCAGCACATGATAGTCTGGGGCAAATTTTTGTTGAAGGAATTCTAGCTTCTCTTCTCCGCTAGAGAAAAGTCCCGGAACCTGGTAGACAAAAGTCCTGGAACTTGGTCATATCTAAACTAAATATGCCAATATAAACATTGACATAACATCCTGGTGAAGCCACAGTATGCGTGTCACCAATGAAGTGATCCGAAAAGGCAGAATACTTATAGCATTTGTGATTTCATCTAAATATCGAAGAAAGCCACTAGTGTTTATTGAATGCATATCATATGCCAGACATTTGAATTTATGCTAAATGCCTTTACAATCATAGGAATTGCTTTTGGTTATCTATCCACATTGTCTAATATGCCTTGTCCATTAGTCATAGGTTATTGGACCTATGGCTATTTAATTTAAATTTGGTTTGATTTAAAATTCACCTCAGTCACACATTACATTTTAAGTGCCTAGTGGCCACATATAGCTAGTGGCTCCCATATTTGATAATGCAGTATAGAACCTTTTTTGTCTCTGCAGAAAGTTCTGTGGGACAGCACTCAGAAGTGACTTAACATTAGCCACTAAACCAAGAGAGCTGATGGACAGGCTGAATATTAAAGCCTCACTCTGTGTACTTTTTTCCATGGACTAAATTCCTGTATCACATAGGCTCTTTCATCCACAAGTAAATTACCATGTGACAGTGGATCATGTGTATTGATGTGTCCATTCTCAGTGGGCACCTCAAGGACCCTCTTGTCTTGAGCTCTTTGGGGTACCCACAGCCTACACAGATGTACTACAGGGTCTTTTATTTGCATTTTTATTTTCAATTAGGCACAGTTCATCTGTGATATTAACTGTGAGCAGCTGTGTCTATGCCGGCACTATAAAGATAAAAGACCTCATTTTAATTTGAACTCTGGTAAAGGACCCATTAAACAGCCATAATGTTAATTCATAAAAGAATGTAGCAGCTTTTTATTGGATTATTTCCCCACCCTCTTGGTAAATTAACATTTGCAGACATTCAAACAGATGTCTTAAATACACATCGTTATTAACATGAAAATGTGGTATTTTTATAAATTGAAATCAGATTCTGAACTGCTCAGGAGAGATCCTGATTCATAACTCCCTTCAAACAAGAACACTTAGGTCTTACCACCAAACAAAGTAAGCCTCCCACACACTGGGCAGGGGTGGATGTGTTAGTTTGAATTTTAAATGGCAGAATTCTTTTCTACCTTCATGAAATTTGAAGTTTTAAAGAAGAGATTCATTTCAGAGTTGCATTTATATCACCTCCAAAGCTCCTTTACCTACCTGTTGTACCTTCCTTTAGGAAGGAGTGGAATTACTCTGTCAAAGCGATTAATTACAAAATTGATTTCTGAGTCTCCATTTATATCATATTTAAAATACAACTAGTTAATTAATTATGAAAAGAGCTCTAAACCACTTCTTAAGCAATCTTCATCCTCCAAGAGAGAAAAAATCCAACTGCTCGTGGTGAATTTAGGTTGAATCTCCAACCTAGCAAAGAGAATTCTGAGGCAGTTAAGAAATGTTAAACAAAATTTTGCCCACAAACTCAAGATTTGCTCTAGCATCTATCTATCTATCTATCTATCTATCTATCTATCTATCTATCTATCATCTATCATCTATCTATCAACACACAATTTTATATATATAATATGGTTTTATTATATATATACATATATATGTTATATATTATTTGCTAAATTTTCCACTTTATAGCTTTCTTATTTCTTATTTGGGCTTTCTTCTAAATATATGCTTGATACCTTGTCTTTCTACATAGTAGTGGAAAATGAGGAATGAGTAATAGACAAGAACTTAGAAATCCAGCTCCACCATTTACCGGGGATATAACATTTAAGAACATTTCTTAAGCCATAGCAAACCTTGGTTTATCTCTTTCTAGAATGAGAGAGCTTACCTCACTACCTTGCCTACCTCACAAGTGTTTGTTAGAACCAAATGAAATAATGTATTAGGAACCCATTTTGTAAACTGCATACAGCTAGGTAGCTGTTATTATTGCAAGTTAAATTTCTCTGATCCTTAAATATTGATAAATTGAGTTAATTCCTAGTCTTGCCAGCATGACTAGGAAGTGTGAATCCATTTTCTGTTTCCATGGGCTGGGCTGGGCTGGGCTTTCTCCCTAACTTCACAATCCTTCAGAGACAGAACATGTTAATCCTCTCCTAATTCTCTGCTCTACTAATACCAAACACCCAGAACTGGGTGTGATGTTTAAGGGGACTCCTTTTAGTCCATTTTAGTTATTTTGATAAAACTAACTCTTTTTATCCCTTCCTTTTATTTTTCTACCAGTTGTAATCACAATGCAATTCAATTTAAAGACAGTTCTATCCCTTTAGGACATACAGCAGGATTTTGCAGAGTTAAGTACACAGGAGACCTATGGCCCTTTTGACATATTTTAAGAGATGAAAGAGTTGAACTTAAAAGCATTTCATTTTCAACAACATGAGCTCAAATAATTGTGCTTCAACCTAAAGACAAATTTCATATATTGCGTATTCTGAGTGAGCGTTGCCTCGTTCTGACCTCAAGACATCTAATCCATTTTCCCTGGGTCCTGCAGAATGCCACTGTTGTAAGATCTACTGAACAATCTAATTCTGAGAAGGTACTTTAAAAATGTAAGTTGCTGTCCTGCCTTCTCCCCTTTTCAATTTTGTCACTAACTTCCTTGACACTCCCAGCTTCCTCCTGTTTTCCATTAAAGTCCTTACTTTTATTATATAACATTCGAGCATGGGAAAAAGATACCACATGGTTAACCAGAATTCTTTACAAGTCTATCATTATCCGATTCAGTTCCAAGAAACAGTAGTAAAAAAACTGTGTGATAAAAAAGCATATTTGAAGCACCCTTGTTTTTATTTTTTCCCTCATAGAATGCAGGTCAGGCCAATGTGGATCGAACTGTGCTCTGAAGTGTCAATGTATCCACAGAGCTCACTGCAACCGTTGTATTAGAAGCTGCACTTGCCCCTTGAACAGAATGGGTCCAACCTGTGAGGAAAATGATTTGGGCGGTCCTCAATAACCAAATACTAACAGCTTTTCAGTGGGTGAATAGAATGTTGCCAGGGTTCACCCATGGTTCATCATCTTAACTTTGGCAGAGAAATGTACTTACTCAACAACTATCTTCAGCCCAGCTTCGCCTGTTGTGAGGTGAAAAACAGGACGTCTCAACTTTATGGCTTCCAAGGATAAGTTCCATTCTCTAGCCTACGCTTCCCAACTGCTTTTTGCTGAAGAACATGCCCAAGAAAAAGAGAATGTTTTTTCAAGATCCCAATCATAGTAACATTTTGGACTAATAAATAAAACTCTTTTTTTATGTGCACATGCGGTATTTAAATTTGGAATGAAGAACTGCTTCTCAGTTCAGGTTGGACTGCACTGAAATATTCACACCTATTCACCAAAGACCTCAGTGGCTATTAAGTAGCTGGATCCTCTTTAGAAATGTCTAGAATTTCATCTATTTATTCTCAGTATCCTGCTTCACAGCTCAGTCTGCTTTAGATTGTTAACGTATTGTATTTCAAACATGACTTTTGGTGTGGGAGACTATTAAGATGTAGCCACATAAAAATCAGTGTAAAAGTATGACGTGCACACTTATAATGAATCATCAAAATGTTTAGTGGTGTTCTCCCCACCACTGGTCAGCAGACAGGGGAAAAGTTGAGTAGAAGTGATCAAGGCACGTTCTTAGCCAGCCTGTGGAGATACAGATTTCCCGTAGAGAAGGGCCTGCTGGGAATTAGGCTTTTAATTCACATTGGTATTCTTCACCCAAATTGCTCATCTACTAGGTCAGCTCCACCACCGACCATTTGTAAGCATAAACCCTCTGATAAGCCCAAGAAAAATCTAACAATAAATATGATTGTATTTCTTGCTCTCAAGTAGTTTATGAACACCTAAAACTTCAAGCTACTGGTTAATTCACATTAAAAACAATAATTTTCTTGATTAGAAGTGTTTTTACTCAAGTTATCCCTGTTTTACTGGGATAAAAATACAAAAAAAAATATATGACTAGATATTTGACTTATAATGTCTAGAGTAGCTTTTAAATCAAAACTGATTTAACGTAGAATTGACTGAAGGATTTATTAAAAATACTTAATGTCATCAATTCAGTATGGTTTCTGAACTTTACTTAACATTTCCTATATCTCAGCACATTTAACAGATATATAGCATACCTATAAGAGGCCAAATTTAATGTTTTTAAATGCTATCAAGGACTTGTTAAGTAACTTTTTAAGAGATTATTCTTAAATTTGGTTTAGTCTTAATAGAGTCATGATGATCTTATCTTTTTTTCCCCTCTAACCACAGTATTTGGAATTAAAGTTTTATGTTTATATTTAAATTCATTTAAACTGTTTTATCAACTCAGTTGAAAACTATGAGCATTCTCAGTACTTGCTCATTTCCCTTACCTTTTTCTTTTCTTTTTTTTTTTTTTCTTTTCTTTTTAAGCATCTCTTGGCTATCCCCATCTGACCTGCAAAGAGAATAAGATATATAAAAGCAACATTCTCTCAGGCTGCCATCCACCGCTGGCCTCCCTTCATTTCAAGCCTTTAAAAAAAACAGTGACTACAGAGAAAAGAAGCAAGAAACCAGGTTTCTCTTCTTTACTAGAGATGTTATCTCCTATTAAGACAGGCAAGAAACTCTAGATTTGGCAGGGGGGAAAAAGAGAGAGAGGTCTTTTGCTTGAATTTGTTTCCTTATGTACTGCTTAACTTTTTATAAATGAGAAACCATGTGTAAAATGCTAAGCACAATTCTTGGCAAATGTTAGGTGGTCCGTCTATTATCTCCTTTCACCTCCTTTTCCACCCCAAGCTCTAAAACAAATTTTAAGAGTGGCAAAGTCAAAGCATGTACCTGTACTTGCACAGTCACGTGACCCATTAAACAAATTAAGTTTCATTTTCCTCCCTATACCAGTCACCAGGAAATAATGCAAGTGGCTGTTGTCCCATTTCTTCACAAAAAAATTTTAGGTTGTTTTTCATATCAAAAAATAAAACAGAGAGATGCTTAAAGTCTGGAATATTTTCATTTTTCTTTAGTCATCTTGAAAAATCTTGATTTAGGTGGTACCCTGCAAAAGTTAATAGTCATATGGTAGGTCATCCCTCCTAAAAATAGTCCAGTCCTTCTGCTTGAGAACAATAGCAGATATCTGAAAATCAGTTCAGGCAGTACCATTTCATTCATGAACCAACATATAACTAACGATAATCTTTAATAACTGAATAACCAGAAAACTCTAAAATAGAATTTTCTTGCTAACTCATACAAGAGAATTTAAAAATTCATTTTTTATTAACTGCCATGTTAGAAATCCTCCAATTAAGAAAATAATATATAATGACCTACATTTTTGAAGAAATAAATAAAGTGTATTTTCTACTTCTATAAGGATTTACCTGAGCTTTCTACATGTAAACAATTAATCTGGTACAGTGAAGGGTGATTTGGCTTCTAAGAAATAACTTGCACTAAATTATAAAGAATTCAACTTTTGTTTAAAATGAAACATGATTGGGGCACTTGCATGGCTCAGTCAGTTAAGTGTTTAACACTTGGTTTTGGCTCAGGTCCTAATCGTGTGGTTTGTGGGTTCCAGCCCTGCATCAGGCCTTTGCTGACAGCATGGAGCCTGCTTGGGGTTCTCTCTCTCCCTCTCTCTCTGCCCCTCCACCCTCTCAAATATAAATAAATAAACTTAGGAAAAATAAAATGAAGCATGATTTAGTAGGCATGTCCTCTTCAAACTAAAGTCCAATTTCGAACTAGAAACATTGTCACCAGGAAAAAATAATTTATATTGCTCTTCTTATTTCTCCTCCCTATATAACCTGCCCTTTGAATTTAGAAATGCTGACCCCAAAAGAAATTCATCCACCCATTATACCCATTTACAAAAGTGCCTATGCTGCGGTGGTTCAGGCTCTTTCAGTTGAAATACAAGATCAGAGTGGGGATTATTATGCTTTTCTGCAATAATATAGCTCAAGTTTAAAGAAAAGTGAGCAGATGTATGGAAGTGTGCTGGCTAATTTGGACTTTCAATCTAACATGACTGGGATATACCATTTCAGTTTAACACCTAACTTTCCCCCTACTCTTTCTAACTTCTACATTCATTTATTGAGTTTTCCAGATGAGACAGCTATTTGACACAGGTTAAATTATTTTTAGAGAACTTGGAAATCATTCCAAGAGTTAGTGGCAAGAATGGCATTTCCTTTGTTAGAAATAGCAAAGAAGGTTTGGCTTCTCCTGGGCCTCTTTCACCTTGGTTTCTCCAGGACCTGGTAATACAGATGTAGCAAGAATTTAAAAAAGCATTTTGATGAAGTGAACAAATAATAGCAACTGTCTACACTCCAGGAGTTATGTATGCAATTCAGTTGAAATAACTTTTCATGTTTCTATAATAGAAAAAAAGTCAAAGTAGCTGAGCTTTTAAAATACATTTCAAAGTGATTCCAAAGTTTTGACCGTTTTAGCTAATCATGTGGATACTATGTTCTATCCCCCCCTCCCCCCGCTTACATTTTATTTCTTCTAAATAAAAGACATAAAATCCAATACTTAAGGTTCAGGAAATATATTTAAAATCAGTAGATACCTCTTTGTCTTATTTTCTTATAAATGCATTATCTTTCATTGCATGAAACACCGATTTATCATTCACCATTTTCATGTTTGTGTGCAAATAGCTCAAATTTCAAAGAATATGAGTTTGCTGTTTACTTACTTATTTTTGAGAGAGAGAGCAGGGGAGGGGCAGAGAGAGAGGGAGACAGAATCCTAAGCAAGCTCCATGTCATCAACACAGACCCCAAAGCAGGGCTCAAACCCACAAGCCGTGAGATCTTGACCTGAGCCAAAACCAAGAGTCAGATGTTTAATGGACTGAGCCACTCAGGTGCCCCAGAATATTAATTTGAATAATGCATATTAACATTTTAGTTAATATTCTTCCAATGGATATCCTTAAAATGTACATAAAGTTTAACAATAATGTCTCCACTTAAAAAGAACATAGGAATATCTATGAAATATAATTTTATTGCCCAGCTTTCATGAGAAAAATTCAGCAATAGCCCATTAGGCAAAGAGATTCATGTAAAGATTCGAATTTTAAGTGCTTAAGTGTTGGCAATATTGGTCTCTTGAAATGTAGAGTATTGGTTTGTGAATAAAATTCCATATGTAGGATTTGAATGGCTATGGTAGCACATGATTAGCATGAATAATGACCTTGTGACTTATTAGTTATTTAAATGTTCAATTAATGATATTATTTACTAACCGAGAACTACCTTCATTAGTGCCAGTTTTTAACCATTGCCTAAAAAGCAACTTTCTGTATTTTAACTCTATCTTGAACTTCCTAACTCATTCCAAAAAAAGTATTGAGTGTCTACAACACTAGATACTGTTAGAGGCATGAAAAAAACTGGTGGTGAACAAGATGGATGTGTTCCCTGCCTTCATAAACTTACAGTCTAGTAGACGACATTAGCCAACGAGAGCAATGTTTTTCAACATTCTTAGCCTTGCAATGAGTTTTATAATTCATCAATCTTTTTATGGTTCACTGATCCTTTGCTAAGTCTGTTTCTCACAAATTTGTTAATTCTCCTATACTAATACACTGATAAGTCAGATGTATTCCACCTAACCTTAAAAATCCACACAGCAGATTTTACTCTTAATGCCACTACAGGAAATGAAATACTTTTTAAAAAAAAACTTGTGAAATACCATTTTACATTTATAGAACACTGTATTATTTTTTGCCATGTAAAATGGAAGCCTCCTTTCAAATCTGTTAGTGCAACTGTAACAGCATGGGGATTTAGGGAGTAGAAGTACAAGGAAGAAAAGAGAGTATTTCTCTTACTCTGACAACTGTCAGTATAGCTCACCATCCACCACCATCTTCGCTTTGGGTCAGGACAGTGTTTGCCGGTAATAGAGGAAGATTTTTAGATTGTTTCGCTTTTAAGAATCTGGTTTTATTACAAGGCAAGTAATTTTCTCAAGCTTTAAAAAATATCTTGCTATTTTAGTGGTGCCTTAAAACAAGATTAAATTATTCATTTATTTTTTTAAAATTGTTGCAAAATACACACAACATAAAATTCACCATCTTCCCTGTGTTTCAGTGTCCAGGTCAGTGGTGTTAAGTACATTCACACTGTTTTGCTATAATCATCAAGGATTATTTCTTTTAATATAGGAAGAATTGCCTGATGCCATTTGGGTAACAGGTGGAGTCCCCAGTACCAAAGCTATGGTAGAGAGGCTTCCAAGGCCTTGGGACTTAATGCAGCATTTCCCAGTGAGTATCCCAAGGAATACAAATTCATTGTATTTAATAGTAAGGAGAAACGAGGGAAGAGGGAGAATTCCTCGGGTATTAAAGTAAAAAACAACACCGACAACTAGGAAATTCTGTGCTAAACAGAAATAAATAGCAGACTCCACAGCCGTACTTATTAAGAACACTAATATTCTATTGTGATTTGTGAATTTTCAGTAGGAAAACATAGTATGCAAATTGTTTCACTAGGAGTCCCCTTTTTCCGGAGTGTTTTGAAAATTAGTATCCCAAGGAACACCCTTTGTGAAAAATGAGAATAAATACATAATTGAGTAATCCCTCAGAAACATCCGTGGTCTGATCACACTTTTTTATGGTATTTCTAGTAGTTGCCTGAGAGAATTCTGAGCAAGGCCGATATTACTTTATAATTTCCCATGGATTTGCTATGAGCCAGTATTTCTCAAATGGAATTTTGGAAATGCAAAGGAAAGTGTTGATAAAACCCTTTTAAAGAGTTTGCCTTTCTTGCTTGTCTGAATAATATGTGAAATTGAGTCATTTTTTTTAAACATGAAGGACAATTAGGAAGAGGTGAAATAAATTGTATTCTTTTTAAGTGAAATATGATAAAAGTTTTATAGGAATATGTATTAGAAAATAAAAGACCAAAGTTTTACTAACATCTGGGCATTTTATAGTAGTTTTACATACCATATCTTGAATAACCCCTGGGGATTATTTAAATGATTTAAAAATTCCAAAGAGAATGTTTAGTAGCACATTGGAATGAATATAATTCCTTTTTAAGAATCACTAAATGGTTGCTTATGTCCTTGTCATATCATAATTGAAGTGTATAAATTCTAATATTACAGTTATTATGATCTAAGTATTATTTGCTAATGACCTTTATATCATTTATTAAGTGCATAACATAAATTATTCACAGCTCTATGCATGCACACACATGCACACACACACAGACCTATTTATGTTGTTGGTAAAAGGTTGTGGGGAATTTCCTTCTGAATTTTATATTTAAGACATTTTTGCTTAAAATTCTTTCAAATTTCAAATTATGACAAGTGAATGTACGGTGTGGCATTCAGAAAAACTATCTGTCTCTCTAACAAAAACCTCCAGTACAACATGACTTTGATATATATATTTACATTTTATTTTATTTTTTTTTAATTTTTTAATTTTATTTATTTCTAGGAGAGAGAGAGAGAGAGAGAGCGTGAGCAGGGGAGGGTCAGAGAGAGAGGGAGTGACAGACTCTGAAACACGCCCCAGGCTCTGAGCTGGCAGGCAGCACAGAGCCCGACGCGGGGCTCGAACCCGCGAACCGCGAGATCATGACCTAAGCGAAAGTCAGACGCTTAACCGACTAAGCCACCCAGGCGCCCCTATATTTACATTTTAAATTAATAAATCGTGATATGAATCAGTTCACATAGGATAAGGCTAAAATAGCCCTCTATTCATAATTTGAGATATAATAACCTAGCAATATTACATGTCAGAAAACCAAGCAAAACAAGGGGGCAATGCTTAAACAGAGTACAGAATCTTGCATTACTTGGAATCACAGAAGCACAAAATTGGAAAAGATCTTAAAGCCCTTCTAGTCGTTATGTTTTACAGACAAGGAAACTGAGGCTCAGAGAATTGGGTCCTACGGTGAATACATCACAGAACCAAGATTTTCTTGTCTTATATATTTCATTTTTTGCTTTTTGATTGTTACCTTTTCTGAGACATGTGAGAAATTCTTTTGGCTAGAAGGGTCAGTGAACTTTGCTTTACAGAAATCCCTTTGAATTCTAGCTGAAGTATCACAGAACTTTCAAACTTGCAATGTCCCCCTTTTTGGATATTCACACTGATTCTGGGAGCAGTCGTTATACAGATATAAGGAATGGAAGCCAATGAGAGGCCCATGTTCCTAATGATTACACTGGATTCCAAGAAAAATAATATGAATTTTAAAGGTTTTTATATCTTCTTCACCATATATTATTCATATTTATTTTGAAAGACTGTTTAGCCTATATATTTTAACAATAGTTTATTTTGATATTGCTGTCAATTTCTATAATGAATAGTAAGAACAGTTCCTGTATTTAAGCCACATATATATGAATTCTTCCTTTAAATTTATCATATAAGAGCCAAAGAAACCTCTAGGAAGGATTGTTGGTTACTACGGCACTTGTAGCCATAAGAAGGTGCATGGAACTTAGGAAAAAAAAAACCCAGAGACATCAATGCATCAATTCTGTATCAATTTAAGTAACCAAGGCACTGTCTTATACTCAATAATTCAGAGAAATTTAGAATAATTCTATAAAAAGTATCTGAATATATACTTTATAAAGTATATATATATATATACTTTACATATACATATATATATATACTTTACATATATATATATATATATATGTATATATATACTTCTAAAGCAACACTTATTAACCTTGATCAGGAAGCAGAACAAATGAGTATCATGGTACTCAAAATAGAATATGGATTATTGGAATATGCAATAATATTACATGAGCTTGAATCAGAACTATTTAGAAAACTATAACTTCTATTGTAGGTATATAAAACAGAAATCTTAAGCACAAGAATATATGACACCAAAAACAGATGAACTATTCTTTTACGTACAATCACCTTTCTCAGAAATTCTATCAATACATGTTTTATGATACTTGGACATTCATTTTGTCAGACTCAACAATTCTTGGACATCAGTTTTTTAAAAGAGAACTTTTATTGATCAAAATGTTAAAGAAAATCCAGTCAAATGTGAACTTGGTAAGTGAATGGTCATATTCAACTAAGCAATGGAACCCTTCTCCACATTTTCAGCATGCCATTGTAGAGTTTGAGAACTGTTGCCTCAAAGTCTATGTTATAGTTTACTGATCAATTATTTAAATAATAGGCAAATACTGTGGCTGTATTTTAATCTATAAATGTATAGTTTTTAAAAATAGAGAACCTAAAACTTTATTTAATAATGTATGTACTTTTTAAAACAAGCTTGGGTATATAAAAATCATGCCTCTTTTACATAAATATTTTATGATAATTTTTGTGATACTGTATATTAAGAGTTATAAGCATATAAGTTATTAAGAGTTATAAGCATACTGTGACTGGGTAGGTCAGTGGGTTGGGCGTCTAGATCTTGACTTTGAGTCAGGTCATGATCTCACAGTTTGTGGGTTCAAGCCCTGTGTCGGGCTCTGCACTGACAGCGTGGAGCCTACTTGGGACTCACTCTCTCCCTCCTTCTCTGCCGCTTCCCCACTCATGTGCTCAGTCTCTCTTTCTCTATCTCTCTCAGAATTGGTAAATAAACTTTACCAAGAAAAAGATTCATAAGCATATCTGAAATATTCCTTTTGGATTGAATTGTTTAAACTTGAGAAATCAATCTCTAGTTATTTTAAAAAAAAGGTTATATTAAGTCTAATATTTGTTGGCTCCCTATCATTTGATTTGACAATGTCAGCTGTCAGTTCACGGGCAGATATGGTGTCTTTTCTACTCTGATTATGTGAAAATATTTGTTGTGACAAATTAATCTTTTTTGAAAGGTGTTCCTTTCCCCTTTATCCCCTTTGTCTAGTCTTTCATTTATAGGTATTTTTCTCTTGGATGTTTTATCCTGATTTCTTTTTTTCCCCTTCTTTGTAAGCAATAATATGTTATCTTTCCTAACTCACAGTGTTGGTGCCAAGTTTTTTGCTCATGAGGGATTACTTCTCAGACATTAAAGTATTGTATGTATGTTATTATCCTTTTTATCATTATTCAATCAAGCAAAATGCAGTGAGTCAACTGGCTCAGTGTGTAGATAAAATAGTCTTAACATATGTTTTTTCTCAAACTGATTGTGTGTTTATCTTTGGGTGTTGATAATAATTACATAATTAGCTAATGACATTTATCAAGTTCTTAATATATACCAGACACTATAATAAGCATTTTCAAACAATTTAATTAATCATCACAATAATTATTTGGTAGGTACGGGCATATATCTGAGTTTTCTTTTTAATGGTTGAGAATGGTTGATACCAAAAGGAATCAGATAACTTACAGAGGTCCTAGGGCTCTTAAGTGGGACAGAACTCAGGTTTGCCTGATTCTGGGAGCCAAGCTCTGGACTGTATTATGCATGTAATTCTGAAACACTACCATACAAGATGAAAATCTATAGCTGGAAATGTTGGAAAGTAATAGAAATTTGGTAAATCCAAATAAGAGTGTGTCCATACTCCAGATTCGGATTCAGACACATGGATTTAGTCCACATTTCCAACCACCATTATTTTGCTGTATGAAAAATGCATTTGTGGACTTCTTTGGAACATGCATATTAGAAGTTAATAAATGAATGGTATCTCTGGGTGATCTTGACTTTTCACAAAAAACATTCACACTAATTTCAGTTGTACCTTGTTCTCTTCCAGTTCCCAACCAGATTCTTAAAAACCAGAATTAAAAAAAAAATCTTTGGGTATTCTAACTAAGATATTGCATGCTTTGGTTCTTTGCTTACAACAGTATTTCCAGCTAACTTTTGTCCCTACTTATTTGTCCACTTAACATCAGGCTTTTGTCACAGATATTCTTTGCTGGGGCAAGGACATAAGGTTTTCTTGTCACATTTGTGAGGATATAATACTCTTTTTCTTGGGACTCACAGGGATAGAACTTAATTCCTCATTTAAAAACTTTTGACGATGGCTCTTTGCATCAAGAAATCCATCATCTCTACCATCCCCTTGCCAATTAAGTTTCTACATCCATCCCACCATGTGCCTTTGAGCCACAATGAAGAATTGCTTTACCTCAGAACTCACCATACCCCCATACCCTTCTCGCTGCTCGGAATACTCTTTATTCTCTACATGGTGAATTATTCATCCTTAAAAGATCACTCAAAGAGTCTTACCTAATCCTAAACCCCCACCCAAATGCACAGAGGTTTTCTTTTCAAGCTTCTACAGCACAGATGCTGGCACATAATGGGAGAGAAACAATGATTTACGGAATTGTCAACAGCATTAAAAATGAATTAGAGACTGATCTACCTGTCAGGAGGCCTCTTCTCTTTTACAAAATTTAGAGCTCCTTGTTTGAATTTCAAACGCTCATTTCCCTTGTGGCTATAATTGGCTTGGACTAGCAATAGCCAAATGAACATATGTGGACAGTAGATGCCAAATAATGTGATTTTATTGAAATATGCATGTGGCTTTTTTGTTGGCGGGAGAGTATACTGCTATCCCACCATATATACTTAGTTCAAAAAATGCAGCATAAGGAAAAAACCAGATCCCATCTGCCAGGCAAAATAGCTATAAAGTGGAGAAATCAGGTTTTTAATGAATCCATTGAGGGTGACTTGAGTTATTTTTTAATGTAAGAGCAAATAAACTCTTGAGCAGAGCTGCATAGCCATGTAGTATTCTTTTAATTTATAGCTAGGCCAAGTCCAAATCCTGGTTTTAGCTAAATTAGAATGTTCCCAAAAGAGAGAATGATTAGATAATACAAGTGGGCTTATACTGGCCTCCTAAAATCTGGCTCACAGTCTAAAGGGACTAGAATTCCATTCTCAATTCAAGACATGTAAACACTTCTCTACATATTCATGAGACTTACTGCACAACTTGGCTGGGTTTTTCTGTTTTCTTTAGTGCATATCCACAAAAACAAGAGTGTTGCTCTTCCATATTCCAGTCTGAAGGAGTGAGGGATAAGGGCAAACACCTGTTCTTTCTTCTTTTTTGGCCAATATTTTCTGTCTCCATTTTTGGAGACATTGTGATCAATGCTTTTATTTTCCCTTTTCTACTCATGAGATTATTTGAAATATAATTAAATATAATTCATTCATAGGATTTTAGTGGTTAACAAAGAAAAATCCTGTTAATAAAAATTAATTTTGAGGTATATCATGTAAAAGTCAAGACACCATAAACGATCAGAGGTTTTGGGGGCTTGTCACTGTTGAGATATATTGTTTTCCTGAATATTTCACAGAATTCTTATTCATAGCAGGACAGAAAATTCTGCAGAAACATGACTTTGAATCTCACATGAGTCCTGTAACAAATGAGTATCTTGGATAAGGGTTTAATATGTCTATCCCAGGAAGTAATAGCTTTGTGATCCAAGCAAAATCCTCACTCGTTTATTCATTCATTCATTCATTCATTCATTTATTCATTCATTAAATCCTACTAATGAATTTGGGTTTTTTTCAAGTTTTTATTTAAATTCTAGTTAGTTAACATGTAGTGTAATATTGATTTCAGGAGTAGAATTTAGTGATACATCTCATACATAGAACACCTAGTGCTCATCCCAACAAGTACCCTCCTTAATACCCATCAGTTATCTAGCCTATCCCTCATCTGAATAGAGAGGGACAAAGTTCTGCACTCAAAGTTACACGAAGGTGAAATAAGAATAGTTTGTAATACTGCACCATATAGCTTCTGAATAAATAGAAGTGGAATCTGGACTCTGTAGTCTAAGTTTCATCTGTTAATAGCAATACCATTGATGGTAATAATACCAGCACTTTCTTACTGAGTGCAGAAAGCTGGCCTAAGACTGCATGTATATTAGTTCTATAACCCCTGCAATAGTGCTTGTGTAGTTCCTCTTGTTATTTATATTCCTTCCTTTGTAGGGAACAAGTCTACAGTCTCATAAATACTGTCATGTATAGAACAATATTTCCCAAATAAAAAATCAGAACATGGGAAGTGACTGTGGAAAGCTTAACATGATGTGTTTGAAATTAGGGGCTTTCTCAGAAAATAGAGAATTAAGAATTACAGTTCTCATTTCTAGGACATGTCTTTATATTTCAGAAGGAAAGTTTAAAAAATCACATTTTTAATATTTATCAGGAGAACATATCCAATGGACTCAATCATTCTTCTAGTATTCATGCCTTTGAGTAGAATAAGTTTTCTAAATATCTGAATTACCCAGATTTCTAAATATCTATATTCTGTTACTTTTACTAGCAGATAAATGGCTATTGGTATTTGGAACAAGTTTCTAATACTATTTGGCTGGTTCCTAAAAGAATGATATTACAAAAATATTTGCCTCCTACCTAAAGCCAAAGAAAGGTGAAGATGTCACACTCATTAGGGATCACACAAGGGGCATCCTGAATTAGGAGACTGAGAAGTCTGGGAAACTTGATCACAGATTTTGAGCAAAACAGCATGGAAAATGATGAAATAGAGAAAAGAATGGATAATATGGGTCATGTCTAAATCTATGATCAGATGAGTTGTAGAAATCTGATCTCGTCTTACTCTTTGTTATTTTTCTCAAGCCCCTGCAAACCCCAAGCAAGGGAACCCCACCTTACTATTTATGGTACATAACTGACACATTGTGGTAAATTAGACAAGTCACTATATTCTGTAATTTCTTTTCTACTTAAGTCAGGCGTGTTATCACGAGGAACTGACTGCTCCTTTAGCATTGTGCTCAAGGGCAATTTGCCCCAGTGATTCCTGGACTCAGCATTTTTAGTCACTATGGAAGGAAAGTGAGAGTGGGGAAGGGGGAAGAAAGAAGAGGAAAAGAAAAACCAAGATATCTGACCTCTAGAGTCTTGTGCAAATATGTTAGCAATGTTTAAAGTAATTGAACCCAAGGGTTGAAAGGACCTTTAGAGCCCCATAGTCTTAGTTCTCACTCAGCATCATTTTTATAACTGTCTGATATCCATCCAACTTTTTCTTGAATATCAATTTGTTCTCTTATTGTTAGAAATGTCTTTCTTAAATTAATACAAGTGCTGACTCCATGGAACTTCTAGTCTTTGGAAAGTAAGTCTTGATACTCCTCTACCTGACAGACTTTCAAATGGTTGGAGCCAGCCTTCGTGTTTCATTACTCTATTTTTTTTCCACCAGGTGAAAAATCATCAGTACTTTCACAACTCCTGATATCATTTGCCAACCTCCTCAGAAAGTGTACCAGATTAACAGTGAGTCCTTTTCACAATTGCCAAAGCTCTAGCTGTTTCTTAAAATAATTATTATATAAAACTTATTGTTTCTTTCCTAATTATCTAAGTAATATATGCTTACTGTGACAAGTCACCCATAATCTCACCCCTGAAATAACCAACCTTTATGTTTTCATGCACTTCTTTTTATCTTTATATATTTCAATTGTTTTATAATAGATTACGTATACATTTTGAGTCTTGCTTTGTTTCTCATGTTAATTTCCTATCTCTTTAACACACTTTGAGATGTCTACAGAAATTTATCCTAAATCTAGTATTTTAAATAATACCCTGATAATATCTTCTTCTTGACCCTTTTACCCCAAGTATCTTCAGAAATTCTTTTTGAAGCACTTAGTCAACATCAGGACTATGGGTTTAAAGACTTGTAGCAATTGCTAGGTAATCATTGATAACAAAGCACTTTAGGTACAATAGAAAGCCAATGTTTTTTATTTAGAAAGTTGGTTTAAACTGGGAACACTTCTCTCTTTGTTGACCAAGTTTTCTTTCTTGAAAAGACACTTCTGAAGCAGATAAAAAACATTTTGCACTCTCTATTCACAAGGCAGTTAATCTTTGTATTCTCATGGTGACAAACTGAGTGCTATTAGCCAAGGAGACTCTCTTCCTGATGACAGAGGTGGATCCCCAGTGAAAGGAATCATGTAAAGGTGAGGCAGAACAAGGCTTTGTAACCATAGTTACTTTAAGTCTAAGATTATAAACATATTGCCTCCATTATGAAAGATGCATTAACATTCCTTTTTGTTCAGTCTTAGAAACCTTGTTATCAAGGCTAGCCTGTTTACTTACTTATCTCTGAGGAGATGGCCTGACTTAATTAACACTTAAACATTAACCTTGAAAATAGTCCTAGAAAGTGGCCAGGGAGGGGAGATAGAACTCTTTGAAAATGGGGTGGAGTGATATCAAAGAGATACTCAAATTCTGAGAAGCAAAAATTTTATCTTATGAGCCTCTTCAAGAATTTGATTTTGCTGACCCAGAAACTTCTGGAAATGACCCCCTATGTCTTTATACATGCACCTGAATGAAGAGTGAAATGGCAGTACTTTAGAAAGCAAGCCCTAAAAACAAAATTGCCATATACTTTGCAGCTAATCGTTCATCTAGCTGTAGCAGATGTTTTTCTGTAAATGGTAGAAAATATTCACAGCAAACCACTGGAATGATTAATATATTCATAACAATAAAGTAGAATGTTCTTTTATGACTAGGCTGTCACCACATTTGGGAAACTGCTGCCTCAGATTTTTTTTCTGCCTTTGTAGCAAACATCCTGACAGCCACACAATTTTACTATTTGCATGAGAAGCTGGCTATTGTAAACCATTACATCTATTACAGATGTATTGTATTGTTTCTATTTCCATGGAGTTTTTGAGACAAAGATGCCAGTAGGAATTGTCCCTAACTGAGTATAATAAATGTCCAGGGTAAGCCAAGTTTTCAACTGGCTTTCCAAAAGTTTTCTAATCTCTAGCATTAGCCTTATTTGAGACCTTTTCTAAAGTGTCTTTGATCTTTGTAAAGCAAGGAGAAACTTTACTTTCACTCAACGCAGGACTGTATCACCTAATGCAATAATCATCCCCAGCTTAATTCCTAATGCTTGCTTGATTCCTACGCATATTGCAAAATTTAGTTTAAATATCATCTTCTCAAAGAAACCTTCTGTTTTTCAGCACTAAATTAATTAGCCCACCACTCACTACCTGATCATATTTTTACCTTCATAGTATCTTAAATTTCTTCATGTGACCTAGCCAATTTGTAATTCTCTTACTTAATGCCTAGCTTCTCCACCAAGTTTAAAACTATGTCAAAACAAGAGACCTAATCAATACTTTCTCATTGTTGTTTCCCCAGAACCAAAGATAGTGCCTTGCACATGGCCAGCCTTCCATAAATGTTTACTGAATGAATAATATCGATGCCTTAAATATACTCATTTGGGATCTTTGAAGCACAAGCTTTTCCATAATATCACTTTACTATTTTTATTTGAGAAAGGAGATAGAAAGTGGAACTCCATACCCATGGTTAGTGGGAAAAAAAAATCTACCATTTTGGGAAAACTCAAGGATTTATCCCTTTCTATCCTGTATTGTACCCCAGGAGGAGGATAAACAGGAATAAAGGGTAGTTTTGAATCATACACAAGGATATAAAACCTTCCGTGTGACGATGAAAGAGGTTATAAATCACCTTGTGATCCAATAAAAATTTTCCTTCATATTTGGGAACAATTTTCATGCTCTTGGTAATTGAGAATCCATCCTGTAGCAGAGAGAAGTTAAGGCTGTATGATTGGAGGAAACCTTTAGAAAGTATATATTATTATTTCTATTTATCTGCTTTGTTCTAAATAAACCATTAATACTGTTTTATTTTGTTTTAAAGAGAAATTATATAGTAACATTTTTAAGTTATCCTCTTTGTAGAGTCTCCATATTTTCAGGGTATTGAAATAGCTATTCCAGGTAATTACAATGTACACTGAGGAGGAGAGAATAATCTCCTTTGCAAAAATATTCCAAATATTTTATGTAGATACTCTACCCCAAAGGAGGTGACACATAACTCCCCATTACTTAAGTATGGGTTATAGATAGTGAATCCTTTCCAAAGTTATTGTATGAAGGGAGTGGGATCGAATAAGTTTACAGTGAAGAAATCTTACAAACACTACCTCAGCTGGGTGATTAAGGTTAACATCGGTGGTGATAAGTTACATTGGTGGTATGATGATGTGAGGAAAACGATAGCTTATTTCTGTGATCATCCCCCTAAAATGCACTGTTCCAGTCTAATCATGAGAAAAACAGCAGCCAAATACCGACAGAAGAATGTTTCACAAAACACGGTATTCCTCACAATGATCAAGGCCCACAACAAATAAGGAAAGTCAGAAATTGTCACAGACGAAAGAAGCATAGGGAAACACTACAACTAAGTATGATATGGGAGCCTCAATGCACTAAGATGCTAGGTCAAAACTAAGAAAACATAAAGGAAGTGTGCACTTTAATTAATAGTAATGTATCAGTATCAGTCCATTATTTGTAACAAGTGTCCCCTACTCATATAAGACGTTAAGAAAGGAACCTGTGTGTGGAAATTCTATGTAGTGTATTTACAATTTTTCTTTAAACTCTGAAAATGTTCTAAATTGAAAAGTCTATTTAAAAAAATATGATCCCCTCAGCCTTGGAAATCTTACCAGATTATAATTCTTGTGGCCACAAGCTGAATACTATTTATTCTAGTTGTTTTTAAAAGAGTAGGACTATATTTGATTCTTATGGCTGCCGTAACAAAGTATCACAAACTATGTGACTGACATAACAAGATTGTCTCACAGCTCTGCTAGGTACAAGTCTGAGATCAAAATGTCAGCAAGGTTGGTTCTTTTTGGGGCTGTAAGGAAAATTCTGTTCCATGCCTTTAATCTAGCTTCTGCTGGTGTCTGGCAGTCTGACATTCCTTGGCTTGTAGATTGCAGCACCCTGATCCTTGCCATAATCTTCCCATGGTGTTCTCCCTGTGTGTGTGTGTGTGTGTGTGTGTGTGTGTGTGTCTGTCTGTCTGTCTGTCTGTCTGTCTCTGCCCAGATTTCCATTTTATAAGGGTACTAGTCATATTGAATTAGTGTCTACCTTAATATCCTCAACTTAACTTGATCTACAAAGATTTCATTCTCAAAGTCACATTCATAGGTACTGGGTACTTTCAAGATTTCTTGGAGGGACATAATTTAATTCATAACACAGTCTTTGAAATCTAAATGTTCATCTAGGAAATCACCTCACTTACTGAGTGATCAAATTAAAGTAGTATTGTTTGGATGGTTTTTTTTTATAAGCCTGTAACTTATACTTACTGCAAGTGATCTTGGAGTTAACTAACTATTGGCCCTTTCATAAGGCCAACCAAATTTCAGGCTTTTACATTTCAGTTGGCACAATCACAGATAAAGCTACAGATATAGCATCCAACTACTTCTTAAATTGATAAGAAGTTTTAAGCTCAAATGAATATAAGTACATTGAATTTGGATATGCATATTTTTTTCTTCTTGTCCCCTCTCCATCTCCCCATCTACCCCATATCCAAATATGTTCAAAAGTCAAAGTGTTCAGATATTATAATAAAGCACAAAACTGGTCAATCATAAAGAATTTTATCAATGCATAGTTCCAGGAAATCTGTCTATCCAGTCCTTTTGGAGATAATATGTAAGTAGACAGGAGCACTGTCTATGCAGTAGATTACGGACTCCTCAACTAATCAGATTTATGAACCCACTAATGTGGGTATTTATCCTATCCCCTTTCTCACCTGTTATAATGGAATACTGTTATTACTCCTTTTTAAGGCTATTTCCTCCAGTTGGGCTTCGAATCACATCACTTCAAAGAGGCACAAAATAAACACTATAAGTAAAATGAATATTTTAGATACTGTATAATATAGTAATGAGTGTTAAGAAAAAAAATAAAGCATGGAAAGACAACATAAAGTGGTGTCAAGCTATATGAAATTTTAGATAAGATGTCCAGGGATTATCTCATTGAAAGAGTAACTATATAGTGAAAAAAAAAAAAAGAAATGAGAAATTCAGGAATATGGACGCAGGGAGACAATGAATAATGTTCCAAGCAGAGGGAACAACTAATATAAGGGCATGCCTGGCATGTTTGAGACCAAGGCAGCTGGCAGAGAGAGAATGAAAGGAAGAATATTAAGAGATGAAATCAGAAAGATATCAGGGAACCAGATTACTTAGGTGGTTATTCAACATAGTTTTTACATTGAATGGTTTTACATAGAAATCTATTGAACTGTGTTTGAAAAGAGGAATAATAAGAAAATAGCCATGGTTTCTGGGGAGAGGATAAATTAGGGAGAACTGAGGGCAGAAGCAGGGAGGTTGGTGACGGACTATTGCAATAATCCAGGCAAGAGAAGATGGTATCTAGAATGTTAAGAGTGGAGTAGGAAGAAGTTGTTAATTTTGGATATAATTTTGTGCAAAATGAAGAGCATTCACTGATGCAATGGATGTGAAGAATGAGAAAGAGAGGAGAAAAAAAAAAGCCATTACAAGGTGTATGGAAGAGTTGAATTACTGTTTAACTGAGATGATAATGACTACAAAGAGCTACAATTTTAATGGGGAGAGACAATTATCAGGAGGTCAGTGTTGGACATGTTAAGTTTGAGATGCCCATTATATTTTCAAGTGGAGATATCAGGTAGGATGATGGAAAGTTAAATCCAAGACTGAGGGGGAAATTTCAGGCTGGAGACAGAAAGTTTTGAGCCATTAGTGTATAGGTGGTATTTGAAAGCATGAGACTAGATGAGATGACTTAAGTGTAGGCTAGAAAAAAGTGATCCAAGGACTAAGCCCTGGATGTTCCAGCATCTCTTAATTTTCAGTCATCCTCTTAATTTCCCTCTGTGTATTTTCTGAAGTCATATGCCCTATAAATAACCATTAATGGTTGGTATTGCTGTGCTGTATGTCAAACTTATAAAGCTACAATAATTAAAAGAGCATGGTATTGGTTTACAAAGATATGAGTAGATCAAATGAATAGGATAAACAGACCATGTGAATTACAACATGTGGGGAATAGAATAGTGGAGAATATGGTCTTTTCAGCAAATGATATGAGGAAGGTTGGCTATGTATAGAAAAACAAAAAAAGAAACTTGGCCTTCCTTCACATTGTATACACACATTAATGGATTCCACGTGTATTGTAGATTTAAATGTGAAAGATAAAATAGTAAAGCATGTGAATATATATTTATAATCTCACTATAGGTGAAAACTTCTTTTTTAAATTTAAGTTTTATTTTTAGAGAGATAGAGAGTGTCCACAAGCTGCAGATTGGGGCAGAGGGAGAGAGAGAGAGAATCTCCATGCCCAGCATGAAGCACAACACAGAGTTTGATCCCATGGCCCCGGGATTATGACCTGAGCAGAAACCAAGAGTGGGACATTCAAATGACTGAGCCACCCAAGAGCCCTAGTGAAAAATTCTTTTTTAAATTTATTTTTTTTTTTTTGAGAGAGAGAGACAGCCAGGGTGAGGGGTAGAGGGAGAGAGAGAGAATCTTAAGTAGGCTCCATGCTTAGCACATACCCTGAAGTGAGGCTCAATCCCACTACCCTAACATCAAGACCTGAGCTAAAATCAGGAGAGTCAAATGTTCAACTGACTGAGCCACCCAGGTTCCCCAAAGGTAAAACTTCCTAAATGAGAAGCAAAAGTACTAACAAATGGAAAAGTTTGAAAAAATGGGATTATTTATTAAAATTGAACTTTTCTGTTCATCAAAATATACCATTAAGATAGTTTAAAGAAATCAAGAGGAAAAAATGTTTTCAACACATATTACTAGTAAACCCTCCTTTTCCATATTATATAAAGACCACCCACATAAAAATAATGAAGAGGCACACAATCTAATAGAAAAAATGGACAAGAAGAGGTGCCTGGGTGGTTCAATTGGTTGAGTGTCTGACTCTGGGTTTTGGCTCAGGTCATGATTTCCTGGTTGTGAACCCTGCGTCGAGCTCTGTGCTGAGCATACAATTCCTTGGGATTCTCTCTCTCTTTCTCTCTCTCTCTCTCTCCCCCACTCTGTCCCGCCCCCACTCATGTTCTCTCTCTTTCTTTAAAAAAAATAATTTATAAGAAAACTGAAAGACACTACACACACACACAATGGTAGCAAATATCCAAAACATACAGAATATATGAAAAGATACACAACCTCATTAGTAGTGTAAAAAACACAAATTAAAATCACCTAAAAAATAGATTTTAAAATACTGATACAATAATAAATATTATGGGGCAATGGGAATTCTCACATACTGCTATTGGATGGTACTACAACTATTTTGGAAAAATATATCTACTAAAGTTGACCATATTTTAAAGACCTGTAATTTTACTCTTTAATATGTACCCAAGATAATGAAGAGCATGCATACCAGAAAACATGTACAAAAAATGTTGTTTTTTTTGTTTAGAGATGAGAGGTATTGGAAAGTTGACTTAGAACCCAAAGATTTAGCATTTTATATTTATATTTTTAATGTGCTGTTGGGGCACCTGGGTGGCTCAGTATTTGGTTAAGCTTCTGACACGTGGTTCTGGCTCAGATCATGATCTCAGTTTTGTGAGTTTGAGCCCTGCGTAGGGCTCTATGCTGGCAGCCCAGAGCCCGCTTGGGATTTTCTCTCTGCCTCTCTGCCACTCATGCTGTCTCTGCCTCTCTCAAAATAAGTAAATAAACTTTAAAAATAAAAATGAAAAGTGCTACGGACTTAGGATAAACATTAACAAATATGTGGAAAACATATTGGAAATGTCACTAAGTTGGAGTCAGAGTCTCCGTTTCTAATTTCAGCAATGTCACTCAGCATCTGTGTGACCTTGTGCAAACCTCTTTTCTTCTCAGGACCTCTGCTTCTTTACCTGTCAGGTGGCCAATTAGGGCAACATGGTTTCTGCATTTCTTTCCGTTTCTAACAGTCATGGCAACCAGTTAAATAAGTGGGAAAACCGGAAGCATTCGTGTCAGGCCTTTGTGACATGAAGTATGTTACTTAGCCTCCCCTGAACCTCACAGCTTCATCTGTGAAATGAGGGTGATTATATCTTTCACAATGATTGTCATTTCATTGTGAAAGTGAAAAAGAGATAAAATCGTGAATTGATTATTCCGCTGCCTGGACATTAATGAACTTCCCCAAAATAGTACATTATAATTAAGGCTTAAACTGTCTGCCTGAAACTATCTCACCTACTTTAGATTCCAGGAATTTCCCTTTATTTTGATCTCAGCACAATTAGTGTCTCAGTCAACCATTTGGTAACCTGTCCATCATTAACATCTCTCCCATTTGTATGTTAAAGATTACTGAAATATTATATGACATTACTAGTAATGATATCAGTGACCAGTTACGTATCACTGACTATGTGCCAGGCACCATGCTAGGTAATTGCATGTAATCCTGATTGCAGCAATGTGAGACAGGTGTTTCCTTGCTTGAGGTTTAGGACCATGTCATATTTCATTAAATACCCCCACAACACCAAGCACAGCACCTTGAACACAGTAGACACTCATTGCACATATTTTTGATTGACTGAAATGTGGCAGTGGGTCCCCTGCATCTCCCTCTAATGTATGTAGTTATTTGATTTATAAGAAATTTCTGTCCCTGGCTGTGGTCAGCTATTGAATTTATGTTTGACAAGAAAACCATAGAGTTTGGCAACTCTGCAGTGATAGGTGATGTGTGATTCATTTGGGGGAAGAATAGACATTTTCTATTCAGACTTTGAATTCCTGGGTCTTATGGTTAGTTAATCATGTCTATAGAAATGCGTGACTGAGCAGACAGATTCAAAGGTAGGAGATTTTAATCTAAATTACTCCATTGTGTGTGTCCAGATATCATCTTGTTGCCCATTGGTAATATTTTCTATAGCCACTGCTCAAATGTATGAGATGAATACAGTCTGGTGTTTATTCATCTTAAGAGAAATTCTGCAGAACAGGAAGCAGGGTCCAAGCTGGAAGAAGTGGGTACCTAAAACCCAGAATGTTATGACCCTTCAAAGAAGTAGCCAGGATATCGCCCCAGTAAGTCACATCTGTCTGTGTCCCTAGGAAACTGCTTGGGTTGGCACACAATGGGAGACTCATAGGAACACACCCTTCTCCCAAGAAGCTCCAAGGCAGGCATTAAAAATGGTTCTGGAAGCTTCTCAGCAGCAGAGGTAACAGGGTGAGAGCTGGCAGACATCACAGAGAGCCACCATTCCAGCTGCCTCTCTGAAGGTTTGCCCCCAGGAGGCTGGCACAGCAATTCCTCCTCAAGTAATTACTCTTGGCCTCCTTAAGTTACCCCCAGGTTCTCAGTGGATGTTTTTCCTCACTTCCTCTTTGAAATCACTTGAGTCTAGTGGTTGAGCCAGGGGAGTAGGTGCTAAACAATTCCAGTTTCACCCTTGGGAGACACGGCCCTGTAAATCCTTTCAAAGAGGGCCCACCAAGTCCTTCAGAAGGAAAATGCAGCCAGTGACATGAATACAATTATTGTAGTGGAGCGAAATGTGTGACCCGACAGGATTCTGTTAAATCCAGCAAAAGGGAACGCCACAGTTAACCCATATCCCTGAGGAGCACTAAACCTGAAGCAGACTTATTAATTAAGGCTTCTGAGGGCCACAGAGAAGGTGGGGGTGGGAGGGCCTTTCCGTTAGAGAGACAGAGCTCCTTTCTAATCTATTCCCTTCCATGGGGGCACCTCCTGTATCTTTTTTTTTTTTTTTTTTTTAACTGAACAGTTTGAGCTACGCACTCACAAAAATCCCTGTTGTGCCAGGACACTTTATTCAAAACCAGAAGAGAGAAAAAGGTTTGAAAATGAATCAGTAGGTGGAGCTCTTTCTTTTTATTTATTTTTCTATCCAAGGTCCCATGTTCAGTGAGGGACCCAGAGCTTTCAAATGAAAAAAAAAAAAAAATAGGCGTTTTAAAAATGAAAACACATATACGATGTGCTTTCCTAATTGAAAGGGTATATTGTGAAATCATTACTGTCACAGAACATTTGTGTTGCATGCGAATGCTAAAGCAAAGAAAATATATAAACCCAAATTGACTTTAGCAATTTGAAAGTGATAGTGGACATCTGTGTTCAATAACTTTTTGCTGGTAACTGGTGTTTAATATTTCATGTCAAATCAAGAAGAGTGATAGAAGGTTTGTGAACACAGAGACGGCTGGCATTTTTGCAGCACAGCCTGCCCTTTGTCATACTCACCATAAAGAAACTTGCTGCAGTGAGGGTTGAAACCACACCAGAGTGATTCCTTTTTGGGAACTTACATAAACTTGCAGAATACACTGGTCTCTATTTTCCTTCAGAATGATGTCTATAAGAAAAAAAGGTTAAAGGACTTCTAAAACTCATTATTTATGTAAGGGAAAAAGGTGTGCGCATGTATGTGTACGTGCGCGTGTGTGCTCACGCATGCGTTGAGGGTCGGGGTCTCTTGGAAGAAATTACGGAAGAATAAATCACCTAGAACAAATCTTACCTTTGTGTTTTCATCAACCCTGATTTTTTCCTAATCGGTGTGCAGTGATATTTAGGAAGTTGGTTGCCAGTAGAAACAGACCTTCTTAAGACTCGCAATGAAGCATGTCTAGATAGTATTTTACTGTTTATGTGGTGGGGCAGGATAGTGATGGGAGTGTAGAGTAGGGAGCAAGAGCTTTTAACTTTATAACTTTATAATTTCTTTTTCAACATCATCCTAGACATTCTCCCTTGATTCTAAATGCATGTTTGCCTCAGCAACAAATGTGATAAAAGGAAGGACCAAACGGACAGCATTATTCTTTGAGTTGACCGTGGAATTTGGGCCTAAAAATGACTAGCTAATCCTGTTAGGTCTTGCTGACCTCAACGTCTTCTTCCATTCAATTCTCAGGAGACTGGACCCTGGCAGCTCCCTTGAAAAGTATATAATGAAAGTAAAATAAGGAGGCCCATAGAGTTTGAGACACTCTAGACATCTGGGCATATTTTATATTCATGCTGCTATGAGAGGAGTGTATATCTGAGCAAAGAAATATTCCCTTCCGTTCCCTCATAATAATGTGGTCCTAGAAAGACCAGGTCTTTATGTAGATGTATGTTCTTTATTCTAAAGAGACAACTTCTAGTAGCAGAAAGGCAAGATGCAGAGAGAATCCAAAAAATTGGAATAATTTACCTCTGTGATTAAATTCATCTAATTTGGGTTCAAGGATGGAAGGAAAGAAGACTAAGCAACTTATTTAATTTACTATAGAAAAATTTCCTCCACCCCTCCAAAACTGTTAGAACTAATAAATGAATTCAGTAAAGTTACAGAATACAAAACCGATATACAAAAATCAGTTGTGATTCTATACATTAACAACAAACTATCAGATACAGAAATTAGGACAACCCCTTACTTATAATTCCATCAAAAAGGATAAAATACCCAAGAATAAATTTAACTCAGGACATGAGAAGATCTATATACTGAAAACTATAAAGCATTGACGAAAGAAATTGAAGAAGACACAAAATAAACGGAAAGATATTCCTTGTTCATGGATTGAAATGATTAATATGGTTAAAATCTCTCTATGACCCAAAGTAATCTACAGATTCAATGTGATCCCTTTCAAAATTCCAATGACACTTTTCACAGAAATAGAACAAACAAGCCTAAAATTTGTATGGATCTATAAAAGATCTGGAATACCCAAAGCAATCTTGAGAAAAAAAAGAGTAAAGCTGGAGACACCAAGTTTCCTCATTGCAAACATCTTTCAAAGCTATAGTAGTCAAAACAGTATGGTCTTGGCATAAAAAGCAAACTTACTGATCAATAGAGCAGAATAGAGAGCCCAGAAACAAGCTTACACATATATGAGCAATTAATTAATGACAAAGAAGCTAAGAATATACACTAGAGAAAGAACAGTCTTTTCAATAAATGATGTTAAGAGAACTGGAAAGCCACATGTAAAAGAATGAAACTGGACCCTTATAGTTCCCTACAGGCAAATATCAGCTCAAAATGGATGACAGATTTGGATGTAAGACCTGAAATCATAGAACTCCGAGAAGAAAACATGAGAGGGAGGGTTGATATAGGTCCTGGCAGATTTTTTTTTTAGATTTTACCCCAAAGCAAAGGCAATATTAGGAAAAATAAAAGAAATTTAACTACATCAAACAAGGAAACTCTTCTACAGTAAAGGAAACCATCAACAAAATGAGAAGGCAACCTGCAGAATGGGAGAAAGTATTTTCAAATCATATATCAGTTAGGGGGTTAATACCCAAAATATAAAAGAAACTCTTACAACGCTGTAGAAAACAAAAATGTCCAGTTAGAAGATGGGCAGGTGAACTAAATAAATATTTTCCAAAGAAGACACAAATAGCCAAAAGGTAAATGAAAGTTTTCTCAATATCACTAATCATAAGGAAAGCTCAAATCAAAACTATAATGAGATATCGCCTCACGTCTGTTAAAATGGCTGTCATTAAAGTGACAAGAGATAACAAGGATTGGCAAGGATGTAGACAAAGGAAACCCTTGTGCACTGTTAGTGGGAATGTAAATTGGCATAGCCACTGTGAAAAACAGTATGGAGGTTCCTCAAATTATTAAAAATAAGACTACTACATGATTCACAATTCCACTCCTGGGTATATATCTGAAGGAAATTAAATCATTATCTTGAAGAGATATCTGCACCTTTGTGTTCATTGCAGCATTATTTACAATAGCTAAGACATGAAAGCAACCTAAGTGTCCACTGACGGATGAATGGCTTAAGAAATATATTATGTATATTACATATATATACATATATACATGTATCTCACATGATATATATTATGGGATATTATTGAACCATAAAAAAGAAATCCTTCCATTTTTTACAACATGGATGGAACTTGAGGGCATTATACTAAATGAAATAAAGTAGAGTGAAAGACAAATATAGTATGACCTCACTTATCTGTGTAATCTTAAAAAAACAAACCGACAAAAGTCATAGAAACAGAGAACAGATTAGTGTGGTAGGTGGGGTAAATGGGAAAAGTACTCAAAGGTGCAAACTTCCAGCAATAAGATTAGTAACTCCTGGGGATGTAGAGCATGGCGACCATAGTTAACAATAGTGTGCTGAGTATTTGAAAGTTGCTAAGAGAGTAGATCTTAAAAAGTAACCATCATGAGAAAAAGTACATTTGTAGCTATATGACGTGATGGATATTAACTACACTTACTTGGGTATTCACTCTAATGTATGCAATATATCACATCATTATGTTGTGCACTTAAAACTGATACAATGTGGGGCGCCTGGGTGGCTTAGTCGGTTAAGCGTCCGACTTTCGCTTAGGTCATGATCTCTCGGTTCGTGGGTTCGAGCCCCGCGTCGGGCTCTGTGCTGACTGCCAGCTCAGAGCCTGGGGCCTGTTTCAGTCTGTGACTCCCTCTCTCTCTGACCCTCCCCTGTTCACGCTGTCTCTCTCTCTCTCTCTCCTAGAAATGGATAAAACATTAAAAAAAAAAAAAACTAATACAATGTTATATGTAAATTATGTCTCAATAAAAAAGAATGGTATGGTTCTACATTTACTAATTTAGAAAAATCTTGGAAAATCTCAGTAACACAGGAGAAAGCAGGGTAGACAAAGGAGTAGGAACATAGTGATATGATAGAGTCTAAGGGCAAGCCAGGATAATTCTGCACCCAGAAATATGTATCTGCTGGCAAAAATGAGGGAAGTGGCCATAATAAATTACATGGAGAGGACAGAAAGAACTTACTTTGTTTCAAAGTGGCCTTAAACAATGATATAATGTTTTACGTTTTGCTTTATGTTTTACAAAACGACAATCAACTTGTCATTTGATTGTCATGAATCTCCTATGAGGATCAAGGAAATGCCAGCCTGGTCCTGTTGGAAACACAGGAAAAAAAAGTGGCTTAACAATGAACTGTGCCCAGGATTACTGGGAACCTCTGTGAGTACCTTTGTCCAAAAAACCAAATGGCATTGATAGGGCTTGTGGCAGGGGCCTCAGGGCCACAGCCTAATAGTCTGTCTCTTTTTTTCACTGATGGCTGGAAGCTGAAGTTGTCTTCCAGACTTGGGCATTCAATGTGCATCACACACAGGACCAAGCTGATCTCCCTGCGGATGTTAAAATGATAGAAAAATGCAGATAACATACATGGGAAAGTATAGCCTTCTCTTTCTACAGCTGCCAGGGTGATCTGCCTTGGGGCTTAGTCTGTTTCCCATATATATTTCTTAAGTAAAATCCCAGCCATTGTGGCTAGTTAAAAGGGTGAAAGAAAAAAGATGTCATCACTCAAATGTTTCCCATGTAGGGTATGTTTATTAGTCATCAGTCTTATATATCACCATTCAATGGAAAGGTCCACATTTACAGTAACCATGAACCCCTTCTTTTTCTATAAGCTGCAATGAAGCCTGGACAATTTAAATGCCTCTATAAGCATCCATTTGTGAGCCATTGAAGGTTTTTGCCAAGTTATTGTGGCATTGAAGTCAGAGGTATGAACAGAACTTTATAGTACAGTGAGAGAAAATGATCTTTCCAGCAACATATCAAAATGCCCCATTTGCCTCTTCACCATCAAAGAAGATCCAGCGCTCAGTCACAGAATCCTGTCATTCAGAAGATCGATTCTCATTTTATTAGGAGTCTGCTTTAGCCACCCAATTGCAAATCAGCATCCTCTGCTGCATGTAAAAGAGGTCTGCTTCTCAATTGTTAGTTCCTGTTACCCATTCCATTAGTAATCACTTGTGTTCTTTTCAATTTCAGGCATTAACTGTCTTTTAAATCAAAGTGAAATGTGTACTTGGCAACTTCTGACTCAAGCATTTGGTTCCCCATAAATCCTGGAAATGACATAGTGTGCACTTCACCTCTGGCGCACCTCTTCAAAAACCAGAGTTATGCAAGGAGGAACACTTGAGAACCAGGGAGCCCTAGCCCTCAAAGCCTTCCCAAGTTCTGGGAAGCAGTGGCATGTTGAAAATGACAGAAACAAATCTGCTTAATCACCTGGTATGGAGAAGGAGAGAGAGAGACAGAGAGACAGAGAGAGAGAGAGAGAGAGAGAGAGAGAAAGGATGTGTGTGTGTGTGTGTGTGTGTGTGTGTGTGTGTGTGTGTGTGTTCAAGTATGCCAAAAAAAGAACCAAGCTGAGTTTCACTTCCTAGCAGTCTTAAGCAATTATTTCCTGGAGTTCAATATTGTTTACACTTTTAATGATAATCCATGATTTTCAATTATGATTTTATTAGAATCCTGTTTCTCACCTTCTTTGTCCTTACCAACTTTTCCATCCGGTTATGCAATTACAAATTCTCTTCTCCAAAATGTTCTCTCATCCAGTTTTTTTAAAAAAAGCTTTTTTTAAAACATTCACTTTTTCCTGACTCTCAGTCTTCTTCCTAACACAGACAAAATATTTGGGCACACAATCGGTCACCCATTGCAATAGATACAGTTCCATTACGTTTGATAATTTTAATGTTCCCATCAGATAAGGAAGGCAGTATTCTCTGATTTAAAGAGAAAACTGAGGCACGAAGGTTAAGAATTGTCCATTGCTGGGGTGGCTAGGTGGCTCAGTTAGTTAAGTGTCTGACTTTGGCTTGGGTCATGAGCTTGTGGTTCCTGGGTTCAAGGCTGTCAACACAGAGCCCGAGTGGGATTCTCTTTCTCTCCCTCTCTCTCTGCCCCTCCCCTACACCCTCACCTTCTCTTTCAAAATAAATAAATAAACTTAAAAAAAGGTATTGTCATCGCTGTAGCTGTCCATAGGCATTAGAGGTCAGGAGTCCTCATTCCTAATAAGATTGTAATGATCATCAAAGCTACGATATGCTAACAATACAACAGGAACTATAGTCAGTGCATTGCATCCTGCTTTTATTTGGATCCTCAGAAACTACTATAAGGCAGTTACTAGAATTCTTACCAGAGAGATAGAACAGTCTTCAAAAGGTCACGTGGCTAGTAAGCTAAGAAGCCAGGCACAAACAAACCTAAATCCACCTAATTCACAGATTGCTAGTGTAATCTCTTTGCTCTTGAGCTGCCCCTCCCCCATACTTCCAGTCTGCAGCCTAATGGAAGGACTGTACTGGTCATCAGAAGTACCACTGCTGAACTTCTCTTGATGAATATGTATTTTTTTTATTTCCCTGAATTTTTATAATATGACTGTAGTGGAAATATGAGCTGATAGTGCACATTACTAACTAAAACAAGGGTCTGGTGATGTCACCCACATGTGGAGAAGAGAAAAACAAGACCAGAAGAACCAGTTTGGAGAATGAGATAAATTGGCATATGATTCCTGGGTAAGTGGAGAATTTCTGTTCTGTATTTTGTTCCCCACTAAAAAAATCCCAGTGCAAGTACCTATTAGCATCATGTAAGGATAGAAGACTGATACGTTCTCAATGCTACTTCTCATGCTAATGTCATTTGCCATCTTGCCCTCACATGTCAAAGGATTTATGTAAAGGGCACCTGGATGGCTCAGTGGGTTAAATGCCAGACTCGATTTCAGCTCAAGTCACAGTTCTTGAGTTTGAGCCCCACATTAGGATCTCTGTTTAGGAGTCTCTTTCTCTCTCTCTCTCTGCCCTTCCCCCACTAGCACTCCCTCTCTTTCAAAATAAATAAATAAAAGTTAAAGAAAAGAAGACTTATGTGAGAGGGAAGACAGGTAAAACCTGGGTAAAGACTAGTATTTTCTGTCACTATGATCTTGTCAAAACAACTGTCTCAGAGTGGCAATTTTTGAAAGCCAGTTTACTTTTAATTTACTCCTTTCAAGTGAGTCCTCTTTCCTTCCCAGATTTGATTCCAGACCACAGGTAGTTCTTCACAGCTTTGCTTCTTCAAGCATATCTCTTCCTGTATTCTGGTGGATGTAGAATATCATCTCATCTCACAACCAATGAGCAGAGCCCAACTTCCCAGAAGGTATCCTCCACAAAGCGTTCTTGCCATTCCCTTCATAGCATAATTATAAAATAGTTTAAAATTTTGATTAATAAAGATGTGAAACCTTAGGTCAGGCTCCAAGGCACCTTTAGTCAGCAAAGATGACTTTATCACTATCAGGGTGACAGGCCTAAGAAAGTGACAGAGAAATTCTACTTTTTAAAAAAATTTAGGGTATAATTGATATGTAAAAAAACATTGAACACACTTAATGTATACAACTCGGTAAGTTTAGGAATGTAAACACAAATCATCACCACCATCAAGGCTATAGATAGACACATCCATCACTCCGGAACTTTCCTCCAGCCTCTGTTTTATTAATATCACTTTGTATGGTGTGGGGGAAAAAAACAACATAAGATTTATCTTCTTAGAAAAGTGTAAGTGTTGCTATGATCTGAATATCTCTGTCTCCCTCCTCAAATCCGTTTGTTGAAATCCTAACACCTAATGTGATGGCATTAGGAGGTAGGCCCTGGGGAGGTGATCAAGTCGTGAGCAGGGAGCCATAATAAATACAATTACAGCTGTTAGGAAACAAACCCCACATTGCTCTCTAGCCCCTTCTATCTATCATGTGAGGACACAGCAAGAAGTCCCCAGTTACAAATCAGGAAGAGGGCCCTCGCCAGAACGCAGCCATGCTGATAACTTGATCTTGAACTTCCCAGCCTCCAACACGGAGAAAAATATATTTCTATTCTTATAAATTACTTGGTCTGTGGCATTTTGCTATAGCAGCCCAAATAGGCTAAGACAAGTAGCACATACAGTAGCTGGAGGCACTATGTTGTATAATAACCCTTCAGAATTTATTTGTCTTATATAACTTAAAACTCTGTACCCTTTGAAAACCTCCTGTTTTCCCACCTCCTCACAGTCCCTGGAAATCACCATTATACCTTTTTCTTCTATGAGTTTGACTCTTTAAAATTCTATACATAAATGAAATCATTCAGTAGTTTTCTTTCTTTATCTGGCTTATTTCACTTAGCAGGTTCATCTGTGTTGTCTCAAATGGAAGGATTTGCTTCTTTTTTCCTAAGGCTAAATAATATCCCACTCTCTCTATATATACCACATTTCGTTTATCCATTCATCCATCAATAAATGGACACTTAGTTTGTTTCTATATCTTGACTGTTGTAAATAATGCTGCAATGAACATGCAGGTATAGGTATCTCTACAAGATGATGATTGCAGTTCTTTCAGATAAATACCCAGATGTGGGGTTGCAGGATCATATGGTAGTTTTATTTTTAATTTCTTGAGGAAACTTAATATCATTTTCCATGATGGCTGTACCAATTTGCATTCCTACCAGCACTGTACCAGGGTTCCTTTTCCCCACATTTCTCCAGCACTTGTTATCTTTAACTTGGGGGGGGGGGTGGAAATATTTATGTATTTATTTATGTTTATTTGTTTTTGAGAGAGAGTGTGTGAGCGGGGGAGGGAGAGAAAGAGAGGGAGACACAGAATTTGAAGCAGCTCCAAGCTCTGAGCTGTCAGCACAGACCCCAATGTAGGGCTTGAACTCACGAACCATGAGATCATGACCTGAGCCAAAGTCAAGTGTTTAACCGACTGAGCCACCCAGTGCCCCTGTTACTGTTGTTTTTTTAAAAAAATAATAGCCATTATAACAGTGATATGTTGTTGTGGGTTTGATTTGCATTTGCCTGATGATTAGTGATGTTGAGGACTTTTCATATACCTGTTTACCATTCATATGTCTTCTTTAGAGAAATGTTAAATTTGTTGGCACAAAATCATACATAGTGTCTTATTATCTTTTGTTTCTGTGGAATCAGTTGAATGTCTTCTGTTTCACTAATAATTTTATTTATATATGTATTCTGTCTTTTTTTTTTTAGTTAGTTAACAGTTGGTCAATTTGTTTATGTTATCAATCTGGTAATTTCAAATTTTCTGTCTTTGAGTGCACATATCGTTTCTTCTTGATTGAGTCTTCTGTTGAACCCTCTACTGTTTTTTCTTTAATTGCAACCTTTATATGTTTCAGCTCCAGAATCTGTTTCATTATTTTTATGATTTATATTTCCTTGTTGAACTTCACATTTTTTTTCCATGTATAGTTTCCTGATGTCATTTGGTTGTATATCTGTGTTCTCTTAAGCTTACTGAAGCCAATTATATTGAATTCTTTTTCAAAGTCATAGATCTCCTTTTGTTTAGAGTAAGTTATTATTTGGTTCCTTTGATAGTGCTATGTTTGTCTGATTATTTGTGATTTTTGTTACCTTGCATTGATAGCTGTATATTTAAGGAAATAGTCACCTTTTCTAGTTGCTATAGAATGGCTTCAGCAGGGAAAGGCAGGCAGGCCTGCTTCCGGAGCCCATGAACAAGTAGGCCTGCTACCCTGGTCTGTGGGCAGGCAAGCCTGGTACCTGGGTCCATGGGACCTAGCTTTGGGCCCACGTACCAGGTCCATGGGGACTCAGGTTTCAGGGGCCAGCCTGGCATTGGAATGAGTCTGGAGCTTGAGTCCACAGAGACCAGACTGGCGCAGGAATAAACCTGGATCCTCGGTTTGTGGGTCCTGTGCTTTTATAAATCTAAATTTTGAAGGGAATTTCAAAGAGAATAATTTTAAAACTAGGTAATCAAATGGCATGGCTACTGAAATTTATAGTGAGTAACCCCTCTGTGATCTTAGGAGCACGCTGTGATATAACATATGAACATTTAGTGTATTATTTATGCATATATCTTTCTTATTAAACTGAGACCTATTTTAAAGATTAGCTTTATTCAAGTATAATTTATATACAATAAAATACACCGACTTAAAAACATGTGTATAACTATCCCTGAAAATATGTACACCTGTGTAATCACCTCCATAATTAAGATTTGGAACATTTCTATTATTCCAAAATATTTTCTTGTGCCTTCTCAGTGAATCTTGATATCACTCCCAGACCTAGACAACCACTAATTCAATTTCTATAATTATGAATTAAAACTTTATACAAAAAGAATCATACAGTATGAACTCTTTGTTTCTGGTGTCATTTGCTTCCCATTTTTCAGAGTGAGCCACGTCGGTGCATTTATCAGGAATCTATTCCTTATCATTATCTACTATTAATTTGTACAGATGTACTACAATCATCTCTGGGACATTTTATTTCCAGTTATACCAGGTTATGGCAGGTTTTTGTGTGGACACATATTTTTGTTTCTCTTAGCTACATCACTAGGTACGCTCGTGCTGCCTCATATGCAAGTGTGTATTTATAAGAAACTGCATAAATGTTTTTCAGTGGGTTGTACAATTTTCCATTCCACCAGCAATAAGAAGTCCCAGATTTTCCATATCCACACCCTCTCCAATACCTGGCATTGTCTTCAGTTTAGTGATCTGAGTGGGTGTGTGATGGTATCTCCTTGTGGTTTAAAGTTTCACTTACATGAGAACTATCTAGCTTGGGCATTTTTTTTTCCCAATGAACTTATTGCCACTTACATATCTTTGGTAAAAAAAAAAAAAGTCTACTCCAGTCTTTTACCATTTTCATTGGATTTAATTTCATATTATTGCATTATAAAATAGAAGTCTTTCTCAGATATATGTATGGTGAAGATTTTCTGCCAGCCTAATGCTTGCTTATTCATTTTCTTAATAGTGGCTTTTATAGAGCAGTTCTTAATTTTTATGATGTCAAATTTATCAACTTTTTATTGTTTATATTTTTTGTGTTCCATATAAGAAATCTTCGCCGTCTCTAACATCACAAAAATTTTCTTCTAGAAATTTTTATATTAGCTTTTATACATAAATTTATTGTCATTTTGGGATAATTTTTACATGTGGTTTAGTTAAAGGGTGAGGTTAATGTCTTGTTTTTTTGTTTGTGTTTTCCATATGTATATCCGGTCTTCTGGCATTGTATGTTGAAAAGACTAGCCTTTCTCCATTCAATTACTTCGGCATCTTTTTCCAAATTCAGTTGGCCATATATACATGGGTCTACTTCTAGAATCTCTATTTTGTAACATTGAGCTTATTGTCTATTTTTTTACATCAATAAAATGTCATGGTATAGTTCTATAATAAGTAAGCCTTGAAGTCAAAGAGTACAAGTTCTCTAAATTTTTTTCTTTATTTTTAAATTTTTTTAATGTTTGTTTATTTTTGAGAGAGCGAAAGAGAGAGTGCAAGTGGGAGAGGGGCAGTGAGAGAAGGAGACAGAGAATCCAAAGCAGGCTCCAGGCTCTGAGCTGTCAGCACAGAGCCCCCATGTGGGGCCTGAACTCACGATCCATGAGATCATGACCTGAGCTGAAGTCGGGTACCGACTGAGCCACCCAGACGCCCCTCTTTTCTTTTACAACATTCTTTTGGCAAGGCTACCTCATTTAACTTTCCCTATAGATTTTCAAGCTAGTTTGTCAATTTCTTTCTTTTAAAGCCCTGTAGAACTTAGATTGTGTTAATTCTGTATCAGTTTGAACAATATTGAGTCTTCAGACCTAAAACATGGTGTAATTGGTCTAGTTCTTAGGTCTTTTAAAAATGCTTCATATTTTTTAGGGTACAGAGTATTTTACCCATATTTTATTAAATTTATCCCTAAGTACGTTGTATTTCTGATGGTATTATAAGCAGTATTTAATTTCAATTTCCATTTGTTTTTTGCATGTATATAGAAACATAATTAATATTTTATTATCCAGATATTCTAAATTTTTGCTAACCTCTCTTAGTTATAGTAGCAATATTGTGAGTTCCTTATGACTGTCTAGGTTTATGAATATGCTAGAAAATAAAGGTTTATCAATTTCTTTCTAATTTTGGTATCTTACCTTTCATTATTCTTTCCCTTAACTGGCTGGAAATTGTAGTATAATAGTGATAGTGATAGTTCTCAATATTAGGTGGAAACATTTCAATCTTTCATCAATAAGTATGATGATAGGTGTACATTTTTCTTAGGTGCCCTTTATCAAGTAGAAGAAGTTTCTATAGATTCTTAATTTTGGTGGTTTTAATCATGAATATCTGTGGAATTTTGTCAGATACATTTTTCTGCCTGCTTTTTTGCTATTTTTTGTTTGTTTGAGTAATTTCTATACCCAACTTAAGTTTCAGCCTCATGACTGATCTCGAGATCAAGAGTTGTGTGCTCTCCTGACTGAGCCAGTCAGCACCTCTTTCTGCATCTGTTTTTGTTTTTGTTTCAGGTGTTTATTTAAATTTTAGTTAGTTCACATGTAGTATAATATTAGTTTCAGGAATAGGATTTAGTGATTCATTACTTACAAGTGACACCTATAAAACTAACCCATGACATCACAACAAGTGTCTTCCTTAATACCCATTAACAAGCTATTCCATCCCCCAACTACCTCCCTCGGCATCTGCTTTGACAATCTAAACACATGCTTTTTTTCCCCTTTTATTCTGTTGATATAATGAATTACATGGATTGTCAAACAGTAAATGGTCAGCCAAATTTGCATGGCAGGAATAAACCCTAACATGATGTATTAGCCATTTTAAAACTACTAAAACTTTGGTTAAACATTTTTGTGTTGATATTTATGAAGGTTACTGGTCTGCAGTTTCCTTTTCTTGAAAAGTCTTGTTTTGAGCATCAATGTACTAGTGAAGCTATTTGGGTCCAGAGTTTACCTTTGGAAAGGTTTTTAATAACAAAGTCAGTCTCTTTAAAAAGTATATAGAACGAGGGGCGCCNGGTGGGTTCCATCTCACACCTTGATTTTTGATACCATTTGCAAAGAAATACCATAGGTATAGCCAGGGGATAAAAGGCAGGGAACATTTCTTTGAGATGGCCAAATGAAGCTTGCTTCTCTTTTAAATGAGTTGCTATGAATGAAAATGGTTTTTCCCCCCTTTTAAAATCTATTTATATAGGGGCGCCTGGGTGGCTTAGTCAGTTAAACGTCTGACTTTCACTTAGGTCATGATCTCGCGGTTCGTGGGTTCGAGCCCCGCGTCGGGCTCTGTGCTGCCTGCCAGCTCAGAGCCTGGAGCCTGTTTCAGAGTCTGTATCTCCCTCTCTCTCTGACCCTCCCCTGCTCACGCTGTGTCTCTCTCTCTTTCTCGGCTAGAAATAAATAAAACATTTAAAAAAAAAGTATATAGAACGATTAAGATTTTCTGTATTTTTGAGTCCATTTTGGTAAAAGTATTTTAAAAGAATTTGTCCATTTTATTGGAATTACCAAATTTATTGCCATAAAGTTATTCATAAGTATTTCCTCATTATCCTTTTGGTATATGTGATAATGTCATTTGTTGCAGTCCTTATATTGGTAATTTTAGTATCCTTTTCTTTCTTCATCGACCATTCTAGCTAAGTATTTACCACTTCGTTAAAATATTTATCATGGGGTACCTGGGTGGCTCACTCAGTTAAGCATCCAACTTTGGCTCAGGTCATGATCTCACAGTTCATGGGTTCAAGCCCCGTGTCAGGCTCTGTGCTGACTGCCAGCTCAGAGCCTGGAGCCTCTTTCAGAGTCTGTGTCTCCCTCTCTCTCTGACCCTCCCCTGCTCACACTGTCTCTCTCTGTCTCACACAAATAAATAAAAACATTTAAAAAAAAAACCAAAATATTTATCAAGATTTTAAAAGACCAACTTTTGGTCTAATTGCTATTATATGTTTATCTGTTTTATATTTCATTGATATATGCTATTGTCTATATTATTTCTTTTCTCCTTAATTTGATCTGCTCTTCTTTTATTTACATTTTCAAGACGGATGCTCAAATAATGGATTTCAAAATGTTTTCTTCTCTTTATAGGACCTTTTGAGACTATAGTTTTTCCTCTGATGGTAGCTTTAGCTACACCCTACAAATTTTGATATATTTTTTCATGTTTACTTATTTTAAGATAATTTGTTATAGTCTATTTTTACATCATGAGATATTTAGAAGTGGCTGTTTATTTTACAAATTTGGAGTTTGTTCATATATTTTTCTGTTACTTATTTCTAATTTAACTTATTTGTACATAGAGGATGATTAATGTCAATAAATTTATAAGGGTTGTTGTAACTTTATTATTATAAAATGGTAATAATATTTTAGTGTGTAATATTTTTCATATGTATATATGTGTGTATGCAACTATATGGTTTTAAATATGGTTTTATATAAACTATATATATAGTTTTAAGGAATTAACACACATGATTATGGAAGTTGGCAAGTCCACCTACTATAGGGTCGGCTAGGAGTCTGGAGATGCAGGAAAGAACCAATACTGCTGACTTAAGTCCAAAGTATATCAAGCCGGAGACCCAGGAAGGACCCAATGTCATAGTTCAGTTCCAAAAGCCCTCTGTTGCAGAAGTTCCTCTTGCCCACAGGAGGTCAGGATTTGTTGCTATTGTTGTTTATTCTGTTTAGGCTTTCAACTGAATGTGGCCTACCTGCGTTATGGATGACAATTGCCATTCAAAGTCTCACAATTTAAACCTAAATCTCATCCAAAAACACACTCACAGAAACATCAAGAAAAATGTTTGACCATATATCTGGGCACCATCTCCCAGCCCAATTTACATGTAAAATTATCAATCACAAACTCAGTTACAAAGTATATATTACAGGTATGAGTGTCAGGACACAAATCTAAGTTTATTAAAAGTAAATTAGTTTCTACTTGATTTTCCATTACATCAGGTGGAATGCTAATTTACCCATAAGAGTTTGAGCAACTTTTCTAATCCTAGGGTTATGTCAAGGTTGCTAAGATATCGATTGGAAAGGGCAGTCATAGAGACGGTAATTCACAGGTCATAGCTGAGAAGTTCACAGCACTCCACATCCCCCATGGTGTGTTCAGAACTCAACCTCAGTGCCTCTATGTTTAAATATAGAATTTCCTAAACAAACTCACTTGCACAAATATCTATTGAGTGATGTAATCCAGACCCTTGGTGTCTACTTGAATGAGGAGAATAAAAAGGAGAATAATACAGATAGAAAAGATATAATATACACATTCATTCATTGGTTATTTCAACATCCTAAGCATCTATTATTTTTGCATTACTAGATTAGGTGCTAAAAAGTTGACACTAAAGGAAAAAGTATTCTTATCTTGAAGCTTGAAGGACAATAAGAAATATAAGGAGTACAGAAAAAAATAACCACCAATGGCTCAAGTCTGAATTCTGGTGGTCAGCCTTCTCTACTCCTTCTCCTTAATGTTCACATTTGATTATTCCATTTGGTTTTACTCCCTAAATACATCATCTTGCCTTTTCAAACTTCTCTCTATTTCCCTTGCTACCATCCTAGTACAAACCACCATCAGTTTTTGCCTGGACTTCAGATTTAACTCCCAAATAGATCTTCCTGACTTCACTCTTTCTCCTTAAATTCATTTCTGTGTTAGACAAGTGATCTTTAAAAAGCCATAACAGTTCATGCAGCTCCCTTCCTTAAAAATCTTCATTAATCTCCCACTCTTATTACAATAGAATTCAAACTCCTTGAAATGGCCTACCATGCTTTGGGTGATCCAATTCCTTTCTGCCTTCATGTTTTGCCCCTCTCTTCCTAATTCATCCTATATTCTCTTTGTCCTTCTCTTTTTATTGAGTATAGGATGTTCCTTCCCATCTTAGACATTTTGCATACTTGTACGTATGTTGGTTCCTTTCTTTGGATAATCCCTGTCTCCTTTCTCCACTCACCTAAATTCACCTCTCTTTCCCTTCTGTTCCACTCACCTAACCCACTGTTTTTTCAGACTGAAAATTTGCTTCATCACAGAGACCTTCTCTTTCATACTCATGTGATTCAACATCCTCCAACATAACACTCAGATCACCCTATTATGTTCTTTTGTGTTAAGTTATAATTGCATTGCTACATTTATCTACTTAAATATCTATTTGATTATATGTGTTATGTCTCTCTCCAGACTACAAGTTCCATGACTGTCTTTTTTCACTTTTATATCTTAAGGTCCTTACACAGTACCCTCCTGTAGAGTGGATACAAAACAAGTCAGGATGTGAACATATCAAGAGGGATCTCTGTGGCAGATCCATTTTATTAGAACTGATGGTATCATCCGAAACCACCTGCCATTATTCATGAAGCCAGAAAGGAATACTAGAAAGATTTTATTTTCCATTACCTTTGACACCATGTGCCTAAACAGAATGAGTGAAGTCATGTTTGCCATTCCCTGACTTTTCTTACCTTTCTCCTGTTTTAGGATGCTTTTTTTTCTGAAACATCATCCTTTACTCTGAAGTTACTCACATTTCCCCTGTTATGTAGGAAAATGGCCTCGTGAAAACACATTTCCTTTCCCTGAATATTTGCATTTTTAAGAAGGATACTAGAGGAATTCTCACTCTAGTGATTAAATTCTGACACCATTAGCAAGGACAGATAGTTATTTTGAGAGCTCTCCAGCCCATGCTTAATGTGTCCATAAATGATACAGATTCTAGTAGGTGATGGTAGCCTTTCCACTTCTCATTCTTGGGATCTTTTTGAATTAGTCATGATGAGCTAACTTACAACTTCAAATGTTATGGGCTTAACATAATAAAAGTTTATTCTCAGGCATACAAATGTCTAGTGCAACATTCTGGGTTGAATGATTTTTCTGGGTGGCTTTCTTCCAAAGAGAAATATCTCTTTTGTGGCCTTGTGTGGCTCTGCCTTCCTCTGGGTGCTTAGAGTTCTCCAATTCAGCCCTCAGAAGGAGAGGAACAATGTAGCGACAGAGTGGAGGTTTAGTTTTCAGAAGGTTATGTAGGCCAGTTCCAGAAATGGTTTGCATTAGTTATATCTACATAACATTGAAAGGGATGCTTGGAAATGTAGTCTGTCTGCCCAGGAAGAAAGATAAGCAGTTTGGTAAATAAATAGCAAGTCTCAGCCACATCTTTCATACTAAGGTGAAAGATTATTCCAAATCTTTAAGGTATCATCTAGAAACTCACATATATTCAGATATGTATTCTGACATTTCTTTCACCCCAGCCTCAAAAACCAGTAATGTTTGTGTATCTTTCTCTACAACTGTTAACATTTTAATTAAAAGTTATTTCATTGTTATTATTGTTACTTTGGTATGAGAAAGGATATCTAGCATTACAAAAGATTATTTAGGGCACCATTTGAAATATATTTCATTATCCTCATTTATCTAGACTCTGACTATCCTGAAGTTTTCAAATAACATTCGAAGCAGAAAACAAAGAGCTGCTGAGTTTTTTTCCTGATGTGCCTTACCTTAATAGGAAGTAAAAGTATTATGTTTACATAGCCACCAGTTCCATCCATAAGTACTTCATTTAAAAGAAAAATAAAACTACTACAAAAGGTTTAGCTCTCCATGATTCCATAAAACTTCCCACTTTTATTGAAAACATTAGAATAAACAAGACAAAAGTATAGACAGTTTCAATGAAAATAGAAATTAAAAGATAAAACTATCTTATAGTCATTGCATTATCAATCCTATTGGGTTTTTTTCTTTCCCAATTTAAGAACTTTTTGTAGCTTTTATGTTAATTCTCTCTGGTTCCATAAAGAACCACAGCCCATATATGGCTAGACTCAAAGCAAACCCAATGTAGCAGAACTTCCACTACTTGTATGCAGAACAGAAAACTCAAGAAATAACTATGAGGTGAATGTCTACTCTTTTTGACTGGCCTCTTCAGTCTTCCGAGTCATTTTATTGTGCTGTTGGGCTCATCCAATTATTAGTTAACCAGCCAATCATTTTTATTTTAAGGGATGAATTTGACTAATGCTGAGTGTCAAATATTCTGGTGAATTTTAATTCCTGAAAAATAAAGCCATGGCTGAACTAGGTTGACCTCCTAATATTTTAAAAATCTAATACCTAGTTGATACGCACAAAGATTTCTTTCCTTGCCTTCAAAAATTGTTGGTTTATCTTTTCTTAAAAATGAGTGAACTGAAACCATAGATAAATTTCGGATTACACAGGTTGAATTGGATACGAAATACTGAATGTACCATGAAGTATCAGATTTCAAAAGACTCTTTGTTGGGGCGCCTGGGTGGCTCACTCAGTTAAGTATCCGACTTTGGCTCAGGTCATGATCTCACAGTTCATGGGCTCGAGCCCCGTGTCAGGCTCTGTGCTGACAGCTCAGAGCCTGGAGCCTGCTTCACATTCTGTGTCTCCCTCTCTCTCTGACCCTCCCCTGCTCATGCTGTCTCTCTCTCTCTCTCAGAAATAAATAAAACATTAAAAAAAATTACTATAAAAAACCAAAACACTCTTTGTTTATTTCTTTAAATCATAAGCATAATGCATATTTTCAAGTCCCTTGCATAACCATTCTGTCACATGGTTTCACTAGTTTAGTCTTGATTTTTTGCGGGACAATTTTAGACTCACTAGTTTTTGCAGGAGACAAAAACAGTCGAATAAAGCCCTATGGAATGTGATAACAAACAGTCCTCCTGGTCTAAAAATTATTTTAGAATCCTTGTTACAAAGTATTCTAAATATCATACTGGATAATATTCATCTTCTAAATCACACTGGATTATACCCATCAATAATTTCCAATTACCTGTTAACATCAGAACAGGGAGTGTATCTTACTAATTTTTGTATTTCCAGATTCTTGGACAATAGGAGACACTTGACAAGTATGTGGTAAATACACAAATTAATTTATTTGTATCCTGTTTTTATAAAAGCAAAACAAAGTCACATGATGCATAATCTGGTAAACTGCATAAGATATCTCATATCCCTTGGTTCTAGGCTGTCAATGCCTCCTAACTGCTCAGTTCTCAAATTCCACTATAAAATATCACATGACTTCTAGTATAACACATATGTTGTGCATAATAAATGTCTAATAATATGTATTTATTGAATACATGATTGAATAACCAAATGGTGATGTTTAATTAAAAAATAATACAATAAGATATATTCATTATCCAAACTTATGAATACGGTTTAGACATGGAAATGCTCCTTTAGAACAGGCAGAAAGTACGACTCTACATAGTTGATGGAAATGGTAAAAGTATATTAGTGAAAGTGTATTTAACCAATTTCATGATGCACTGAACTCTAGTTTAGAAAAAAACTAGATTGTTATTCAAATTTCAGCTTTTTGACTTCATTAAGAAAAACATGATACCTATAACACGTGGTTTAGTTTTTTATTACCTATTATCTTGATGACTTATTATTTATTCATTTAGAGACATTTTAATGGCATTCCTTTATTTCAAGTAAAGATATTCTAAAGCAATTGTAGGTTTAACAGTAGATCAGCTGCAGGTTCTATATTTTTTTTATTTCTTCTTTCTTTCCTTATTATTATTTTAAATTTAAATCCAAGTTATAATGATGTTTTCAGGAATAGAATTTAGTGATTCATCACTTACATATAACAGCCAGTGCTCATCCCAACAAGTGTCCTCCTTAATGCCTCTTGCCCATTTAGCCCATGCTCTCACCCAATACCCCTCCAGCAACCCTCAGTTTGATCTCTGTATTTAAACGTCTCTTATGCTTTGTCTCCCTCTCTTTCTTTATATTATTTTTGCTTCCCTTCCCTTATATTCATCTGTTTTGTATCTTAAATTCCACATATAAGTGAAGACCTAAACGTAAGACAGGAAGCCATCAGAATCCTAGAGTGGAAAACAGACAACCTTTTGACCTCAGCCACAGTAACTTCTTATTTGGCATGTCTCCAGAGGTAAGGGAAACAAAAGCAAAATTGAACTGTTGGGACCTCATCAAGATAAAAAGCTTCTACACAGCAAAGGAAACAATCAGTAAAACTATAAGGCAACCAATGGACTAGGAGAAGATATTTGCAAATGACATATCAGACAAAGGGTTAGTATCCAAAATCTATAAAGAACTCAAAATCAGCACCCCAAAAGCAAATAAGCCAGTGAAGAAATGGCCAAAACAAATGAACAGAAACTTTTCCAAAGAAGATATCCAGATGGCTAACACATGAAAACAGACTCAACGTCACTCGTCGTCAGGGAAATACAAATCAAAATCACAATGAGATACCACCTCACACCTGTCAGAATAGCTAACATTAACAAGTCAGGCAATTACAGATGCTGGCAAGGGTGTGGAGAAAGCAGAACACTTTGCACTGCTGGTGGGAATGCAAGCTGGTGAAACCACTCTGAAAAACAAGTATGGAGGTTCCTCAAAAGGTAAAAATAGAACTACCCTACAACCCTGCAATTGCACTACTAAGTATTTATCCAAAGAATACAGGAGTGCTGTTTTAAAGGGGCACATTCACCCCAATGTTTATAGCAGCAGTATCAACAATAGCCAAATTATGGCAAGAGCTCAAATGCCCATCAACTGATGAATGGATAAAGAAAATATGGTAAATGTACACAATGGAATATTATTCGGCAATCCAAAAGAATGAAATATTGCCATTTGCAACATCGTGGATGGGACCAGAGTTTATTATGCTAAGCGAAATAAGTCAGTCAGAGAAAGACAAATATCATATGCCTTATTGTTAATTTATTATAAATTAGTCACTGTGAAGATATGTAAAATGATTGCTTATAAAAATATGATCATCCTTTATTGAGTGCTTATTAAATTCCATACATTTTATACACAATATCATTAAACAGCCTCTTATTGCACATCAATTTATTTCTTCTGAGATTTTGTCTCAGTTATCTGTATGACCTTCTTCTAATTCTATATTTCCAAGACTGTAAATTTTATGAGGTCAGGAAATAAGTACATTCTGTTTACCACCATGACACACTCAACATTTGTTACAGAATCAGTCATTTATTAGTTCAAATATTTATCAACCATTAAATGAACACATAAATGAACACCACATTGTAGATGTTATCACTCCCATCATGTTTAAAAGAAATAATAGGATTAGAGACTGTAAGGAGCTTGTTCAAAGTCAAATAACAAGTGTAGAGCCAGAATTTAAACCCATATTTTTAAATCTCCAAATCCATACTATCTATGCCAAGGTTTCTAGTTCAAGCAAATACAATGTTTTCACTTCTTGGCTTCGTCTGTCCAGGCTGCCATAATAAACTACCATAAACTGGGTGGCTGAAACAATAAACATTTATTTCTTGCAACTGTAGAGACTGGTAAGTCCAAGATCAGGGTGCCTAGTACCAGATGAGAGCTCACTTCATGGTTCATAGATGGCCGTCTTCCCTCTGTATCCTCACAGTGCAGAGGAAGGCAAGAGCGTTCTTTTGGGTCCTTTAAAGAGCACTAATCTCATTCATGAGGCTGCACCTACATGACCTAATCACTTCCCAAAGGCTTCACTTCCTAACACCATCACATTGGGGGTTAGGATTTCAACATATGAATTTGGGAGGAACACAAACATTCAGTCCATAATACTCCTCATTTATTCTTCAAAACAAATTATATAGCATGTGTTACTAGTTTATATTAGAGACCTAGATAAATGCCTCTACAGAAATAACATAGACTACAGACTTACTAGACCATGGTTAAGACACAATCTTTAAGATATTTCTTGTAGAAGAGTGGGAATTAACACAGTGTTTAGCTTTAGATTTTATTAAGTTAAATAGGTTTAAGAAAAGATTACAAAGTCCAAAGAAAGGCAGGGAAAAAAAAATAGAAATGTCTGCCTCCGTCAATCAGTATTTTAAAAGACAAGAAAGGGGAAAAAAGAATAGAAAATCTGAATATAAAAATAAAAATTTATACCAACTAAGATGTCAATAATTATAATTTTAATTTGTCAATTAAAGGTCAAATATTTCTAATTGAATTGAGGGAATAAAGCATTATGTAATTTATAAGAGATATCCTTAATGCATAAAGATTAAAAAAGACTTAGCAAAAGATTTTAAATGATATACTAGGCAAATACTACCTAAAAAAATCCTGGCAAGTAATGTAAAAATAGGAAAAATAGAATTTAAAGCAAAAGACTATATTAGGCTGCAGGCTACAACATGGATGAACCTTCCAAACATTATGCTAATTGCAATAAGCCGGACAAAAAGGGGTAAATATTGTATGATTCCACTTATGTGAGGAATAGGCAAGGTCATAGAAAAAAGAAAGGGGAATAGAAGCTACCAGCATCTGGGCTTATGAAAGAATGGGGAGTTATTATATAGGGGATGTTGTTTAGGATAAGAAAAAAATTCTGGAAATGGATAATTGTGATGGTAGCACAACGTAAGAGTACTAATGCCACTGAACTATGCCCTTAAAAATGATTAAAATGATTTTTAAAAGTAGACATTTGAAGGTTTTCTTTAAAGCTATATTAGGTATAGAGAGGATTATTACATGATAGTTAAAGTTTAATTCACATGAAAGATGTCATTTGCATAAACCCCAAAAAATGTCCTTAAAACAAACAAACAAAATATATATATATATATATAAAGTGAACAGTCACAAGTAAAACTGATAAATCTACTTTCATAAGGGTAAATTCAAGATACTTTTAATTATTGCTAGGTCAAAGCACACAAAATATAGATGTAGGAAAATTTTGACAAATTTGATATAAGTGGAGACATATAGAAATATATCTACATCCTAAATTATAACATATACATTCTTCTGAAGCACAATTATAGTAATTTCAAAAATGATTACATTTACATTAGGCTATAGGCAAGCCTCGACTATCCTAGATGATCCTCTAAGAAAATAAAAAGTAAAGACACCAAAAAGGTAGAAACAACATCAGAAGAATCTAATATGAATTATTGCCTATAATATGAGTATATATAGTAAGTTAACAGAATATTAAATTAATATGCAATAGGGACGCCTGGGTGGCTCAGTCGGTTAAGTGTCTGACTTTGCCTCAGGTCGTGATCTCGTGGTTCGTGGGTTTGAGCCCCGCATCAAGGTCTGTGCTGACAGCTCAGAGCCTGGAGCCTGCTTCAGATTCTGTGTCTCCTTCTTTCTCTGCCCCTCCCCCACTCGTGCTCTGTCTCTCTCTGTCTCAAAAATAAATAAAACAAAAAAAAATTTTTTTAATTGATATGCAGTAACCAGTTTTATTTTTATAGAGTAGAACTAAGATCAGAAAATATTTTTTGAATGCCATTTGTAATAGCAATAAAAACTAGGTCTTTTAGAGGAAGCCACAAAACAGATGTGTAAGACCTTTTGTGATAATATTTTAAACTTTATTCAAACAATTTAACCAAGGTCTAAATTAATGGAGAGATATTTTCTATGAAGATATATTCAGTGTTATAAAAATATCAAATGTTCCCAAACTGATATGTAGCTTTAACGCTAATCTGATTAAAATTCTAACAGAGTTTTATGTAGGATTTTAAAATCAGATTCTAATATTTACATAGAGAAGAGCCAACATTAGCTAAGATATTCATGAGAAAGAAGAGTAAAGAGGGATGACTTGCTCTACCAGATATTAAGTATTAAGATAAAACCTTAATAAATAAAAAAAATGTGGTGTTGGCGCAATGGATACAAAGAATGACCCATAGGACAGAATACAAGTTCAGGCATAGAAGAAACCTTGACAAATACAGGGGTGGCACGGCAGATCACTGGGAAAAATGATACACTATTTGATAAATGGAGCTTTAAAATGTCAATTTATATTAAAAATTAAATGAGGGCCCTCTTATATTAAAGCTAATGATTTAAATATTTCTATATGAAATATAAAACTAAATTTTTTTCAAGGAATTTAGGAAAGATCACTCTGAAATTAGGGTAATGAAGACTTTCTTAAATAATGCTTAAAAACATCAACCGCAAAAAAAAAAATTGATGAATATGATTCCATTAACAACTGTGCCTCAAAATAAAATGAAACCACAAGTTGCAAGCTCTGAGAAGATATTTGCAATACACATATCCAACAAAAGATTATTGTCTCAGATATTAAAAAGAAAACTGGGCAAAAGATATGAACAGAATTTTCATGAAAGAAGAATGGTTTTTTGTAAGCAAAATTATGAAAAGTAATTCAATCTCAGTAGTAATAAGGGAAATGAAAATCAAGATGAAATACGATAGCCACCATTTTACCCACTCGATTGGCAGAAACTAAGCAATTTGACAACACAAGATAGTTGACCTTTGAACAATGTGGGGGTTATGGGTGCTGGCCCAGTTGAAAATCTGCATATAACTTTTGACTCAACTAATAGCCCACCGGAACCCTTATTGATAGCATGAACAGTTGATTAACACATATTTTGTAGGTTATATGTATTATATACTGTATTTTAACAGTAAGTTAGTCTGGAGAAGAGAAAATGTTATTAAGAAATCATAAGGGAGAGAAAGTATATTTAAAGTACTGTGCTATAAAACATCCACATAAACGTGGCCCTGCACAGTTTAAACTCACGCTGTTCAGGAAGGGAAGATATGGAAATTCTTAGTCATTGCTGGTGCAGCATTAATTCTTTTCAGTTAAACCCTTATAAGTATCTCACCTTTCTCCTACCAGGACTCTATTTAATATACACATTTTTACTTCTACCCTAATTCTTAGGCTCATGGTTGTTGGCTACGTTCTTGTGCTTAATTACAATTTTCTTAATACATTCTATATCAATTTACAATACATACATTGTACACATTCTTTTACATGGATTAAAAAGAAAACTGTAAATTAAAAAAAAATACAGCTATTATCAACATACCAAGCCAATTAAGAAATCTGTGTGGTGTGCCTGTGTGGCAGTTAAGCGTCCGACCTCGGCTCAGGTCATGATCTCACAGTTGGTAGGTTCGAGCCCCGCATCGGGCTCTGTGCTGACTGCCACTTCAGAGCCTGGAGCCTGTTTCAGATTCTGTATCTCCCTCTCTCTCTCTGATCCTCCCCTGCTTTCTCTCTCTCTCTCTCTCTCTCAGAAATAAATAAAACATTTTAAAAATTAAAAAGAAATCTGTGAATTATATTTGTGTTTATACTTCTAGATCCAAAGGCTTTAACTGGATAGAGTCTTTTATTCATACTAATCACATTTACAAATGAAAGTTTACTGAAGCACTTGAATTTCTGCTTGGGTATGAAACGAGCTCCTGAAATTCCCTGATTTCTGAAATTGTGTTGTAGTTCTCCCAAATGGCGACCATAATCAAGAACACATTTCACAAATTTCAGAATTACTTGTGCTTTGCAGTTCAAAGGAGTGCTTTTAAATACATTTGACTCTCACAGTAAGCTTGGATGGTGGATGGATAGGGCAGTTATTAGAGGGGATTTTTAAATAAACAGAAACTCAGTCTTTAAGAGGGTAAATGACCTGCACAGCCCCACACACTGGCTAGTTGCAAAGTTTGTACTTGACTTCCCACTCTGTCTACTCTCTCCCCTGCGCCATCTTACCTCTAAAGATAATAGTAAGCTTGTAAGTCTGTGAAATGTTCACCACTTTCAAAATGCTTTCCGCATCACGTCATCTGTTTTGATTCTCACATTCAGCCTTGAGTTTCTTTAACATATTTCTTTCTTCTCATAACATATATGGAGCATAATTTAAGCCAAACATAGTTTTAGTTATGAAAATATAAGGTCTTTCTGTTAGAAAATTACTAGATAATCAAATCAGAGTAACAATAAAATAATCTCGCTTTTGTTTCACAGCCCCACAGTTATATTCGCTGATTTGTCTAACAAATAAAAGTAAAAGTAATTATTTTGGAATTTCTTAGTTGTGTTTTTTTTTTTCAATCAAATGAATGAATGTAAGAATGAATGAAAGGTTATATCATCCAAACAGCTTCTACTTTCCTGGGCTTTGTGAAGATGAAAAGAAATGTGTTCTTTTCTCAAGAAATCCACTTATTTAACATTTGAAAAGTACAAAGGAAATCCTTCCAGAAATACTTCTTTAAATGTGCTTTGACACTTCATGAGTATTATTCAAATGAATAATAAAACAGTGTGAATTATTTTCATTCTTGTTTGTAAACATCTGCTTGGGTTTTTCTCACTCTCTGCCTAATCCTCATGTGGTCTTGCCCGCGAATGGTAGTCTTGTTAGAGGCAAACTACATTTCACATCCCATCAAACCCACCTGCTCACACTGGGCGGGGTTTGGCCAGAGTTGCTGCTGCTCATTAGAGGCTCTGGCAGAGAGAAAGGGAGGGCGCAAGAAGCAATGAAACCAGGGCCTGAAAAGTGAAGCTGAGCTTTAGATTTTATATGGGATTTTATTTGGTGAGTGGTTACACTGCTTTTCATTACACCAGATAACAGGTTGCTGGCAGCATATTTAAAAGATATGGGACTTTTAAGGGGCTGAACGTGAAATTAAAGCTTGATGAAATGAATTCTAATCTGTGCCTCGTAGTCATGTGTGTGCCAGGAAACGTACACGCTGGTGCCTTAATTGTAATCGGGCTGTTCCCTTAAAAGCAGCAAGAATATCCATTTTGCTGCACAAGGAAAATCTAGGAAACAATACTGTTAGGGGTTTATATGCCATCTTATGCTCCACTTTCTTCATAACATTACATCAGTTCTACGGCATTTTCTGCCCCATTTACCAAACTGGCTCCAGTCAATGAAGTTTTGCATTATATGCCCCCAGGGAAGAAAATAATGCAAGGTTTTTACTGTCCATGTTAATGCCATTTAATACATTACTCAAACACATACTTAAGACCAACAGTTCTGATTACGCAACTTTGGTTTAAAGTGGCTTCCAAACTGACTTCTTAACTGGCAACTTCTCAACAGCTCATGTCCTCCCAAACTCCTTTTGGAAGATTGGAGGGTCGGAAGAGTGCCGTTTGCGATGCCGTGGACACCCTGGGTTGTTTTCAGTGTTTGTAACTCCGTGGTCTAAAAAGGAAGAGAAAAGCGGTGTCCAGCTTGTTTGTTTCACTTTGTTTTTTAAAAATTTGTGTGTTTAAATTTTGCTTAAACTGGAACGAATCTGTACCTACCTCTTGGGAGTCTAATGTCTTTGAAAAATGGTTTAACATTCAAAAAATGATGTGAGTCCAAAAGTTAAAGTTTGAAGTAGGAGTGAGTAGTGAGGTAGAACAGCATTCCGTCTCTTTTTTGGAGGACTTGGATTTCATTCCACTCCTTTTGAGTAGGAAAAAACAGATCTGTCTTTTCTCTGTTTGGATAAGGAAGGGAGAGGGCTTAAAGAAGAGAAACATTTTCAATACCAGCTGTTCCCTAACTCAAGCCCTACATAAATTTATTCTTTTTTGAGCTGGAGATGTTAGGACAAAACCCAAAAGAGAGTAGAAAATAGAAAGTGAATCAGTAAAGCCAGTTTTATTATTCTAGGTGACAAACATTTTAGAGAACAAAAGGGCTAAGGGACTAAGTAACCATAGTTCAATCCAGAACCAGTGATAAGAACATAGACATCTAATAAAAGCTGTGGGCTACATTGTAGGGGGAGAACTTTCAAGTCATCCCGGTGTGATAAACCTCAGTTGCTAATTCTTTTTAAAGGTCTCTAACACATTTAAGCAATCATTACCAAATGTGTGAATCAAATTATGCCTTCTCAAGGCTGAGCAAACAGCTCCCTTATTTTTGGATGCGTGGCTTTAATATCTAGACTTAATATACTCCTAATATCAGGTTATTCACTTCAAAATATACCCAGACTTAATATTTAAAGATTCTCCACCTAGTTTAAGATCTCATTAGAAAGATTTAACTCCTACACATGTCACTAACTAAATTTACAAAGGTTGGAATGTGTGTTCTTGAGCTCAGCAAGAATGAACTATCTCAGTCTTAGAGTCTGAATTAAATACAAATGAATCAGCATCTCAAAGGGGAATTTATAAATAATGCTTCATTATGGCTGCATATTGTATTCACTGTGGCCACTGACCATATGTCTGCTTCAAGCTATTATACAGGACCCCCAGGCAAGCTAACACTCTATCTTCCCTGACCCCACTCATTCTTTTATGATAAAATATTTACTAGAGAAACTTTTTTTCTTCTGTCTTATCCAGATGCTCTTGACTTCTTTCAATCGCATCAACTTTTGGATTTGCTCAAACAAAACTTTGATTTTTTTTCCCTACATTCTACTATGGGTTCTTCATTTTTCATCCCTCAAAACTATGCTAAACTGTCATGTGAAATGTCATGGGTTTTAGCACTTAGAGACCTAGCTACAGCCCCATTTCTTTTTTTTTTTAATATTTATTTATTTTGAGAGAGAGAAACAGAGTGCACAATCTGAGGGAGGGCAAAGAAAGAGAGGGAGAACCCCAAGTAGGTTCTGTGATGCCAGGGCAAATCCTGATGCCAGGCTCCATTTCAGGAACCATGAGATCACGAACCGAAATCAAGAGTTAAACATTGAAACAACTGAGCCACCCAGGCACCGCCAAACACCATTTCTATCACTTGCTAGTCCACGCTGTTTTAAACTTAATATCATGAGCATCTGCTTCCGCATCCAGACAATGCAACAGTTTCATAGGGGTAGTGTAAGGATTAGTGATACTATATGCAAATAGTGGTCTCCTGACGTAAGCACTGGAAATAAGAAATAAGGGAAAGTAGAATGAAGATGGATGGACATGTCATTCTGATCCCTTCCAAACAGAATTTGTGTGTGCTAGGCCTGAAGAATGTGGAAGCAGGCGATGGTTCATAAGAGAGCAGTGAGTCTTCTCTGAGAAAGGAGTCCTTGGCCATGGCTTCATTTCCCTAGTGACTAACTCATCTGGGCAAGGGAAGCGAAGCCTGAAATGTTCGGATTGCTGTGAGGGGAAGTCAGCCCGACAGACTGAGTTGCCTTTCTTGTCCTTGGCATTGTAACAGTGCACGGTCTTCTGTTGTTCCTGGAACCACTCAAGCATATAATGAATGGAGTACCAGTGATTGGAAACGGTCGGCCCTCGATGATATTTCCGCAAGTTGTTTTCCTTCTACAACTTGGTAATGGATTTTTCTAACTTTAACAGGATGGTTGAAGTGTCTCATGATTTTATATGCTGTTGCCCTCTCTGGAGCCAACTGTGTCCAGTTATCATGTCATTTTTTTTTTACACCAAAAATCAACTTCTCTCCAAAATCTTAAATGTTTTCCTTGGAAGGTTACATGATCCTAAGCAAACAAACAAACTGAAGAGCCATTCTGGTTTTTCTGAAGAAATTTGAACTTTCTATCTCTCTCTCTTTCTTTCTTTCTTTCTTTCTTTTTTTTCCTAAATGAGTTAAGTTCTTGGATCTGTAGATTAGGCTCACTGAATTCTCCAGAGTTTAGAGGAGAGTAAAAGATGTTGACAGTCGTTGTGCAGGGAGGAAATGGAGCACTCTGAGGCTGACCCATTTCTGTGTCCCAATACCTAGTAGGCCAACTGAAGGGTAAGGCAGAGTCCCAGTTGTGAATATTAAGTAATGAAGCACTGTGAAGACAGACCCGTCAGACATACCTGGGTTAAAATCCCACCCTTACTACTAACTAGATGGAGGAACGTGCACAAAATTCTTAAAACCTTAGAGCTTCAGCTTTTAAAATCTTTGTAGCATTGTGGGGATTAGTGTCCATTGCTTAGAGAGTGCTTATTACATGTTTGTCACTATTCTAAGTATTTTGCTTGAATTATTCCAATTAATTTTCACAACAACCCTTTGAGATATGATGCAAATATTATTAGTTGGGTTGTAAAGATGAGGAAACTAAGAGAAAGGACATCTGGCTAAAGGTAAAAAAGTTAGTAATGACAAATTTAGAATTTTATTTATTTGTGTGAGAGCGTCAGAGAACACTCTCATGCTAGAGGGTAGGGGCAGAGGGAGGAAGAGAGAGAGAGAGAGAGAGAAAGACAGAGAGAAGGAGGGAGGGAGGGAGAGAGAGAATCTTAAGCAGGCTCCACACTCAGCACAAAGCCCAGTGCAGGCCTTGATCTCACCACCATGAGATCGTTGACTTGAGCTGAAATCAAGAATCGGATGCTTAACTGACTGAGCTGCCCAGACACCCCCAAAAAGTATAATTTTATCCTAGGCAATTTGACCTGGAAGCCCTTATTTTTAACAACTATGATTGAAATAATTCACTCAATATATTGCCTGGCATACAATTAGCATTTAATTAATGGAATAGTTCAATTTAAACTTATATATTATTTATGTATTTCAATATATGTCATTTATATTCAATGTCTGTTTTTGGAAGTTTGAGCAACAATTAGTAAATTTTGCTTTAAAAAATTGAATAAGCCTTGGGAATTTCTTGGAACTTTAGAGTTGCCACACTGGTCACTGGTCATTGATTTAGAAAGATCTACTTTTCCTTGAGTATAAATTCAGAGGTGACACTCTAGGGATGGTTTCATTCTTGGGTAGGAATCGTTTCTCCTCTGTTCCTAAGGATATGGTTTTCTTTTATGGAAAAGGAAAATTAGATGAAGTGATTTTTTACTTTCATTCTTAGTCTGTCATCTTTAGCTTCACTATAAATTGATATTATCTTGTGATTTTTTTCTTGATGTACTTTGATTCATATTTTTCCAATCCATTGGTTGACTTTTGAGCAGTTGAGTTTCTGTGCTCTAGATGCCATAAAGACACAATTCTAATTCAATGGCTACACAGGAGGAGGCAGAGTCCCTGTTTCCATCACAGTAGATACAAACCAATACATGCCTTAATCATTTCACAGAAAGCCACTGCTCAGTCCATTCTGAATATGAAACTGTAAAATTAACCACAGGTCTTCTACATGTCTTCTCTTTATAAACCCCATGCTGCTAATTCCTCATATCCAGCCAACCATGAAAAGAAAATTCATTTAAAAGCTTCAACACAGGAGTTAAAGTATGGAATCAACTAGCCTTATTTTCAGATTTCATTTCAAGCCAGTTTCATTTTTTTTTCTTTTGAACACCTTAAAATGTTTTGTCGATTTCCAACATTCTCTTCTAACACGCACATCTTCCTCTAACCTCTTTCTAGGGCCTACATTGTTTCCCCAGCCTTGTAACTGTGCTTCTAGAATCGCTCACACATCCTTCTCACCAATGGCCTCTCCTCAATCTATCTTCTGATTTATCTTCTCCAAAATTACTTTTGCTGACAAACTTCACCTATGATAATTCTTTGTATCATAAATATAGAGTCAGTTGGGGCACCTGGGTGGCTTAGTTGGCTAAGCATCCAACTTTGGCTCCGGTCATGGTCTCATGGTTCATGAGTTTGAGCCCCATACCGGGTGTGGTGGAGCCCTGTTTTGAGATTCTCTCTCTCCCTCTCTCTACCCCTCACTCACTCATGCTCTCTCTCTCAAAAATAAATAAATAATAAAATAAATAAATAAATAAATTTCCTATAAGTTATTGATTATATACAGATAGATGGTCTGTGAATTCTTTGCTAAGCATGTATTTAGATATTTACGACATGACATAGCAGAAGTGTGTGAGCACTGTGTACTGTGAAGGTCTGCCATCGTTACTCAGTTTGCATTATGTTCTTACATGGATTGAAAAGTTGCTTTACAAACATCTGTATACATTTCATATGTGTTTACTTTCTTACGTTACCTTGCTTTGAGGAAGGAAATTTGAGTTTTAATTTTTTCCATTTAATCCTGTCATCTGGTCTCCTTTAAAGTTCCTACTTAAATGTTTTCTGAAATAAAAAAACATGTCGATAGTTCTTTTTTCTGAAGTCAAATTTCTTATCATCCCTCACAACTGTTTGAATTTTTCAAAATCTGATTTACTTTTTTTTTTCTACTACACTGGATCCTTAACTAATGCATGTGTATATGACCTGTTTCAGAAACATATTTTTTAATAACTGTGCTTTTTTCTAAGTGCTTAATAAACCAACTAACCAACCAACCAACAAATGAATAAGTAAGTATGTAAAGATAAATAAATTGACCAACTAAAAAGTGCCTTTGGGTAAGAGAAACCCAATACTATTTTGGTATTCTTGAATGAATTCACATGAGAAATTTAGATCCATGTGGTACATAAACTGAGTTTAGCAACCAAAGCCTGACATTCTGGCAATTTCACCAGACTTGTAAAAGCTGTTATTTTTGACTAACGAAATGAAATTTGCATTGATTACCTAAACAGACTGACATTCATTTGCGTGAACATGATAAATCTACAGCAGGCACATGAGCCAAATAGCACATTCACTGGAAAATAGTTTCAGTGTGAAATTAATAAGTTCTTTTCCTCTTTTCAACATAGGCAATAGGAACTTTTTGGTTTTGCTCAAGTATTATCTATTCCAGCTTATACATTGTTTACTTTTCTTAATGGAATAATAACACCATGGCACAAATGCATTCTTTCCATGTGAGATAATTACATAAATTAAGTTAGTCCAATACTTACACCTAGCCTGAGTTCAAAACAGTTTTTTTCATGTTTTGATTATAAGCAAGTAAATGAGCATATGTCCAATTACATTTTGGGTGCAATAGCTTTAGCCACCACATTTTGGCATTTTATTTTATTAGCTAAAAATTCACATATGGTTTCCATGTCTCCAAGCTGTCTTTAAGGATACAAGAGTTGTATAACCTAACATTGTTTTCTTCCCTTCTCTCTCCCCAGCCCCCCTCCCTATTTCTCACACATGCTCCCTCATCAAGGTACCTTTCTTCGTTTTAAGGATTATATGTACAAATTGTGAAGACCTAAAAGTTTGCTGGAGCTTTGAAGAAATGATGAAAGAAAGGCTTCCGACCCTAAAATTCTTACCTAATAAAGAATCTGAAATGGATGCCAAAATGTTTACTATAGAAACAGCAGTATCAGTATACAAATATGTAAGGCTTACAGCGATTATTATTTCCCTGCTTCCTTCTTATGGCCTGGTACCACACTAGGGTTAAAGAAGTCCCTTCCCTCTTCAGAACCTTCCCCGGTGGCTTTGGAATGAGGAAGGGGGAAGCTGAGTGAACATCTTAAAGACGGAAATGTATAAGACACAGCCATGCTGGTGAAGGACACGGGATAAGAAAGCACAAAGAAACATATTCAGCCCCTGTTGGTTTCCACATTCCACCCCATGTATCTGTGTTACTGATACAGTTAATGGCTTGGAAAACTGCAAGACTTGCATATTTTGGCCAAGAGTTAAAGACAACCTTTCTAAACAACTGACTAAAATTTGGTTACTTTTTAAGGCTGTTACTCCAGCATTTCAAGAGCCTTGGGGTAAATCAAATCTCTTTCTTTCAGCTGTGTTGCTTGTGTATGATAAATGCTATTTCCAATTCCCCAAGAAAGTGGGAATTTTGAATATATTGTTGATTTACAATTATTTCTGAAACGTCCTATACATGCAGTATTAAATCAATTTTAGACACTCTTCAAGCTCAATATATATTTAATGAAAAAAGAAAAGCAGTAAGATCCTGCAATAGTCAACTGTGTTGAATATTGAGGTAGGCACACTGTAACAGTCAGACCCTTGGCTTTCAAAGGTTTAACTCTAAAAGTTCCCACCATTTGCAGGCAAACTTTAAGGGCCAGGGCTTGGAAGGTTTCATCTCTCCCCCCCACTATTTACCGGGTGTAGTACTGTGCTGCCGAGGTGATGGACAATGCTTGAGTTTCACTGATTTTTTCGGTTGATTTTCTTCTCTTATCTTTATAGGTAACAATGTCTTTTTAGGTGATAGAAAATCTTTGTTTCTTTGTGGGAAATAGATCACAAAACTGCTTAATAAATGGCTTTAGTCTTTCATTTGTAAAGTTATTGACAATCCGAAGGGCTTCTTTCAATCATAATATATTGCATGTGAGTTGTAGGATATAGTCCAATAATGGTATTTAGAATTTGGGCCTATCATTGTTCTACATTTTGATTCATCCTGACTTCTCAGAGAGTCAGTTTTGCAACTAATTGCAAATGAAAGTTAGGGTGTTCCATATTTGTAGTTGAGTCAGAAATTTCAATTTCCTTTAATCCGACATAAATATGGTCAAGGCTGATTGCTCAGTTGCAGAGTCCAGAACCTAACACTATTAGTATTCGATATAAAGGATATACCCATTTTACATAAGCCTAGTGACTTAACTGCTCATTTCACATGACAGAAAACTCACAGAAACTATGATGCTCTCAGATTGTGGTTAATACGTAACATAAGCTATTGTTCCTTATTTTTTAAAATGTTTATTTATTTTGAGAGCGAGAAAGAGAGAGCAAAGTGTGGGATGGGCAGAGAGAGAGAGGGAGAAAGAATCCCAAGCAGGCTCCACTCTTGATATCACAACTAAAAGATCACAACCTGAACCAAAATCAAGAATCAGATGCTTAAACCAACTGAACCACCCAGGCACCCCTTGCTATTGTTCCTTATGATAGGTCTCTTGTTAATGTACTATTTATAAGCTAGATTCTCTTTATAATATTATTCCTTTTAATGCTATTTAAAGGGAAAATAAACAATCTCATATGAATGTTCTCAGGAGTAGTAATTATAATAATAATAATAGAAATAGTAAGTACCAATTATGAAAGAACTACTCTTCCTGGTACTATGTTAAATTGCATGCATTACATACATTATCTAGTTTAATGCTCCAATAACCTTATTCCCATTGTACATGAGAAAATGGAAGCTTAGGAATATCACCATTAATTCCCTCTGAGCCATACTACCTACAAAACTGAAGTTGTAGCCCAAATCCTCCTGTCCGTGAAGAGGTTGATAGATGTTTATGAGTACAAATTGTATGGTAGACATAATACTTGTAATATTAAAGCATTTCATTAAGAAATTATGTGAATTAGAAGTTTTGCAGAATTTTCTTGAAAAGCATTTAAAAGGAGGTTTATTTTTTATTAAAATTATTTTGTAATTAATAATATATATGAAGTGCTAAATTCAAAAGTTACAAAAGATTATACAGTAAAAAGGAAATCTTTACTCTTACCTACAAGTTTTTGTTTTCCTCCTAAAAGGAAACTACAACCACCTGTTTCTTATTCCTCCTCATACATATCCACTGCATAGATAAGTGTGCACTCACATGAGTGTGTGTATGTGTGGACATGCGCGTGCACACACATTTCTTCCAGAATCCCCAACAATCTCCCCTTCCTTATAATAGAGTTCATTCTGTTCTGGATAAATATGTGCTTACCCAAAAGACAACATTTCAAAGGTGCCTTGAGATTTGAGTGGCTATTCAGTAAATACAGCTCTGGCCAATTAGAGGAAAGTAGAAGTCGATAGGGCTTCTGGGAATGTTCTTTGGAAGAGTGCGGAGTATATAGTTCCACTTCCCTCTGCCTGAAATAGTAAGATGTAAGAAAGGGCACAACCATCTGCACTAAGTAGGAGGTAAGCCACACACTGAAAATTAATGAGAGAAGGAGAGCAGCAGCCTGGATATTTGCTGGCATAATGGTGTCCGTGTGGCAGCACCAGACTGCATTTAGGGCAGAAAAATAAAATTCCTAATTAACAGTTCATCCTTTTAACAGCAGCATAATATTCTTCTTTGTGCATATGGCACAATTTATTTCTGGCCTCTCACTAAAGTCCACTTTGGTTGTTTTAATGCTCCAATGAAAGACAGTTCTGCAGGAAATAGCTGGGTAATGTCACTCTGTGTGTGAGTACGCACATCTGCACAATAAATTCCTAGAAGCAGAATTGCGTGGTCAAAGGGCTACACATGTTGAGTAAGTTCGGGTGTTGCCAAATTGCTTGCCATAGAAACTGATACAGATTGTTGACATCAATTCGTGAAAAAACAGATTTCTCTACATTCTTATTAATGTGATATATCAAACTTAGAGATTTTGTTGTCCAAGCTGAAAGGTAGAAGGTATATTCCTTTATAGTCTAGATTTCTGTCATTGTAAAGAAGGACGAAAATCTTTTTATCTGTTAAACAGCCATTTATTTCCCCTTATCCACAGTCTCTGATTGTACTTGGCCGGACTTTCACTGCATTCATCTTTATCTAGTTTTCAAAGGAATAGTCACATAATGAGAAAAACAAGGCTTTTATTTTTATGTAATGTATAGATTCATAGCTTTTAATCTGTATTTTTCCTCTTAATTTTTCATTTAATGTATACAGAATTCTTTTCAATTTATGCAGTTGAATTTGAATGTGTCCTTTTCTTTTTTTTGACATCTAGATTCACATGTGTCTTGTAAAGGCCTTCTCCATTTGGGTCATAAAAAGCATTCTCCTATGGATTTAAATTTTTGATCCATTGTGAATTGATTTTGATGTAGCATGTGAGATCGGGATCAGCTTTATTTTCTTCCAGGTGTTTCTTCAGTTGCTTTAACATAGTTATTGAATAAACCCTTTCTCCTTACTAATTTGTAATGCCATCTTTACAAACTAAATACATATTTGAGTCTATTTTTGGCCTTTTTGGTCTATTCCATTAATCAGTCTGTCTAGTCATGCACCAGCATCACACTGCTTTACTTATTATAGCATTATAATGTGGTTTAACACTGGGCGTGGTCTTTCATTATTTTCATTTTTCAGAATTGTTCCTACTCCTCTTGCTTGTTTATTTTTCCACGTGAACGTTAGAAACAGCACGTCTGCTACCAAAAAAAATATTATTTTGTTCTGAATTTAGCATTAAATGTATAGATTAATTAAGGAATAATCTTTGAGATGCTTTATCTCCCTATTTGAAAACATTTTGCACATTTCCATTTATGTAAATCTTATTTTGTTTCCTCAGTGGCATCTTATGATTTTCTTTTTATAGATCTTACGCACTTCCTGTTAATTTATTCTTTTTTCTTTTTTTAATGTTTATTTAATTTTTGAGAGAGAGAGAAAGAGTGAGACAGAGCATGAATAGGCGAAGGGCGGAGAGAGGGAGACACAGAATCCAAAGCAGGCTGCAGGCTATGAGCTGTCAGCACAGAGCCTAACGCAGGGCTGGAATCCATGAACCATGAGATCATGATCTGAGCCAAAGTCAGATGCTTACCCGACCAAGCCACCCAGGGACCCCTCTGTTAGTTTATTCTTCTATATTTCACTTGGGGTTGCAAAAGGAGTGCCCATTTTTATCTTTTAACCTGCCATTGTATCACCCTAGCGTGATTTCAAAACATTTTTTCCTGATAAGCTTAATAAATGCATTTATCGCTTATGAAGCTGTTTAATTCATTTTCTTAAAATGTTTAAATAAACATATGATTAGCAAATAATGGTAATATTTTTCCTTTCCAATTTTTAAGCTTATTATTGCTTCCTTTAATCCAATCACAAAGGCTTGAGTAGAAGTTCGAATTCAATTTATGACTCTAATTTAACTACAAAAATATTAATATACTCTCCCAATTTACCCTGGAACAGCCTTCTTTTTGAAGATCTTAACAGTTCATAGCAAATGTATGTTAGCTTAAACTATTTTCTTTTGGTGGAAAACAAGGTGGTAAAGAAACAAAAGAAGTGATAAATTTAAAAACTATATGGAAAACCAATGAAATTTGTAAATAATGAAAATATTTATAAGCCTTAGCTAACAATACCACTTCTTAAAATATGCTTATAGCAATAAAATTCAATGTAAAGAATAGCATTTCCCTGGATTTTAGGGTAGAAAAAGTCCATTTGGAAAATTCCTCACCATAATCAAAATAAATGCTCACATTCTGATGGTGCTTTATAAATATGTTCTATTTTTTTCCACTGGAATCAAATTTCAATTATTTAATATGGATGTTTTACAGCTAAGTAACTGGAAACTTTAAGATGACTAGGTAACTTTCTTAACTTAGTGAACTTTAGATACAATAGTCAAATGTTTAAGCCCTCTCCATTACTTGTTGTATTTCATGTTTGATTTTCAAGAGAAACAGACAAATACATGGATTAATGAAACCATCACATCAGAAGAACAGAACATGCAAAATAATGAACTAAATGAGATCAACGATGATAAAGTCAGTTTACTGCGATGAATAGTTTACCTATTTCAAATGTTGATCTCAAAACTAATTTCACAGCAAATTCTTTCCTTAAAAAAAAAAAAGAGAAACATGTCATGGCCAATAACTGCTGAAAAACTGTGGAGACTGGCACTTCCAAATGCTTGGCAGATTATTAAGCCAATTTTTATTGAGTCCACTCTAGTTGTTGGAGGGTCTGTGATTCCCAACTGTTTCACATCAGAGAATGAAAACAAGTAGGGCCCAGCCAAGACCACATTGGTGACTGCCAGCCCCTTTATATGCCAAACATGAAAGCAACAAGTCCAGATGCTTTGATCCTTGCATTTTTGGACTTAGCCCAAAGTTATAGAAAAAAGCACAACTCATGTTAGGACAACATACATTATAAGTAGAAATCAATCAATAGCACTGTGACCTTCAAACTCAGTAAATGTTTGGAGTTAGTTTCAGAGCATGTAATCTAAATTGGGGATTGGAAGTTGGAACTGGTCCTAAACTAACAAAAAAATGTATATTTTTTAAAAAACAGAGATTAAAGGAAGCAACAGATGAAGTTTTAATTCATATGTGTATGTGTGTATGTATGTACATGTATACATACATCTATATTCATTGAAGAATATATTCTATTTTAAAAGGCCCTAAATGGTAAGGAAAAGAAAGCCACCCCCACAATGAAAGCCTCTTTTCCTGAGTATAATTAAAAGAGAAACTACATTGTGGCAGGAAAATATATTGGAAGGAAATTATGAGCTTTCTCCCAATTTAGGGTAAGAGAATAATGAGATAATTTAAGAGGTGAGTCACTCGGTTGCTAGGACACTGTGCTGACTTGCAGCAGCGCTCCGGCCTGCCAATTTATGAAACAATTGGCTCTGGTCTTGGCACGGTTGTGGGTCTGAATTCCCCAGCACAGGTAGAGTGAAGAACTGGTGGAGGCAGAGCTGAGCTGAAGAGTTGATGGCCAATCTGAATTTGGGCACAAGTAAAACAGCCTCAACCTTACTGTTTTAAACCACTGCCCATGGCCAGGGTAGTTACTTGAAAAACCTTCTTGGACAGAAGAAATAACAGTGAAAAATAGCTTCGGTTAGGGGGGCAGGATTTGGCACCAAGAAATAATTAAAAGTAATTTTGCATCTTTTATTTCTTTTAACTTTACAATAATGATTGGATTGGATTGTCACACAAGTTCTGTCTAGACTACATTGTGTTAAAACCTCACCGGTTTTGTATTGTAAAGCTTTAGAATTGTTCCTGGCACCAAACAGGCTGTTCTAGCACAAAAGCTAATTTACAGTAATGCTGATAACGTTCAAGGACCTATCATTAGGATTTCTTTCTCTTTTTCCACTTTTTTTCAGTACACTCTTTCTTCGTCAGAAAAATAAATTAATGGTGGTGATAATACTTTGCAATCACTACCAGCATGTCAGAAAGGCAACGTGCAGATAGTCTAACATTTTCAAAACTTTCCAAGAACTGGAGAAGCCAGTTCCTGGAAGATGTGGTCTCAGCTTGCAAAAAACAACTTTTTTTTCCTTCCATGCGGTATGAATGTACTCAGATTTCCCCAAAGCATCTCTAAGAAAGCCGGGTCGGGGAAGATGATCATGCTACATCAGTTTGACTACTTTTTCTGGATGTGTTCTGGATGTCTACAAGGGTGCCCACGCACAAGGCAGGGTCTGTTAGTGTGTCCAAACAAGATGAGAGTAAGTTAAGGTACAAGATCAGAACGTGGTCTGTTTGAAGTGAGTCCATTTACCGGAGTCTGTGAACAGTCTGATTCAAAACTTAGAAATATTGATATAATAGCATCAAATCCATCTTTTGCACTGACGCTTTTAGTTGTTGCTGGTGGTTTCTTACAATGGTTAATGCTCATATCTTTAGGTATGCAGCCAACAATTAATGCTCATGTCTTTATATATGTATCCCATCCTCTCAGAGGCATTCTTTTACTCTGAAGCAAATATCAGCGAGGTATATTTCTAAATAAGTATATGAATGGTGAGTTGAAAAAAAGCATATATCTATTCATTTATCCATTCATTCTTTGTTAAGCCCTTTTACCTTATGAAAGACTATGTTGGAGGCTGAAGGGGGTTTTAAAAAGTGGAAAAGTGTGTGCGGCAGTAGAAAGGTCACTGACTTTGAAGTAAGAATATTTACTTCCATTCTGGCTTCTTCATTCATCAAGGATATGACCTTGAAGAAATCACTTATTCTGTCTGTACTTCAATTTCATCATTTTGAAAATTGAAATAAGGCTACTATTTTACCCTATCCTGGTCTTTGAGGATAAGAAAGACAGTATTAAATAGATGATAATCCTTTGTAAATTAGAGACAGGAGGCAAACATAAGTATTATAAGGGGAGGATGTTTTTCCTACTCCAGAGGAGATTCCCATATATTTATGGAGGTGAGGTATCTTTACATAAAGTGGTTTGGCATTAATTAAAGGAAGTTTTTTGATTAACCACAATGAGTAATAAAAAAGTAACTGCTTTAATAATTGATTTTCAAAGAACATTGAGTAGACTGAGATAATGAGAAGAGGCTTTGAGATTTGAAATTTAAGATAACCCCAAAGGATGGGAACAATTGCACTAGGCCAATATATATGTATATATTGTATATATGTATATGTTTAGGAGGTTCTGTGAACCACAATATAAAAGTAGAAATATATAACAAATATTCATTCATTTGGTCATTTATTCACTCAAAAACATTTTAATGTGAAGAGAATAGTTTGGGTGAAATTCTTTTGGAGAAGGTCGAAGACAAAATGTATGGCTTCTGCTCCTTTGTGATATGCTATAAATAGCTATACAAGCTGGGGCAACTGCATCATGTTAGAGACAGGACAAGTCAAAGATGTATATCTGAGAGGAGAGAATATAAGACAGGCTAACAGGAAATCTCCGTTCCAACTTCTCTAGCCCTAGCTTGCCATCCGGGAAGTGACACTCAGGCCAAAATGGAGTGATATATTTTTGGAACACCTCCTGGCTTAGTCCTGGTTTGGAATAACCATGGAGGGGTATGTTGGATAGTGTACCTGGTCTACTTTGTGTTGGCACCTCTGATGTTGTTCTGAAGCTAGGTGAGCCACTCTGTCTTGTCAGAATGCAGGCAACTCTGGATGTTAGGCAGATGGGCCAGGAGCACCAAGAAAGGCCTTAAGGAGGGTCAAAGGTGGAGAAGGAAAGAAAGAAATGAGAGCGTTCACTTCCATTTCCAGCTGCAGTGTGTACAAAAAGTGTGGTAATATAGGCTCTCGATCTAGAGTCCAGCAAAGAATCTGTATGAGGGACAGTGGGTTGCATCCAGTGACAGGGTTGGCCAAGAACTTCCCAGATGGGTTGAATAAAGTAACAAGAGATGATAGGGACAATAAAATAATGTCAACAAAACAAAACAAAAAATGAACAAAAAGAAATGCAGCCTCAAAATGAAACCTATCTGGAGAACTGTAATGATCTGTTGCCTCAACTCTGCCATGGTATCTCCTCTTTTTCATCTTCTGTTCTCTGCCCCCACTTTCTCTGGCAAAATTCTTTGTCTTCTCCTTTTCTCCTTCACTTTCTTTTTTGACTTCTGTTTTAGCAACCAGTTATATGACAAAATTTCAAATTCAGCAATGGATGTCAGAAACTCTTGTAAATTGATTTTACAAAACATTTTAAATTAAATGAACCGAATATTTAAGAGTCTATATCAGGCATTTCAATAGTCTGGTAATGGTGAGCTATTATAGATGAACCCTCACACAAAATAATAAGAAAAACCGAACACACAAATACATCTTTCTATTTCTCTTTCTCTACTTAGGTTGATAGATGAAAAATAGGTAGATTATATATATATATATATATATATATATAAATTTTGAGAGACAGAGAGAGAGCAGGGGAAGAGCAGAGAGGGGGAGAAAGATAACCCCAAGCAGGCTCCACACTGTCAGCACAGAAATTACCATAGGTGTAATTGGAGTCCTAGAGAGGAAGAGAAGAAAGTTTTCTAAATCTTAAAAAAATGTCACACTAAGTAGAGTCAAAAGTACTGTGAACTTCAAACAGAATAAATATGGAGAAAACAACACTTAGGCCCATCACAGTGAAACCTCAAAACAAAACAAAGAGAATATCTTAAAATAATCCACTGAAAATAGACATACTCCCTACAAATTAGCGACAGTAACATTGATGGCCAATAATGAAGCAAAGGAATGATATTTTAAAAGTGTAGTAACATTGTAACTATCAAAACTTATGAAATACAGCAGCTAAAGCTATGCTTCAAAGGAAATATATCCTCTCAAATCTTTTGGCAAAAGCCAAAGAAAGTAGAAGAAATCATAATATGATAACAGGAATTAATGAAATAGAAAACAAACATGCATTGGAGAAATCAACAAAAGCAAAAAATACTTTTAAAAATTTTAGTAGAGTTAATAACAATAAAGCAACACTGATCATCCAGAGAGATGGCATTAATTACTAGTGCTAAGAATGAAAATGTAAATTGCATAATAATTTATAAGAAAAATTAAAGCATATGTCCATAAAAAGGGAAAATATCTAGAAAAGATTTACATAATGGAGTTCTAAAAGACTAGCCTGGCATTAAAGTATTCTAAAAAAGTTAATTTTAGATCAATACTTTTTGTGTATCTAAAAGAAATCTTGGGGCACCTTGGTGGCTGAGTTGATTAAACGTCTAACTCTTGATTTCAGCTCAGGTCATGATCTCACCATCTGTGAGATTGAGCGCCACATCAGGCTCTGTACTGATAGCATGGAGCCTGCTTGGGATTCTTTCTTTCTCTCTTTCTCTTTGCTCCTCCCCTATTCATGTTCTCTCCTTCTCTCTCTCAAGTAAATTTTTTTAATGAAATTAATCTGCTTTAGGACTATTAAGATTGCCATTCTAGTCATGTCTTGCCTTTCATCTTAACAAGAACAGTCCATTCAAACAACCATGAACAACTGTTATACAGAATTATCCTTTATGGTTTGTTACAAAATTATGTATGGGGAATTTTAGAGGGTGATATCATAAATTCATAGACTGCATGAACTTTGGGTTGGATGATGACAACGTGAGGAGAGAATTAGAAAGAGGGGAATAGAGGATTCTACATCATCCCAACATTTCAAAGAGTTGCTTCACATATGTATCAGGACTTTGCTGAAGTCCAGCAGCCCAAAGTGCCCCAAATTCCCTGAAAATGTTTTCAAAGAATGAAAATTTGATGTACAAGATACTCCTTCCTGTCTCTTTGCAATCCTTTTCTTAATCTTCTCCTGTTTCTTTACTTCTTCCCTCTTTGCGTATGAAAGACTTTCCCAAGTTCTACCTTCAGCCATGTCCCCTCACATTAAACACAATCATTTCTCTGTATCCTTCCTACAGAGACAATCATTCTTCATGGATGACTTTCCCAAACCTGTTTGGCTTTGTTGAACTCAAGACAAAGATCAAATCATGACACTCTCTGCTCATACCAGTGGCAAAGGTCTTCGATCCATGACTCAAACAATTCTGCCACTCAGCTTCAAACTACCATTCCAGCTTTTACTAACATTGCCTCCTCTATTCCCTCCTTACAACCAAAAACCCCACTTTCTTGTTACAATGGCATCTGCGCTGGTCTATGAACATGCTCTGTGTGCTTCAGTTCACTCTTGCACTCTCCTCTCCCAGAAATGCCTTGGAATTTTCCCTGGATTGACCTCTCACATTCTTACTCTTTTCTTCAAGGGCTAGCCCAAATTCCATCTTATCTGAGAACCCTTTCTGTGCCACTACCCTATTTTCTCCTTTCTTTACAGCCCTACAATATTTTCACCCTTGTTAGATACTGCTCACTCATACCATTTTTATGTTTTATAACTGTGTTATTTAAATTGCTTTTTCTACTTGAGTATAATAGTGGGGACCACTTTTTACTCACCACTGTTTCCCATCAACTCTTAGCCCATAGTTGCTACAATGTAATTAATAGAATCCTTTTAACTTTTAAGTTTTCACTCCAAACATTTGCTCATTTTTGCTCATGCACATCCCTGTGTCTGAACTGTCCCTCCCACCTGGAGAAAATCCTATTTATTCTTTAGTGTCCAATTCTTCTATCATTTTCTTAATGAGTTGTCCCCATCACCATATAAAATGAAGTTCATAATCCTATATGTAAAATATACTTTTTTTAGAATGTCTAAAAAATATTTCTCATAAAGATGTGCTTTATTGGGCACTAAGTTTGTGATGTAAGAGTTGAATTATATCTACATATATTTAGGAGTTTCTTGCAGCACATTTTAAGGCACTTTTGACTACCGTAATTTTTTGTTTATTTATTTAATTTTGACTAAATGTGGCAACCAGATAGTGTGAGAAAAATACATATTCCATTTAATATGAATGTTCTAGAATAGAGTTTGAGGCCAAAATCAGTTTCCTCAAAATTACAAGGTCAAAGGGAAGGAAGGTATACAAGTATGGTGCCAGGAACCTCAATCAATGGTTCAGCAAAATTGCTTTAGCTCAAGGTTAACTGTTTTGGGCAGAATTCTGAGGGGGTATCACACTTTTAATCTGATCCATGTGGTTATGCCATGGGAACAGCACTCTACCAAAAAGTTTAGAGTATATATGTATAGTTCTCAAGAGATAAAACCCGACTTATTTAACCAAAGGCAGTATTCTTCAACCACAATGATTATTTCCCAACTCACTGAGCATTTTTTATCCAGGCACACATCCAACAGCTGGAAGTGTATTTTCAACAACTGAACAGTGTGTGTTCTGTGAGCAGGCACTTTTAGTATGATCTAGAATTTGTGCCATTGTACGATAGTTTGATCTCCTCCTGGGTCACATTTCTACATAGACAGTGGTTTGAGATATTTGACTTAGTTGGCAATTAAATTAAATTAAATTAAATTAAATTAAATTAAATTAAAAACAAACAAACAGCAATTGTCATTTTTATTAGAAATACACTTTGAAAGATAAATTTAGTTGTTCTATTTCATCCTCTACTATTTTCTACAAAAACTAATAAACCACGTTTAAAACACTGCGACAGAGTGAATGGAAATACAAAGAAAAATGCCAGCTTTTGCTATAGGAGAAGTCACAGTTGAATTGGGAAGACAGAAAATATTCATGAAACTATAAATATCTGTAGGAAAAATTGAAAACTACATATGTAGTTTGTAAAACTTTCTCTCACATGAGAAAAGATTTAGCAGATTGCTAGGATGGTGAGCAGAGGTAATTATTCTCTGGGCGAGTTGCACACATTCTCAGTTGAGAGGCAGCAACAATCAATATCAGACCAAGTATAAATCAGAAACAATGCAATGTTCCTCATTTCATTTTCTCAGATAACAGAACTCATGAAACTTTCCAGTGGCTTAATCATCTCAGACACGATATTTTCATGTTGCTTGTGTATAATTTGGGTTCTCATCTTTCTTGACAGTTCTCCCATAAGTTATTCTTTTAATTGATTGAGATTAATTCTGCCAACATGATCAATAGGCAGAATGCAGTAAAAGAATTTGTGTAAATTACTTGCAGTTTTAGCTTCTAAATTTTAATCTGGTGATAATTCTGCATTAATAAATGAAGTTGAATTTCAATGAGCAAAGATAGAATAGACTTCTTTATATTTGTGGAAATAATTCTAGTTAGAAAGCATATTATTCAGCCTAAGTGGGTAATGAGGTATGAATCATTTTAACATAAAATCGAAAATGTTTCTTTAAAACTGAAATGACTACGTTTTTTCCCCTATTTTCACTAAGATAGATCTTCAAAGCCAGACACATACCACTATATGCATCCAACATGAGTGTTTTTGATTGGAGAAATATCTTTAACAGTGATAGGGTGTACCAAGAATTTTTAAAGAAAGGTCATCTCTTCTCTTAAATTGATGTTTAGTTTTTTCTACAGCTAACAATTTGGGGTAAATCTGAAACATTCACTTAACATTTTTTAACCACATTGTCTGTGGACAGTTTCATTTATTCATAACTAAAGGTCCAATAAATCATCCAGTGTTTACTGACTGCCTGCTGTGGGCTCAGCCGTAGGCTCTGTTTTATGTGCAATTAGAAAGAATGCATTTCTGGCCTTGAAGAGATTGTAATTCAATTGGGAAGACAATGGGCACACAGAAATCATAACCTTGATGAGACCAAATAGAATCAAACTCTTCAGAGTATGGAAAAGACCATAGGGAGGGTTTAAAAAGAGAGAGAGAAAGGCGGGGAGGAGAATTTTTGAGAGCCCCAGAAACTGAATAAGCAGAGTTTGGTAGATGAAGAGTGTTACAAAGTCAAAGAGCAACATTGGCCTCTCCCTGATGTGACTCAGTGGTCAGAGCAGAAGGTGCTCCGTGCCCTAGCAACTCCAGGCACATGGCCTACATGGCATCCCAACACCCCATGTAGCGCCAATGGCCATGTGTTTACAATGTGTTCTCAGCCTCTTCTATCACTTCCAAAAGCCCTCAAGGGGTATTCCTTCTAGGTCTACTTTAGATGCTGCCTATTCCTTCATGATTTCTGATTGATCCAGCTGTTTTCTCTCATGAATCTGCACCTTTCTCATTGCAGGACTATGTTTCATTCTGCTTTGTAGCTCTTGGTGTCTGAGACTAAGTTTCTCTCTTTTCTCTAAGAATATCTTTACCAAAAAAGATTCTACTTTATATCTTTGACAGAGCCTAATAAGGGCTACACACTCAAGGATTACTTACCAAATGCATGGATGTGATATAAACAAATCATATGCAAGCAATAAAATATAAATTGTATAGTTGCCATTATACCCACTTAAGTGATTCCTGATAAATGAAGTGAAATAGTAGTCCAGGTTTTTGAGCAAAAAAAAAAAATCTGCATGTAAATTACATATAAGAAAGAATACAACACAGTTTAGAGTGTTAGTAAAGAGGCTTCTATATTAACCATGTGGTAACAAAGGCAGTACCAGGCTATTGGCACAGGTAATGAGGAACAGGATGTATATATGTGATTGGGTAGATATAGGACATGAAACAAGTAGATAATGGACTAGATATTTTTCTAATTTTAAAGTTCCATAAAAATTTGGATAATGTCTTGTGTGCCTTGTATATGTCACAATATTTTTTAAAGTTTATTTTGAGAGAAAATATAAGCAGGGAAGAGGCAGGGAGAGAATCCCAAGCAGACTCTGTGCTTTCAGCACAGAGCCTGACATGGGGCTCAATCCCATGAACCATGACATCATGACCTGAGCCAAAATCAAGAGTGAGAGATGCCCAACCAACTGAGCCACCCAGGTGCCCCCATGTCAATGTCACAGCATTAAGCAGTGATTTGTAAGTAAAAGAGTATTACTGGAAAGAGGATTGATAAACTCCAATCCCAGTCTGTGTGTTCCCCCACTGTGTGATGTTGAATAAGTTGACATCTCTGTTTCTCATTTTCCACAACCATACAATAGGGACAGTAGTGTCGAATTCTTTTGACTGCTGTGAAGAACCAAAAGAAAGTCTAAACATGTGTCAACTGCAGTCTCTGGCACTTTAACTGGTTAATGGTAGTTGCCACTGAATGTTTGCTAAATTTATGAATAGAAGCATTAAGGTGGAGGTGAAAGAAAAACACCAGAGACAGGACACAGAGAAGGAGTAAACAGGCCGTTGGAAGAGAATGAGAAGAGTTTAGGGTCAGCAGACTCAAAGGAGTACTTCATCATACTCGGATTGCTTTAAATTGTGTCAGAAGACCATGCCAAAGAGATGAGCTTCTACAAAAAAGGGGCTGGAAACAACAGAGTTCATTGTTGTGATGATATAAAACATCCCACAAATGAACTGGACACATCTTTAGTATGAACAGTTCTTACTGTGTTATGTGATCATTAGTTATAAATAGTAGGCTGTTAGGATAAATGACTATAATTACCATTTGTGGTTGCATGGCTTAACTGAACATTAAGGAGAGTTAGCTATGGAAAAACTTATGAACCAAGGAGAGGCCTTAGGTGATTATAGTCACCTGAATGACAAGCGCATGAGGTAAAGAACAGCCAGTGACATGAGACACCATGCACTTAAAGACCACGTCTCTTACTCTCTGCACTCCCCCTTTGTTTTGAACTCCCAAACCTTAAGGAATAAAGGGCAGGGAGCTTATGGCATGAAACCTTTTAGATTTCTTTAGGATCTAGAAACAAATTTAAAAACCCCCTAATATATCAAGGACAATTGTGGTAAAAAAAAAATGCAAGCTAAATAATTCTGTACTATGTAATTACACCCCAGAATACTTACTGACTATACGGTATGCTACCTTCTTTGTACCTTAATAGTTTAGACTGTGGAGATCAAATGTATGGCAGTAAAGTCAGCCTCCATCCCAATATGTGTCTGGACTCTTATTCCTGAACCTGAGAAGTTTAGACCCTACATTATCAATCAGACTCCATATTCTTCCTATTGGAACTAAACTCAGCCCCCAAATTCACCTCAATGCATTACTCTAGCCAGCCAACCACAAATGGATTGGAATTAGTTTCTAAGTTAAAAGCTATTTGTCATCCTTGGTTCAGATATTTATCTGCCTCAAGGCAGCCATCTGTAATACATGGTCTCTAAAATTCATATCTGTTCTATGTGCCTATAAAACTCTCAGGTCCAATCATCCAATTAGCAGAACAAGGTCATGATTACATAAGATGGAAACTCTTGAGTATTGAAGTCTTAAATGTAAATCAAGATTAAGGAAATTTATGTTTATGGTTACATGAATAAGTATATCTTTTTTTGGTATCATTTGGATCATTCTAGGTGTGTGTGTGTGTGTGTGTGTGTGTGTGTGTGTGTGTGTAGAATTTCTTCATCTTTGAGTTAACCCATGTTCATAATTTTATCCCCTATTTACTCCCATGATCATTTTTATAGCTTCTATTCTAATGCTTGCATGTTTCTGAACCAACTCATAATTTAGTCTGAAGTCTTCTAATCATTCCTTTTGGCATTATTTACTAGCCTGAAATATGAGGGTGCTAAGACACTTTTTAACTCCCTGGCACTTTGAATAATGATGGGCAGATTGCCTTGAAGGAGAGATACCTGGCTGTTTCCAGCACACTGGATTTACTGCCAACAATTTGAGAAGAATAAACGTTTAAACATCAAGGTTTTCTGAATTTAAAACTAGTTTATGGTTTTTCTACACTTTTGTATATTTTGGATTTTTTCTTTTTTTCTTATTTCCTTCCTTTCCTCCAATGTCATCTCTCAAAGATTTTTGACCCTTATTCCACACAAAGGTTTGGTTGTAGGTGTGTGTCTATTCTTACATTTTCTTTGATGCTCTTTTATCCCCCCCCCACCAAAACCATCATGGATTAGTATTTTTATATTTTTTCCCATTGTGTGCAGTAGTTCCCTCCAAATTGAAGTTTATACAAATAAACTATATTATATGATTATATCCCATTTCTTTCATGGCACCAAAATAAATAGATTAAAAGCTCTAACAAAATAACTGGAGTAGAAGGTAATCTTTGGATTCTATAGAAAACATATGCATGATTTCAAGATTTTAGTGCTCTCTATTTTGAAGAACCTTCAGTAATTAATTAAATCCATCTACATCATAGTATGAAATGAAATGGCATTTCAAATAATTTTACCTTTTGTCACTTTTTTATTGCATACATTTATTGAATGGCATTAAAGAACGGTATGAACCAATATTCTGAGGTGAGAATGAATACGACATTTCAGGGGTTAATGGGCAGGTTAGCCTGGCTAGAGCAAGGTGCTTTAAAGAATTTTAAGGAGGAGTAATGGTATACATAAAGCCTAAAGTCAACCAATCACCATAGAGAATCACAACTTCAAAAAGGTGGGCACCTCTAACAACAATCTGGGTGTCTTTACAACGTTTTAATTTTCGTTAGGGAGGGGGGTCTTGCTAAGGTTTCTCCAATTCATCTTAAAATTAAACACTCTGGAGACCATTCTTTAACAACTCTTTTGGGTCATTCCAAAACACCTCTGTTACAGAGATTAATACTCTTTGATTCTGAGCCAAAAGCATGGTTTTCAGATGTTACAATTACCTGTTCAACTTCTCAGGGGCAATTATTTGAAAGGAGTAAATGCTCAGACGACAATTGCCTCTGTGGGAGCCACAGTAATTGCCATTCATCAGGGCAGCAACCTGCTGAGGGCATCAATTCATAAACTCTGAGCCATCAATAAACTGGAACCTGGGCCCCTGGTGCCAACATTCTTTACACAATGAAATATTATTACTGGCAATTAGGTAAACAATGAGCCAACCCGGAAATGGAAGGAAGGTTGCCAGTGACTACCTTAGTGCGTCATCCACAGATGTCTTGGTTCTTCTCCTGCAAGAGAAACACCTTGGGATGACTCTTTTTACACCACCGGGATCCGAACTATCACAATAACCTTCACAGATGGAAGGATGCAGAAAGAAGGAAATGTTAACCAATGAGTTTTTCTTTTAATTAGGAAATGTGTCGTGGGGTGGTAGGTAACAGCCTTCTTATCACAGATATCCACTGGTATCGTGTGCTGCCTTCGCATGTGGCTGCTATAGGGTAAAGGGGTGGGAAGAGGGCGGAGGAGGAAGGGAACCATGTAACTGAAGTCAAGGAAGTTACCTCCACAGCCACAGTCCTGGGGTAAGCTACTTAACAGTGTTCAGGGGATCTATGTTAATGAGAGCTGATGATTTGTGACGTGCTTAAGAGTTTGAAAAGATTTGTCAAGCAAAATCACTCTTGATTTCGGCTCACATCATGATCAAATGGTTCCTGAGATCAAGCCCCAAGGCAGGCTTTGTGCTTACATGGCAGAGCCTGATTGGGATTCTCTCTCTCTGCTCTCTCTGCTCGCTCTCGCTCTCTCTCTCTCTTAAGATAAATAAATAAACGTTAAAAAAAAAAAAAAGATTTTTGCTATACACAATGAAATTTGATCACCATAATATATCAGTGAGGTAAACCAGATGGGCATTAAGCACTGTGGGCTCTCATTGTGTTGTTGCTTTTAATAAGGGGAGAAGATTGAGAGTCAGAGATGCTGAGTAATTGCCCAGATCACTGAGGTCACTCTCAGACCAGTGCTTTTCCCATTCTGTCCAGTTACCTGTCTGGTTCAGATTTTCCCCTTCAAAAGTGCTCTCAGACCAGTCTGGAAGTACATTTCCAGGGTACCCAATAGCTACCACGAGGCACCTGGGCCCCAGTTCCTTTCCATCAGAGCAGCAACTTTCCCAGGGCTCTGACTGAGGAACAGGGGAATGGGTAGCCAGAGATGGGTGGGGAACTTGTGGGGAAGCCCTGCTTTTGCACATGAGCTAGGAGACCAGGAGTGAAACCAAAGGCGCCATCAGCTGCTTCAGACAGAGACAGGGCTGTGCAAGTTATCTGAACTGACAAACACAGCGGTCACATTGAAATGCACTCAGAAAGTTGATATGTGATGGATGTTTGGGACGTTTTGTGAAGTGAAAAAGAAAGTAAGTCCACAACCAGATATTTTCAGTCATTTTTCTGTCTAAGTTGGAATTGATGAGTCCCTCATCTCCACTCCTGTTATTTTTACCCAAATAAATAACACCACTGAAAGTGGCTTGATGGGATGAGAGTACTGCTAAAACAGGAAAAATCTGTGAGAGCAGAAGTGGTGGGAGGTCAGGAATTTTTAAGAGGCACCATTAGAGAAACGCTGTGGTTTGGGGTATATTCCTAAGGTAATGCAGTATGCCCTTGGTCAGGAAATTCTTTTGACTGATAAATCATATTTTGTTTTTATACTGGTCTTTTTTTTAATTTTTAAAATGTTTTTATTTATTGCTGAGAGAGAGAGAAAGACACAGCGTGAGCAGGGGAGGGTCAGAGAGAGAGGGATGCACAGAATCTGAAGCAGACTCCAGGCTCTGAGCTAGCTGTGAGCATAGAGCCCAATGCGGGGTTCAAACCCAGGAACTGTGAGATCATGACCTGAGCTGAAGTTGGACACTTAACAGACTGAGCCACCTAGGCGTCCCATATGCAGTCTTAAGTTTATTAGATTCATTTTGTATATCAAACAAGTGAAAGGTCGATAAAATGTATTTCTGAAAACTAAGCAGGACCAAGCAGTGTGGTGGTTAGAGCCCAGGAGGGAGAGCCAGGAGTTCGCCAATTTCACTGCCACCAGGTGAGCCAAAGGTTTTCATCTCCTACCCTCACCTTAAAATCAAAATAAAACAAAGACATACCCTTTCACTTTTAAAAGCTCTTGCCCTATTCCTGCTTGCTTGCTTCCCTTATTTCTTCTTCCGTTTTTTTTTAATTTTTTTTTTTTTTCTGAGAGAGAGAGACAGCACGAACAGGGGAGGGTCAGAGAGAGAGGGAAACACAGAATCTGAAACAAGCTCCAGGCTCTGAGCTAGCTGTCAGCACAGAGCCCGATGCAGGGCTTGAACCCACGAACCATTAGATCATGACCAGAGCTGATGTCAGACACTTAACCGACTGAGCCACCCAGGTGCCCCTCCTTTCCTTTAGTTTTTAGCCAACTCAAAGTTTTGGGGGGACTGTAGCAGGGCCTAGGATACATAATCTTTGAGGCCTTTCAAGACCTCTTCACAGCAACATTCAAATGTCAAGGATGAATCGTAATGAAATGTTTACAGTAGTTATATTTGACCTTTATTCCCAGTAGGAACAAGGCTTGAGTGAAGGAGATCCTGAAAACCAACTGCATATAAAATATTCTAAAGAATTTCCTCTGAAGTTTCAGTAGAAAGACTTCTAAAGTTTCCCTAACTCCTAGGTGTGGGATTAATTTTTAGACTCAGGAGGGGACATAAATATTAGAAAATAACTATTAAATCAAATATTCCCCAGGCTCAAGAATATATTGATCTTGATCAGGATCTTGGTGTATCCTATCCTGATCTTGTATCCTGAAGGGGTATCTTGATCCTGGTGTAGCTTATGTTTATAATTAGGCAAGTAAACAAATCATGGCAGAATTACTTTGGATTAAAAAAAAAAAACACGTTGCACTTAGTAAAACTTGTACAAGAAGATATGATTTGTTTTTTACTGCTTTCCTGTGAGTTCAAATACCTCATTGTTTTCTCCCTCATTAGATTATAAACTCTTGAGAGCAAGGACTATGTGTTCTATTTCTTATTGATCTTTAATAACAACGACACCACTGATTGACAGTCTTGTATATGACTTCGCTAAAGGATTTTTCCCTCCCAAAAGTAAATTTTTTTCTTTCTTTCCTAAAAAAAGATATCACAGGCATAAACTGATATAGAATCAAAACTATAAAGAATATGGAATATCAACATCTTTTATTTATTTTGTATTGAGATTTTATATATTTTATAATATTTATTTTATAAAACCCACAATTCTCCCTGATACACAGTAAGTATCTTTAGCATGAGTGAACAGAATATCTTTTTCCACTGTTTAGATTTTAGTCTAATCACTGCTAGCTTAGCTCTAGTTAAACATACAGCATTCAATTTTAAAAGTCCCTTTGCTTACTTGTGAATCCAGGTGCTAATGTCAAATACTCATGATTAGTTATTTTCATTTCAGGCCTTTACTGAACTTCATGGATGAGAGACAGTTTCAGAAACTAGTTTGAGACACTAGTTGCATTGGGCACAACTCCTTTATTTTTTTTTTTTTAACATTTTTTATTTATTTCTGAGAGAGAGACAGCATGAGCAGGGGAGGGTCAGAGAGAGAGGGAGACACAGAATCTGAAGCAGGCTCCAGGCGCTGAGCTGGCTGTCAGCACAGAGCCCAATGTAGAGCTCAAACCCACGAACTGTGAGATCATGACCTGAGCTGAAGTCAGATGCTTAACCGACTGAGCCACCCAGGTGCCCCTGGGCACAACTCCTTTATTGACGTGTTTCCCATGGCATTTGAAATCTCTAGCACAGAATGTGGGATTGGCTATTCACAGGGTTACAATTTTATCAATTGCTCATCTATTTCTGAAATAGATGGTAAAGTCCCTGAATGTAGCAACCATCATTTCTTATATGATCTCTAACATTTAATATAGCTCTGAGAGTAAAAAGCAGTTGCATCTAATTCAAGATTTTGGAAACCAAAAACAACAGCAGATAGGTAAAATGTAACAACTTTTTACCTCATCCTGATGAAACTGTGTGGAGTGTATGTGTGTGTGTGTACAGGTAAAGATTCGTGACAAGAGATGTGTGATGATTTCTAGGGATGGAAAAACATGGTCTTGCATTGTGTTTTTAAACAAATCTGTGAGAGTCACTCATTTTAATTGTTGGTTGTGCATTCCATTACATGAGGAGAAATTCTTGCAAAATATCTTCCTGACTCAATAAGAAAATGTTCAACCCTCATCTCCTAATCTGTCATTAGGAGCAGTGTGGTCGTCATTTATGTGTCACCAGGCAGGTGAGCAAAATTAATCTCAAATAACAAAGTGTTTATGATGTGAAAAAAAAAAAAGCCACACAACTCTCTACAACAAATTGAACAATGTTCTAAATAATGTCTCAATGACTCAAATCACTATTTAGAGGACAATTTTAGGGGCACCTGGGTGGCTCTGTCTGTTGAGTGGCCTATTTCGGCTCAGGTCATGATCTTGTGGTTCGTGAATTCAAGCCCTACATCAGGTTCTGTGCTGACAGCTCAGAGCCTGGAGCCTGCTTTGGATTCTGTGTCTCCCTCTCTCTCTCTCTCTGCTACTCCCCAACTTGAGCTTGCTCTCTCTCTCAAAATTAAATAAACATTAATTTAAAAAAAAAAAAAAGAAGATTACTTTAAAGTAAACCTTGAGTATCACAGGAAAACTCTACTCAGTCACTCAAAGTAGATCAAAACATTTTTATTACTATACACAAATTAACTATATATAAAATGTAAATGTTATGGCAGCAGTTATGCATATTTGTCCTAACATTAGCTCTGCCTGCCCCTATCTCCAGGGGAAAAGACTAATGCCTGATCCACTGCTTTGTATTTTCTAAATACAGCAGCTTCTTCACTCAAGTTTTTAGCTGAGTAGCTTTGCAATTTATGGTTCATGAATTTAACTGTAATTGTGCTCATTATTGAATCAAGGACTTTGTGACCTGTAGTAATTTATTTCCAAATAATATATACTGTCAGTTTCTCAAGATGTTGTCACACATAGCCAGACTCGTTCAACCATTCTGCATGAATAAGGATGCAGTTTGCTACTCGCAGCCATTCTGTGACCGAGAGGAGAATCAGCTTCAGAAGCTAACTAACATGACTGTCTGAGCAAAGAGATAAAAACAAACAAAAACAGATGAACATGGGGGGGGGGAGGAGAAGGAAGCAAACCATAAGAAACTCTTAACTATAGAGAACAAACTGAGGGCTGCTGGAGGGAGTTGGGTGGGGGATGAGATAGATAGGTGATTCGTATTAAGGATGACATTTATGATGAGTGCTGGGTGTTGTATGTAAGTAATGAATCACTCAATTCCATTCCTGAAACCAACATTACACTATATGTTAACTAACTAGAGTTTAATAAAAAATTGAAAAAATAATAAAGTACCTACAGTAGATTAAAAAAAAAAAAAACCTAGATCTGATAACATTGTGAGCTAATTGGCAACTCAGAGGATTATCCTACCTCTAAACTTCTTCTAATGTGATTAAAATTATATCATTACTGTTTATACTAGTTTAAAGTTACTTAAAGACAAGAGTATACTAAGACAATACTCAAAGAAAAAGAGCTTAAAGAAGTAGCACCAAGAAGCTATTCAAATTACATTTTTCCTGGAGTCATCCATGATTCCTGACTAGATTTGATCTGAGTTATTCGGAGAGTTAAGATAAAAGTGATAATCACAGATCAAAGAGATAAACAGCAAGAATCATTCCATCCACAGAGAAGACAGTCATAGACCGCTGTCACAGTGGTCCTGTGCTTACCTGCTGCTGCTGTACTGCTCTTGCTGCTATTGTTAAAGCCTTGAGTTTCCTCTACAATAGACAGGTTTATTAACTCTATTGTATGAGTCAAATAATTTGCTGTCTACTGATCTCACAACGTGGTTTCTTTGCATTAGCAAGAGGTGAAACATACTGTCACTTAATTTTGTTTCTAGATGCCTACCTGTGAACAAAAGGGAATCCGTGCTCAGCCCTTGCACAATACTAACAGCCACTCGGATGACTGTTTTCACTCACCATGGAAGGTTTTCCCTTGCATCATCATTTGACTCTTCCAGTTAATGGATAACACCCTCATGCTTTGACAAATTCTAAGTGTAATCTTTGTTTCCTTCATAGGGGAAGGAAAACAGTTGCTGTTGCTATTAAAATGCACAACACTCATGTTTTCTTTTTCTGTCTCCTACTCTTTAATAAAGTATTTCAGTAAGCTTGTTTTTCAAAAATAAGACAACAGCTAGACCAGTCTAAAACCGAGCTGCAATCTAGGTCTTACCTATAGGCTCTTTGGTGGGTAACAACCTCTCTGGGTATTAATTTCCTCATTTATAAAATGAAGAATAAGTAGTATCTACCTCGTAAGATTGCTGGGAGGATACCATAAGTAAATATAGTAAAATACTTAGAATGATACCTCACATACTGTAGATAACCAGCTATCCACTCATTCATTCAACAAATAGATCACTCAGCTCCTAATATGGGGAGCTCAAGACTGATGGGACTATAAAGATTAAAAAACAACAACAACACAGTCTATTTCTACTTTCAAGTAGTTGACTATGTAAGCATGTGAGATATAGCACAAACAAAAATAACATCAGGGAGTATTTAAAAAATTCACTTAGTATATTACATGTGAAGAGTGAAGACAGAGATGAGTCAATGCTACTTTTCCTTATAGTCATGTAGTTTATGGAGTATAGTAATTTTGTATTTTTCTGTGGCTATAATGATTCTTTCATCAAAGTGTGCTTTTGTGTTGCCTGTTTCCTTATTAATCCATGTAGCAAAGTAGCACAGCATAAGCAAGGATACTAAAGGAAGTACCCAAACATAGGAAACATGCTGTGGTCTTCTCTCTGACTGTTACGTAGAATTAACCATACCTTCCTTTGCAACTCATTGTGCCCTGTAAATACTTTGCTAACTGAGAAGTCAAAGATCATATCCTATTGAGCTTTGAATCCTTGATATCTGATAAGATGTCCCTGATTTCAGAGACCTGGCCAATTAAAATATCATTTTTTCCTGGTCACAGTAATTGGTACCGAAATGGGAAAATCACCCAAATAAGACTCAGAAATTTTCTGCCAGAGCAATTGTTGAAAGACTCATTCTGTCTACTCAGTTTGCCAAGCTGTTGGAATATGAGATGGAATTGTCAACAACCATCTTGCTGCCACCTGGAGAAAGTCTGAGAAGGAAGCAGAGCAGAGGCAAGAGAGCCAGAGATGTAAAGAGAGAGAGAGAACATTGACAGCATTGGAACTCTGTATTTAGCTGGGTTTGGCCCACCATCTTGGTCTTCACGTTAATGAGCAAATACATCCTCTCAGCTTAAAACCAGCTTGGAAAAGGACATTTGCTTACATACAAGACCCAGAGTGTGTGTTATTATTATTTTTCACAGGGTTTTTTTTTTTTACATTAAATCTCTCTAAAACATAATTTTATTATTTGAATTGTTAGGGAATTGAAGCAATCATCAACATCCTCATCACCCCTTCCCTACCACAACCTTTCGACATTGTCCTTTGCATAGAGCTTTAGAGTTTACAAAGAACTCCCTCTGTCATATTGGGTCCTAATTCCAATCCACTCATCAAGTAGGAAAACACTGTTACTAATCCTTTATGTGCAAGGAAATTAAGGTTTTGATCAATGAAGCAACTTGCCTATAATCACTGATTTTGTAGATGAGTATCTGCTTTCAAAATTTAATTTTCCATCATAAAAAATGTACATAGACTTATCCTCGTAGCCAAAATGGAACAACAAACCCAAATTTACACTCCTATTTTAAACAATTATAAAAACAGTGAGAAAAAATATATATATAGTCGGATATTGAAAGGCATCATAACCACAGGATGATAATCTCTGAGAAATGGGAAACAAAGTGAACCTTGCAGTCAGACCAGCCTAGTGTCTGGGGGCATTTTCCAGGCTGCAAATCAGGGAGAGAAAATCCGGAAGAACCTCATGGTCTCTCTGAATCGAGGAAACAGAGAAAATAGTTCCAGGAGGTCAAGGAAGGCATCTTGTATTTAGGGGTGGAATGCCAGAAAGGAGGGAGCTTCCGGGAGCTACACAGAGAGAACTCCAAGGATCTACAGAGGATACTTTCAATTTTTGGCTGAGTACTAATCAATGCAAATTGGGAGAAAACAATCTAAATTCAGAGAGACACCAGAAAAACCAGAGAGAACAATTCCTGATGCTTACACCAGCCTGAGAGTAGTTTGCATTGTTCTCAGCTAGAATGGAAAGACATTATATTACAGTAATAGGGTGGAATCCCCAGAAAGGCTACATATTGGTAGTGGGGCTGAATTAGCCCTAGAACAAAGGCTCTTCTGCTTCCATTCTAGCAAAATCTAAAAGCATGTCTCAGAATGATCCAACTGATTCAAAGTGACTTCACTGTACACCAAAACAATATCCAACACTATTTAAAGGAATACAATATAATCCAGCTAGCAACAATAGGATATTCACAGTGTCTGGCATCCATTAAAAAAATTACTAGATATGCAAAATAAGCAGCAAAATATCACTTCTAACCAGGAGAAAATCAATCACTAGAAATAGTTCTGGAAATGACAGAGATAAGGGAATTACCAGGAAAGTATCTTGAAATAGTTATAAATTTGCTCCATATGTTCGTGGTGGTAGAAAAACACATAAGTAAGATAAAAAAAAAAATAAAGATATGAAAAAGACCACTTCCGAAGATGAAAAAGAAACATTAAATTAAAAGTGAATTGGGTTAAATTGGCAGCATATTAGTCAATACAAATAAAAGTATAGCAATAGACTTGAAAAAAGTTATTGAAGCAGTAGAAACTATTAATACATATCAGTTCAAACTATCTAAAGTGCAATACAGAAAAAAGTATTGAAAAATATGAAGAAAGCATCAATGACCTACATGACAATATCAAGCAGTATAATAAATTCGTAATAGAATCCTAAAAGAGGTAAAAGAAAGGAATAGAAGAAAACCTTTCAAGAAGTAATACTAATTTTTCTTCATATTTGATTCAAATAACCTGCCCATCAATACAAGAAGTATAAAGAATATAAAAAATAAACGAATAAAAGCATGCCAAGTAACATCATAACCAAATTACTAAAGAAAACAGTAATAAAGTCTTAAAAGTGGTTAAAAATGCATTACTGCATATATTAAAGAACAAATACAGAAATATTAGCAGACAATTTGTCAGAAACCATGCAAGCCAAAAGATAATGAAACCATTTTTTTTAAGTCAGGAAGGAAGGAAGAGAAGGAGGGAAGGAGGAAGGAAAGAAAGAAGGAAGCTAAAGTATTTTTTCATTGAAACAGAAAATTCATTGCCAAAAAAAGAAAGAAAGAAAGAAAGAAAAGGACAGAGAGGTTTGAATTGAATTAAAAAGCAAGGCCTAACTATGTGCATTCTCTAAGAAATTCAGTTTATTGTGTTAATCAGGATTTCAACAGGGAAACAGACCAATGGGACAAATATATGCATACACAAATACATATTTTATACACACACACACACATATATAAATCTTGTTACATTTATATCCTTATTGAGTTGGCTCATGTGATTATGGTGGCTAAGAAGTCTCAGTCTGCCATCTGTAAGCTGTATACCCAGAAGAGATGGTAGTAGAGTTTCAATCTGAGTCTGAAGGCTTGAGAACCAAAACGGATAGTACAACTTCCAGTTGAAGTGAAGGAGAAAGCCTATGTCCAACTTAAAAACAGGCAGAGAGAGTGAATTCTTCCTTACTTCTCCTTTTTATTTTATTTACATTTCCAATTGATTGAACGAGACCCCACCCCCTTGTTGCAGAGGACAATCTGCTTAGTCAGTGTACCAATTCAAATGTCTCATACAGATACACCCTTACAGACACACTCAAATTCATGTTTAACCAAATATCTGGGCACCCTATGGTTCCATCAAGTTGACACATAAAATGAACCATCAGAAATGTAAATACAGCAATGTTAAAAAGTAAAAAAGGTGAGAAAAGATAGACCATGAAAACTCAAATAAAAACAAAAATCTGAATTGACCATGCTAATGTCAAACAAAATAGACCTCAGAATGTGAGAAATAAGCCCACCAACCCAAGCAAAGGAGGGATGTGGAGACTCTGAGCACGTGAAGTGAAGCTTTAGTCAACATTCTTGCAAGAGCGGGTATCTGACAGGTAAACTCTGAGCAGTTATAGCAGACAATTTATCTCCTAGCATGCAATTCCCTCCCCTGGTTCCTCATTGGCTGAGTACCACAGAGGTTACAGGCTTACCTGGACATTGCCTATACCCACATACGGCAAAAATTAGTCTGATTGGAACAAATGTACATTCCCCTGAGGTGACAAAGACCTTCAGTCCCTCCTCCCTTTGTTCTTTGGCACATGCTCAAAGTAACCTAATAATACGGAGAGGGGAAGAAGAACTAGGAAGCCGAGTATCTAAAGGTTTGGGACTCCATTGCGGCAGGGGTAGGGGTGGGGTTGTACTTATTTCCAAAAGCTTGTAAACCTACTGTTAACTACACAGCATACCTTTTTATTTGGTATTTCTGAAAATGAATCATCTCCCTTACTTCTCACAAGAATTCTCACAAGAATAAAGATTAGTGCTAAAGGGATCAGTTTATCAGGAGGACAAAAAAAAGAATTCTAAATGTGTATGCACCTAATAACAAAGCTTCAAATTACATGAGGAAAAATGTCTGACAGGGAAAAATAGTAAATCTATTGCTACGATTGGGGATTTCAACATTCTTTCTGAGTAATTCATAGAAGAAATAGACAAAAAACTAGTAGTGTTATAGACTTGGATATTAATACCATTTCATTTTACATGAAGCACTGTTTAGAGGAAAATTTATAGTTTTAAATGCTTCCAATAGAAACAAAGAAAGATCTATAATGATCTGAGCTTGCACCTTAAGAAATTAAATACAGAAGAGTAAATTCATCGCAAAGTAAGCATGAGGATAGGGTTGAAAAAGAGCAGAAATCACGAAAAGCAGAAAAAAGAATAGAGAAAATAAATAAAACCAAAATTTATGTCTTTGAGAAGAAAAAATTGACAAACCTCTTGGCATACTAATCAGAAAAAAAGAGAATACACAAATTACCAATATCAGGAATGACAGAAAAGACACCATAACAGATTCTACTCACATTCTAAAAATATTGAAAAAATATGAATAACTTTGTGCCAATAAATTTTAGAACTTTGATTAAATAAGGAAATTCCTTAAAATGCAAAAACAAAAGATCAATGGAGAAGAAGCAGATAACTTGAATAGCTCTATATTTGTTAAAGTAACCAAAAACATAGTTAAAAACCGTCCCTCCAAAAAGGAAACAAAACAAAACAAAACTCCAACATCAGATACTGTTACTGGTAAATTCTACCAAAAATATAAAGAAATACTACTAATTCTACAAAAACTCTTCTGAAAAGTGAAGAAGAGGACTTACCTCTCACCTCATTTTATATGGTCAATATCAACCTGGTAGAGAACAGACAAAGACAATATAAGAAAATTAGAGGCCAATAAGCCTCATGAACATCCTAACAAAATTTTAGCCAAAAAACCCCAGGAATATACATAAAAGAGAATAGATTATGACTATGTGAGTTTTAACTAAACAATGCAAGGTTGTTTTCATACTTTAAAATCAGTCTAAGTGATACGTCATATTTATAGAATACAGAAGAAAACCCATGCAATCAACTCAATTAACAGAAAAATATTTGATATAATATTTTTATGTTGGGCTATTCAAGAGTTATTTATCAAGAAACTGAAAACAGAAGGTAACTTCCTCAACCAGATAAAATCAATCAAAATTGTTGTGCTCTCATCACAAAAATATTGCAAACAAAGCAAATATTTCATCTGTGTTCCTTTTATTCAATATTACAGTGCAAAATCTAGCCAGCACAGCAAGGCAATAAAGAAAAAAAGGTATACCGTTTAAAATAGTCTATATAGATAACCTTACAGAATCTGTAAAAATGCTATTAAAACTAATAAGTGAGTTTAGCAGGGTTACAGGGATCAAGGTCAATATACAAAAACATATCACATTTTATAAACAATAAACATTTAGAAATGAACATTTAAAAGATCATATCACTTATAATATTGTCAAATAATAAAAATGTTTGGGGATATGTTAATCAAAATAATGAAAATATGTATACTGCAATCTACAAAATATTCCTGACAGAAATAAGGAAGATCTTTAAAACGTGGCAATTAAGTACCATGCTCATGGATGAGACAACTGAACATTGTTAAGATATCAATGATCCCAAATTGAACTACAGATGAAATAGAATCCCAAGTAAAATCCCAGCAGCAGAATTTTTTCTTTGCTGGAAATTTATATGCTGATTTTAAATACGTATGGAAAAATTAAAGGATGTAGAGCCATCAAAAGAACCGTCAAGTGTGAGAACTTCTATTATCTGATATCAAGCTTTATTAAGAAACTACAGCAATCAAGTATCGGTGCAATGTAGACATATAGAATCCAGAAATGGATACATGTATACATAGTCCAGTGATTTTCACAAAGGTGCTCAGCAACTCAGTCGGGAAAAGGATCATGCTTTAAACAAATTGTGCTATAAAAACTAGAAATCCACATGGGAAAAAAAATAAGCCTGGACCTTTAATTCACACTGTAAAGAAACATTTGATTAAAATGAATGATACCTTTGGCGTGCCTGGGTGGTTCAGTCAGTTGAGTTGACTCAGTCAGTCCAACTTCAGCTCAGGTCATGATCATACAATATGTGAGTTCGAGCCCCACATCTGGCTCACTGCTGTCAGTGCAGAGTTCGCTTCAGATCCTCTGTCCCCATTTCTCTCTGTCCCTGCCCTGCTTGCACATGCTCTATCTCTCTCTCAAAATCTCTCAAAAATAAAAAAAAAAAACATTAAAAAATGAATAACACCTTCACATGCCAAGAAGTAAAACTATAAAAATTAACAAGAAAACAATACAGAAAATACTTGTGACCTTGGATCAGGCAAATATTTCTTGAGTGGAACATAAGTATAAGCCATTAAAGAAAAATAAATAAAATGAATTTTTGATTTGATCACCACAATAAATGTCTTCACATCAATAAAACATGGCTGAGAAAATGAAAAGGCAAGCTACAGAGTGACTGAAAATATTCTCATAAGTTTTTAATAAAGGTTCTATATTAAAAATATGTAGAAATTCTTACAACTCAACAAAGAGACAAAAAAAGACAAGTAAAATTGGCAAAAAGCTTGAATAGAAACTTTGCCAAAAAAGGTTTACAAATAGCTAAAATGCACTCAATAATTGCTTAAGATTATTAGTCATCAGGGAAACTCAAATGAAAACTAAAATGAAATATCACACCCTAGAATGGCTAAATTTTAAGACATATGTCAGGAAGTATGTGTCATTCATGCATTGCTGATAGGAATGCAAAGTGCACATTTGAAATGGAAAATAGTTTGGCAATTTTCTGTAAAGTTAAAATATGTTTACCTACAACCCAATCATCCTGTTCCTACATATTTAGCCACAAGGAATGAAAACATGTTCACATAAAGAAAGGCTTGTTCTCAAAAGTTCATAGCAAGTGTAAGCATAGCAGTAAAAAATAGGAAAGGATCCAAATGTCCATTTTCTGGCAAATAGATAAACAAATTGTGGTATATCCATATAATGGGATATTATCCAGGAATAAAAAGGAATAAGTTTCTGATATACATGACAACATGGACAAATCTCAAAAAACAAGTTGAAAGAAGCCAAGTATATATTGTATGATATAATTTATATGAAATTCTATAAAAGTAAAAAATAGAGTGACATAGAGTAAAACAGTGGTAGTCAGGGCCTGGGGTGTGTTTGTGTGAGAACAAAGTGCTGTACGGGAACTTTTGAGAGAGATGGAAATGTTCTATATCAGGGCTGTGGTGATGGCTACACAACTGAATACATTGGTCAAAATCCTCAAATTGCACACTCAAACTTGGTGAATTTTATTGTATGGAAATTATGCCTCAACAAAGCTAATTAAGAAAATATTTATTTAGTTTCTCTTATTTATAACATACATACTAAGGACTGGAGAAGGAAAGGATGTTTTTAAAAACATTATATGACCTACAATTCTCTCTTTTTTTATCTCAGCCTATTGTTTTCAATTCTCTTTGGTAACACCTTTTTTCCCCATCTCTCTCTATTACTTGCCTTCTGTAGATCCCCAACTTGAAATCTTAGAAGCTCTTCAAATTCAGGGCATCTGGGAGGCTCAGTTGGTTGAGATCCAGCTTTAGCTCGGGTCATGATCTCATAGCTCATGAGTTTAAGCCCCAAGTGGGGATATTGGGCTCTCTGCCTTCTGCGCAGAGCCTGCTTCGAATCCTCTGTCAGCAGAGCCCACTTCAGGTCTTCTGTCCACCACCCTTCTATCCCTCAGCGGCTCATGCTCATGCTCTCTCTCAAACACAAATAAACAGTAAAAAAAAGAAGAAGAAGCTCTTCAAATTCAATTATTCAGTTTATGCAATTTCAAATCATCATAGTTTCCCCACGTATTAGGTTTTGTTTTGTTTTGTTTTGTTTTCTGTCTCACTCCCACACACCAAAGCCAGAACCCTGGGTTTTTCCTTTGAGTCCACCGTTTATTTCCTCAGCAATCCACAGTTAACTCAGTTTTGTGTTTTCGACCTTTGAAATTTTTCTGCTTCTCTCCCTCTGCTCTGCATCTACTCCCTGTAGGCCACTTGGTCTCAAACTTGGAGGATAGCAACAGCCTCCCACCTGCCCCTCTGCCATCATAGTGACCTCTCTAATTCCAAATCTGATCTGTCACTTGCCCTTCTAGTGGTGCCGCACTGCCCACAGGATCAAGTTCTAATTGCTTTATGCGGGTTTATAAGGCCACTGATCATCTGCCCTGCTTACCTCACCAGTCATATCTCTGGCCTTTCCTACCACAGAGAATTGTCTTCAGTTCTCTGTATGTGGCATGTTTCTTTCCACTTCTGGGAATGGCGGACAAGTCCTCTCTCTGGAGCTTCCTTTCCTGAAGTAACATGCCTCTCTGCCCCAACCTCACCAAATTACCTGTTTCTTACTCCTCTGCAGTTCTTTACCTTAGACATCACTTCCTCTGGGCACATTTGACTTTTCTTGTGTTTCTGTGGCACACGCCACCCCTGTGAAAGCGTTTACAACAGCAAATTTTTTTTTTGGAAATCTTTAAATCTATATCGCATTCTAGACTACAAGCTACACGAGGGCAAAGAACTCTCCCTCTTCCTGACCAGACCTCCAGAACCTAACGTGATGCATTTTACATAGAAAACATTCAACTAATAAGGGTTAAAAAAGTAAGTGATTCTGCTTTCTCCTCTCGCTATCAAAAACATTCAAGTTAATCACATTATTCCTTAAAATTAAATGCTGGGTCACGTGCTTTGTTTTTGAGCGCATAGTTCAAATACTCCCTGTGGCGAGCCAGCTATTTTTAAGGGTCAGTTTAAAAGTATCCTTGGTTGCCCTTTCATTATAGTAATCCCCTCATTTCTCACTCATTCTTTAATTTACAAAAAACTTGGGAACATGTGGTGTTAATAAGTGCCCGTAGAGCAGTTGCGTCAGACAGCGCTCAAGATAATCCATCACTGATCTGCACCTGTCTGTCCATTGCTTGTTCCTTCTTAGAAGGTGAGAGTGAGGTCTCGGTTTGCATGCAATATGTTTTTTCTGTTTAAAACTGAGGAGCAATTTATGTGAAAAATTTCTTGTGTTCAAGGCAAATGCCCAAAGATTGGGCAAATACATCTTCTCCCTGATAAAGTGTATGGACATTGTTGGAAATGTTATGTACTCTATCCCTGCCAGAGCATTTTAGGAGATTCTGAGAATGTTTAGTGAGATTCAAGAAGGTCTATTTGAAGGAGTGGTGAGATGGGGATACTCAAAGTTAGTGACTAGAGTATAATACAAAATACTATCATTCCCTATATCGGTATATAGTTTCAGTCCATTACATGGTTTCCCTGTATCATTATATAGTTGGTCAATAGTCTCTGCCTTTAATATTTCATCCAATGAGTGTAGGAGAAAGATTATCCTTCTGTCTGCATCAACACTCATTAAAACAGCCTTTAACCTCTGATTGCAATAATAACACATATTTCTCATGAAAAAGTCTCTAGAGATACACACACACACAAATATCTAGTTACTTCTGGATGAATAGATGGGAATTTCATTTTATTCGTGTTTTGGGGTTTTATTCCACATCAGAGTGTATTTGTTTATGCATTATTTGTTATAATTAAAAGTAAATAATAAAAAATAATTTGAAAAATTTGAAAACTATGGTAAAGTAGAAAAGAATTCTACGTATTTCTGTTAATATTTTGTATATTTCCTTCTAATAACATAACTAGCCCTTAAACAACACAGGTTTGAACTGAACTATGTGAATCCACTTATATGCAGATTTTTTCCAATAAATATAGTACAGCCCTGCATTTTCTCTTCCTTACGGTGTTGTTAATAACATTTTCTTTGCTCTCCTTACTTTATTGTAAGTATATAGTATATAACACATATACCACGTAAAACATGTGTTAATCAACTGTTTGTGTTATTGATAAGGCTCCCAGTCATGAGTAGCCTAAGGTTAAGTTTTTGGGAAGTCAAAAGTTAAATGTGGATTTTGGACTGTTCAGGGGTCTGTGCCCCTAACCCTTGTGCTGTTCAAGGGTCAACATTATGTATTTATTTCTAAAACGTTGGTTATATTTGTTCAACTCACTTTCTCATGGTTACATTCAATTCGTTCACTGACCATAATTTATTTAACCATACTTCTATGGCTGGATATTTTTATAGCAGCATAAACAATGTTGCAAAGAACAAAATGAGCATAAATCTTTTTTAATATCTCAAATTGTTTTCTTAGAATACATTCCTACCAGTGAACTTGCTGGCTCAAATGTGTGAATAGTTTTAAGGCTTTTGTTACATCATATCCATATTATCCTCTAAAAAGCTGTGTTATCTTACATTTCTAAAAATAATTTATGACTATCCTAATTTCCCACCACCTTTGCCAATACTAAATATCATCACTTTTTTATCTTTACCAGTGTTGCATGTGAAAAGTACTTTTAATTAATATTTTACTATGCATTTCTCTGATATTTTATGACGTAGACATTTTCTTATACTGTTTGTAACTCATATAGTGAATTGCCTGTTACTTCCTTTTAATAATTTTCCTCTTATTAGGTACCATATTAATTTATAAAATTCTTCACAAGTAAGAACAGTTGCTCTTCATTTTTGCTTTATTTTTCAATTATTCGTACTAGTTTACCATTGTTATTTTATTTATTTTATGAGAAGAGTTTTTCATTTTTATGCTTCTTAGTTTATTAACATTTCTATTTTTGATTATTTACTTTTTGCTTCTACCAAGAAATTGGATTTTTATCTATACTTTTTTAGTGATTTTATGACTGTAAAGCTGTATTCTTTTTACCACTTGAATCTATCTTCAGTTTTTAAGTAATTTTGTGAGGTGGACATACAGGTTCACATTCTCCAAGTATTCAACAAATTGTGCCATTCCTCTTTCCCATTGATTAAACCATGCCTCCCCACTGGTTAAAATGGATTCTTTATTGTGTTAGTAAGCACGTGTTCTATCTGGTCATCTTGAGCTACTTTTTCATTCCCCTTATTTGACTTAGCTGTGCAAAGCAGTACAGTTATGTTCATTCAAAAATGGCATGATTTCAACTTTTCATTATATGCTATTTTCTGACCAAAGACAACTGGGATGAGGCTTGAGTAAGGTAATGTTTGTTGAGCCATGTTCTCAGTTTTCTAGTCCCTACCATTCATACACTTAGTACACCAGGCCAGAGTCATTATTATAGCTTTAATAATGTGATATATAATTTTGAAAGCTCCCTTTGATTTTTATTCTTCCCTAATTTTTATTTTTCTTCTTTTCATGTATATGTTCTTCCACGAGAGACTTAGAATCCATTTTACCGGATTTTTTTTTTTTCTGAGAGAGAGAGAGAGGCAGCGTGAGCAGGGGACGGTCAGAGAGAGAGGGAGACACAGAATCTGAAGCAGCCTCCAGGCTCTGAGCTAGCTGTTAGCACAGAGACGGACGCGGGGCTCGAACCCACGAACCGTATGATCATAACCTGAGCCGGAGTCAGACGCTTAACCGACTGAGCCACCCAGGAGCCCCTGGAATTGTTTTAAAATTTGTATACTTAGTTAGGGCGACTGACATCTTTATAATATTTGCATTCAGGAACATGACATATATCTATATAAAGTCAACCTAACTCAGCTTCTCAGTAATATTTTACATTTATGTTGATACTGTCAATATATTATTAAATTTATTCATACCCACAATTTTATATCTTTTTAAAAGTGCATTTTCGGGGCGCCTGGGTGGCTCAGTCGGTTAAGCGTCCGACTTCGGCTCAGGTCGTGATCTCACGGTTCGTGGGTTCGAGCCCCGCGTCGGGCTTTGTGCTGACAGCTCAGATCCTGGGGCGTGTTTCAGATTCTGTATCTCTCTCTCTTTGACCCTCCCCTGTTCATGCTATCTCTCTCTGTCAGAAATAAATTTAAAAAACATAATTTAAAAAAAACCCTGCATTTCCTTTTCCCATTTTGTTATTCCAAATGGATTACGATTGGTTATTAATCCAGTGACGCTATCTCTGAAACCTGAAAATAGGTCAGAATTCTTTGTCATAAGAGAGGATCACTAACCCTTCCTATCAGGAAGAAATGACCACCACAAAGGGAATAGAAGATAGCAGAGAATACCATGTGATGAACTTGGAGGTGTTGTCCAGTCTGGAGGGGATGGTCACTCATCGGCTTCAACGATTACTGCCAATCAGGACTTTTCCTGAGCTGCTGACTCAAAAGAAGATGAAAACCTAGTGTTACATGAAACGAGCTCACTCAAAGTTTCTAAGTAATGATAAGACCACATAAGGAAAGTTGATGTAAAGAAGTAGTAAGGTCCTAGTAAAAACGGGAAGTTTTCTGTGTATATTAATGTTTACTCCAGAAATATTTGTTTACTCCAGTACCAATTATGTATCATATTCTATACAGAAAAATGACAAATATATTAGTCAGCTTGGCCTGCTAGAACAGAATACCATAGACTGGATGGCTTAAACAACAAACTTTTATTTCTCACAGTTCTGCAGTCTGGAAAGTCCAAGATCAAGACACTGGCAGATGTTGTGTCTAGTGAGCTTCCCTGGTTGGAAATATTCCATGCGTCATCAATCCATGTATATTGTCAAACATTCATGTCAGGAAAGTAATGCATCTATGAGTCCACAGGAAGAACACAGTGGAAGCTCTATGTTTGGTACTTTTCCTGGATTCTATCCTCTGCCCTCCTTCCCTTGGTTGATTTTAAATCTGTATCCTCCCCCTGTAATAAATCACTTCCATGAGTATAATCGCTTTCAGTGAATTTTGAGACCCTTCTAGCAAATTATCAAACTTGAGGGTGAACTCTTGTGTGGACTCTTCTCTCTAAACTTTTACAGTTGGCTTAACACCTCACACTAGTCATTTGGGTTAAAGTCCTAAATGACCTGACCCTTAATGCAAGCACGTGTGCACACCCATACCCACACCTCCACACCCCCACCCCCACTCTCCAGCCCCCCCCACACAGAAAGTATCAAATAGAGTTTTTTTTTTTCTTTTTTAGTTGTCAGTGATATTGAAAGAAAAGCAATCAAGAAAATATTGGATCTTTACTTAGGCAAGTTTTGTAAATGACACAGAGAAAGTAATTTCCTGAAAGGAAAAACTTTCCAGACTGAAATAGATAGAACAAGAATTGAATAGATCAGCACAGATCAAAATGATAATAATGATTATAAGAGCACATCACATCCTACACTTCCAAAGTCCAGCTCAATGTACTAACAGCTCTTAGAACTGAGATGACAGAACAATGTGGTAATCTTGGAAAATCACGTAAAAGTATAAATATCTAGCTTCAAACCTGGGTAAGAAAAGGGATTTTATAATTGGGCTGTATATATCTGTTTGTGGGAAAATCAAAAGAGACTAGATCAAGTTTTGATTGATAGTGAACAGTGTTTCCTCACTGATTCATGGGAAGCACACTAGGCTGTAACTAAAGTTCACTAATAATGATCTTATGCAGAATACAAACACCTGTTTGAGAGCTATTTGCTTAGTTATCAAAAGCGAAATCTGAAGCTGCTCTGACAGAAATATGATTCTATTTCAAATGACTCCAGTAACACTTTCTGAACATTAGTTTAAAAATGATAAGTGAGATAATATTGAGATGATTAAAGAAGACAAACAAAAATAGGTAGACATTTCTAATCTATATAAAAGAAGGTTTGAGGATAAGACAGTATCAAATGTTTGATTTAGTCATTATATAGAAAAACAGACACTTCCACCTGTATGACAATGATAAGTGGGACCAATTCTAGTGTGCAATGATCTCCATGTACACAGATCTTTCTAATAATCATAACTGTCCAAGGCTAGAATGAGCAAACAGGTATCTTTTGGGGTCACATGGGGAAGCATTTGTTTAAGCATATAATGGGGACTCTGTAGAGAGAACCCAGTGTAGTGAAGTGGTTTTCAGTTGATAACCTTTAATTAATCTTCATAGTGACTTTAAAACTGAGTCACTTATAATCATTATCAAAGCTTCATATTTCATATCTTCAGATTTGTTTTTCTAGCTCTGAACAGTTTAGAAGTAGTAAATTAGAAATTGAGGAAAGTAGTTGCCAGAAAAGACCTAACATTTATATGACTTTTAATATGTGTTTTACATATATTATCTGATTTATTCTTTAGAGAAAGGTTACTAGTAAGCTAATCTCTCCTTTCATAAGTAAAGAGATAAGTTCAGGCATTGAAAAAAACTACTCAAGGTCAAATAGCTAGGAAGCAAGTATACACATTTGGTTGAACCTAGATCCCTCTTCTTCTAATGGCTGTGTTGTTTCTCAAACCACCTCTTTCAAACAGCAGGAAATGAAAGCCAACAATAATTCAATAAGGGAATGACAGAGACTTTCTTTAAATCAGATTTGATACAAAGCACAGCTGTCTGAGACCATTTAGTGTGGGTACAAACAACTCTTCTCTTTCAAAAAAACTCCTGAATGTGTCACTGAATTGTAAGAGTACAGTAGCTGAAATTCATTTGTATACAAGCTCCATATCATCAAGAAAATATGGATACGTGTTCAGTATGCTATGTCTACGAAGATCAATGCCATTGCCATTTTCTTTACTTATTTTTTTTTTTTTGGTCTTAGTCATTTTTTAGGAAAAGTTTCCTGTAAATTGTTCCCGTTGTTTCAGAAAATTATGTTGGCTGAAGTTCACATAAAAACCCTCTAATGAGTTCTGTGATGGAGTTGAGAAGTTTGCCTGAATTAGCTTTGGACAACATAGATATGTGATAATGTCATCAGGATTGTTTGGTTTCAAATGACAGAGATTCAAATGGAACCATCTTAGACAATGAAGGAAACTTATCCAAAGGCCACTTTGCTAACCTCAGAAAGGACAGAGGTACAGGTAAGCCTTAGACAAAAATGGGACAAGTGACTGTTCACCATGGCTTCTCGTAGCATCATCTCCTCCTAGTGAAGACTGACTCCCTCGATGTTGTGGATAACATGGCCGCCAGCACTACCTTGGTATTACCTCTTGCAGCTACTACCAGCACTCTAAATTCCAGGGACTATACCTTGTCTTAGTCCTATTTGAAAATCCTGAATAAGGACTCTAATACTTAGTTTAGTTCAAATGTTAAACAGTGAGACAGTCTGTTGTATCTATGAGGAAGAGTTCACATAGAACTCGGAAAATGGTCACTGAGGAACCTGTATATGAGGGCCATGCCCAGACTTGGAAATGATAAGACAAGGAGAAACCATAGTGAGCATCTATTTCATTAGTCTCCATTGAATTAGATAATTTAGGGAAAATTCTACCAAAACATGAACAAATTTTTAAAGTAAAAAATTAGACACTTAATGGAATAAGCTTCAATCATCTAGAAAATATATTTATTTCAGACATTTCTCTGTTTAGGGAATGGACAAAACATACTGTAGTCAAAGCCTTTTTCCAATAGTGTCTTAGCATTACTAGAGCATTAAATTGCTAAACTTGGAAAATAAATCTTAGAAAAGCAAAGTCTTTTAATGTGTGATTGAGGTCCTAGGGACAAACTGAGTCCTTTATAAAACAAGATTTTTATAAAATATTTCAAGATGTTTCATCTTCTTGTAGCTCAGTTGGCTGTAAAGTGTTGCTGTGTGAGTTGACGTGAAAGTGGGTAATATCATTCCCCTTTACTGAGGCACAAGCCAAAGCTCAGTGAGAGCAATACATTAAAATGTATGTTAATCATTAGAAGAGGCTTAAAAATGTATGTTCCAATGACATGGCTATATAGACACAGTTCTTAACTGGAATACTATTTATGTGAAAATTCAAGTGGCTGCCACTGAAAGTTTATGCCAAAGGCAAATTGTCGGAAATGAAATGTAAGGCCTAAAAGCCAGTCTTGGATAGATTAAAAAACACACAGCAAATAGACTGCATTGTTGTAGGCTGAAGCTCATTTTCAGAAATACATTGCTCAGCACTAAAGTGGACAGTCTAATCAGTTCCTCTGCAGAAACAGCAAGATTTTTACAAATGAAAGAAAATCTACAGAGATGAATCTGTGACTGGAAAATTTGATCCACATGGTTGTATTTTTAGATCTGTCAAAGATTGACCTCTGTTTGCAGTTTTCCTAGCAATAGTTTAGTAAAATTAGCCTATATGTAGCATTTCTATCTTTTATGGAACTGTGCTATATATTATACCTTATCTATTATTTCTAGAAAGGTCAAACATTCCCATTATTAGTTGCAAATATTTCTTCTTTTTAAGCTATGCAAATGGTAGTTAGCCTGTTCTGAATACATTTTGTGTAGGATTCTGGTTAATTAACCTAAAATCCTTATCTATGATGAGAAAGTTTGGTGGAAATTTACAGAGGATGTAATGTACTATTTTGTTGCCTTCAGAATATCTAAAGGGTAAAGAGATGGTGAACATATGGGGAAATTCTCACCACTGGAATCCAAACAGGAAGGTTTCTTATTTTTTCATCAGTATGTGGGAAAATCTTGAATGTGGAAAAATAGCGACTTCTCCATATTTAAAACAGACACAACCTGGTTGTTTTCACAGGCATATCATTATTATTTCACAGATAAGTGAGTATATGAGTGTGTCAACACATATATACATGTGTGTGGGTATGTAACATGGTGACCAGGAGAAAAAAGCTCTAGAGTAAAACCATTACCCTATTTTAAAGTATGCTTTTACTAAGCCTATTATTGGCAATTCAGTTGACAATCATATTACTGTGTGACATTCAAATGTCAAATGCATATCTCATTTTCAACTAAGACCATTACATCATTCCTTGTCAAACGCACTGAAATATGGCTAGGTCTAGCTCTGATTAGATAAGGGACCTCATGCTGGTGTTAGCAAATCCAACCCCAGGGATTGATTCCCAAGCTGAGGGAAATGGCAAAGTTATTATTGATGATGGTGCCAAAGCTAACCGGTTTCACATGGCCTTCATGAACATATGGCTACAGCCCCAACAGCGACACCATTAAGAGCCATTTGTTCAAGTGTCCTAGAATCACTGCTGAAGAAAGGTGAAAATTTTATAAATTTTAAATACCCACCAGTATGGAAGTTCAACTCATTGTAGCTTGCCTGGTTCACTACACTTACTGGAATCATATGAAAAATAATCCTGCATGTACGTGCAGGAGTTTGTCTCGTTACAGAGACCATGTAACAAGTCCGTTAGAATCCAAGTCTGAGGTTTGAGTCTGGGCTCTGTGGAGTTCTGGCTGTATGACTTTGGCAATGCTTTTAATTATTCTAAACATCAATTCTTCTACACCATTGTGATTATTGTGAAAATGAAATGAAATCATGTATAACCGATATATTGTAGCTTTTCCTATTATGTTATTTAGCCTTTTCTCAACTTCATGAACTATGTAGGACATGCATTACGGTCTTGTTCTAGATCAAGAAACAGACCCAAGGAAGGAAAGAGGCTTGCCCAAGGTCACATGGCTAATAAAGGTGAAGGTCCCTTGATTTGAAATCTAGGATTCTTAAAGTGTCAGTGGAGGAAAAGAAACCCTGTAAATTAGACTATAATTAAGGTACTACTACACTCACAGAGGCAAAGTGAAATAGTGAATTGGTTCAATTACCTCAGTGATTCAAGCCTAAAAGTACCAAAAACACTTTTATGCAATATGTCTGAATATATCAGGCCAAATATCTGAATAATTGCTCAATTATTCATATCATTTTGAATGTATGTATAAATCTAGTCTTTTTGGCTGGGGGAGGGGATGGAGGTAGGCTCTGAATCATGTCTCCAATCTTTCCAACATAAATAGAGAGTATTATTTTTCATTTTCCCCTTCTAATTTGTTCAAAATCTGGTGGCTCTTTTTTTTTTATTAAATTGAAGCTTGTGGATAAACAGGAAAATCTTTACAGAAATATGGTACTTCCAAATGTAATTTTGGTTTGTAGTAGACTGCTTACAAGGAATGCAACTTCATACAAGAGTGACAAGCCATCTCCTTCCTTGTAGGTGTGTGTTGGGGGTAGGGTATGGCTAGAAATCCTTTCAGTTTTTATTGTTAGTGTAGAGTCATATTCTGATTCTGGAGAAAACATTTCAACCTGGTTGAAAGGAGTCATATTCAAATTAGCCCAAGACAATTCTCATATCAAGAGTGAACTAAAATTACAGTTCCTTGAAACTAAAGGAAATCTACCCCTTCTTTTTTTCTGATCTCTACAAACCACATACCTATTTCAAGGTAGAATTAAATTTTTCTGATAATATTTCCTTAGCTACAGCCCTGAACTGAACATAATATCAGCATTAAAATAGAAATTAGTGACGTTTAGAAAACAACCAACAAAAGTTTTTAAACTATAGAAATACACACTAATTAAAACAAATTGGGGATGGTTAAAAATCTAGTGTCTGGACTAAAAATGAATGTCAACTTACCACCATTTGTGTTTTTTAATAAATATAGTGCTTAGCAAAATATGGGAATAACATTACCTTGGATTGACAAGCCTATTATACTTTGAATAGGTGTACACAGAAAGTGGGAGAGCAAGTGCCTTTGTTCACTGTGAAATCTACAATGTAGAATGATCTCTAGAGAGGAAGGAAGAGGTTCAGACATAATTAGGGCCCAATCGAAAGGCTATGCTCAGTATAATGGTATGGGTGTAACTTTCTCCACAACAGCCTGCCCACCGACCCTCTCTTATGGTTACTAATAAGTTCTCTGTCCCTCTCCTCAACTTCCTGGTCTTTGCTCTAAAACCAAACTGAAAGATCCCCTCAAACTGGACAACAGGAGTGTGTCCAAAGGCAGGTAAAATGGACAGTCTCCTCGCAGTGACAAGTTCTATCTTCGGAATTTTCAAACTATGTTTTTAATTGTCTCTGCACTCTGCTACTCCATGTATTCCCTTGAGTGTGAACTGGAGCTGGTGTGAGTACCTTTAAGAAGAGATTGGGGGGCGCCTGGGTGGCTCAGTTGGTTAAGCATCTGACTTCAGCTCAGGTCATGATCTCACAGTTCATGGGTTGCTGACAGCTAGCTCAGAGCCTGGAGCCTGCTTCGAATTCTGTGTCTCCCTCTCTCTCTGACCCTACCCTGCTCACGCTGTCTCTCTCTCTCTCTCTCTCTCTCTCTCTTAAAAATAAATTTTAAAAAAACATTAAAAATTTTTAAAAAAAAGAAGAAGAAGAGATTGATGGGTGAAGATCCCTACACGCACTAGTACCTCAAGAGATTTTTGCTGACCAGACCAGAAAGGAAGCCTCAAAAACCAGAAAAGAGAAAATTATAGAATAGGATGTAGTTACAGCTTTTTTCTTTTATTTAAAGAGGAAAACATGCATACACTTAACCCCCTCTTACACTAAGCACAGTCTGAGATTACTTTTTTCCTCACCTTAGTTTAGAAAGGCCACATTATTAATCAAATAAGTTAGATGGAAAAAAAGCAAAAAACAACAAAACCAAAAAGCTTTTGCTAAATTAGATTGCTAAGATGCTGATTTAAAAATAAAGAGAGAGAGAGAGAGAGAGAGAGGTTTTGTTTAAGTACCTAACCTTTCTATTTTGATCCCAAAATTTTACTTCTAAGAATTTTTCCTAAGAAAATAAATACAAATGTGCTCCAAATTCTAAGTTTGTAAAGAATTTTAACACACATTAAAATAAAGGGCTGCTTAGAAATATCATTATATATGCATATATACAATGTAATAAAATGCGGCCATTAAAAGTATGATATTGAAAATGTTACTTTAGGGGCACCTGGGTGGCTCAGTTGGTTGGGCATCCGACTTCGGCTCCGGTCATGATCTCAAGGTTCATGGATTAGAGCCCCGCGTTGGGCTCTATGCGGACAGCTAGCTCAGAGCCTGGAACCTGCTTCAGATCCTATATCTTCTTCTCTCTCTGGCCCTCCCCTGCTCACGCTGTCTCTCTCTCAGAAATAAATAAAACAGTAAAAAATTTTTTTAATTAAAAAATAAATAGAAAAGAAAATGTTAATTTAGTCTCCGCATACTTATCTAATTCTTAACCGTGGGCCACACCTTGACCACTCACTGGCATTCAGGAGTGTCTGCTCTCAGGAACCTCACACTCAAGCAGTAAATTACTTATTGTTTCCTTAAATATGTTTACATATACTTATGTATGTATACGCATTTATTCACACATATTTATATATATGCATTTGTACCTGTTAGTTATGGATGCATAAGAAATCACCCAAAACAAGTCATTAATAATCACCATGCATTTGTGCCTCACTATAGGCTTGTAAATTGGCTGGAAGAGCTCTGCTCCACATGTTTCTCATCCTCTTTAGAACAGCGGGCTAGCCTGAACATGTTCTTTTTTACGGTAGTGACAGAGGTACAAGGAGAGAACAGAAATAAAGACAACCTCTTTAAGTCCAGGCGTAAGAACATATAACGGAAAATATTAAAAAAAACCAACATGCCTAAGCACTAACACTAGTTATCTGAATGATAGGATTCTAAGTGAATTTTGATGTCTTCTGTTTTTTTCTGGAGTTACCACAAAAACATTTTTCATGATCAACTCCCAACAAAAACTTAGTTTAAATATTTCACCAAACTGAATTTTCACAGATGTTCTACTTTTTGCCTCTTTTTTTTTTTTTAAATAATTATCTATATAGAAAGGAGAACAACTGGAGAAAGAAGACCTACTATTTTATGATGTCCATCCACAGGTCAATAGATCATTAATTATAATTACCTAATGTGTTATCTGGCCTGACTTTGAATGAAAACTCTGTACCACTGATAAAGTAACACAGAATTATGAAGCTAATATCATCCCTGCTTACTTATTTACTTTCTTCATTTACGAAAAAACAAACATATGCATTTCAGTTGGTTTACAAAGATAACAGTCTCCTTAAAATTACTATATGTGTGCTTCCACACTGTTTTGATACAGAAGGAAACCAGATAACACCTTGAGATGTTGTTATTGCTTCTTAAAGGGTGTGTGGTCCTTCATCTCACAGCATTCCCCATAATGGCACATAAAAGAAATGCTTTATGTCCCATCCCCTTTTTTGGCTTTCTGTACTCATGTAAGTGGGTGTTTTTTTCTTGTCCTATTGACTGGTTTAGAAAGCTTTTTTCCCTCTCCTTTTTTGGTGCCATGATTACATTGAATGGTTGATGTTTCTAGTGAATCATTCCACCAATTAGGCTAAAATATTAAAAGACAAGTAACTTGAGAAGGAAACTCACATTTCTATAGCACTTTGCAGCAGATGTATCCTATTTACTGCTTTATTTTATTGCTTAATGACTGGATCTGAAGTAATTGCACCATTTGACAGATATTTATTTGTAATATGTGATTCATTCAGTCAGACACTTTTAGAATGATTTTTATGCCAAGTGTTAAGATTGTGTAGGCTCGAGTAGCTCTTTCAAAAGATGCAAACACGCATGTAAATTCCATGCATCAAGCACATCTACTTTCGGCCCTTTTTATTATAGAAAGATTCCAGTTGACAAAGAGTGCTAGTGAATAGACGGCAGGGACTTCTGGACTTTAATCAACCGCAATCACTGGCAGAGTTCAGAATTAATTTCCTAACCATGAATCACCTGCAGACAATGAATCACGTTCTAGAGAATTTTGCCAAGCAAAACAAGCCATCATGCCCTGTACAACTTTTGAGGACAGGGCCATGGAAACTTATTTGACTAGCATAGTTGAAATAATGAAAAGAAAAGAGTACTAGAGAATAGTGGAACAAGCTATCAAATAGTGTCTGGTGACTTTCAGCTTCACAAAGACAGGGGAATCAAGAGTTCAGCATGAAAACACTCTCTGAAATGGTCTACTCACTGGTTGGGTTTGGTTCCTAAATTCTAGCTAACGAGAATCAAGGTAAAGAATTCTTTGTTAATATTTTTTTGGTTATGAAACATTCTATACATCACAGCACAGACGTTAGAACATTTCCACCCAGTCTTTAAAGTATTAGAAATTATTAGAAACTTTTTCTTTAATTTCTGGTTCATACACCGTCTCTCTATGGAATAGGGAGGATTAAATATACAGGAATAGGGAGAATTAAATATACAGATAACTCAGATGAAAAAAACACTGTTGAATGAAATAACCAAGTCATTTATGTACCTATTTTATTCGTATGATTGCCTCAGTTTTCCATTTTCTCTTCCAGAGAAGCAGTATAAAACCTACAACTTTGTTTCTAAACATTATTAAAAAACTGAGATAAATTTTAGTTGCAAGACATGCCACAAAATATTTAGCATTTTATATAATAACATCAAAATAGAATTGATCATTTGAAAATGAAATATTTTTACTTTCAAATTTAAACAAAGTTAATTTCAAACTACATCAACAAGTAAATAATATATAACAGTAAAAAATAAAATGGCCAACACAAGACATTTGACGTGTATGCCATTACAAAGAAATCATGCATGCCACTGCAAAGAAAACAAAGAATAAATAGAAAATTCTTATCTAGAAAGAGTAGTAAGTAATAAGAATTTGTGAACACGATAGGCAAATATCAAAAACTCGAAGACTGGACAATATCCATGTTCATAAACTGGCTTGAATTTTTTTTTATTGATTGCTAGATCATTACCAGCAAATAAATTTGCCTTTATAGATTCATCCAATTTTGGCATGTGAGAAAAAAAAGAAGCAAGATTCATGTCATATGGCACAGAATGAAATAATTTTCCAGACGGGCAATCAATATTTCATTTTAGACCATGAAAACAGGTAAATCGAACTATAAAGTATCCATTGTCAGCCACCTAGCCAGGTGAATGGAACACATTAGCCATTATTGTTATTAAGTGAAGCTAGCAGGAATTTTCATCTTTGACTTGTGTACCATTCTGTTTTCCACAGTGTGTTCCCTTCAGACCTTCTAATCATTCCCTCTCACTTACTGATTGCCTTGGCACCTGGGCTTAAATTTTATTCCCTTCCAAGGGTTCTGTTATCATTCTGAGTGCCTGGAAAGATGTGTGCTCAACCCAAAGAAACTGTTAGCTCTCTGCATGTTGGCCCCATCTCCAGTAACTTACTTACTGTGCAGTGCCCTCAGGCTCCCATCACCAAGCTGGGGTTTTTTAAATATATTTTTTAAAGTTTATTTATTTTGAGAGAGAGAGAGTGAGGGGCAGGGGACAAGGTCAGAGAGAGAGGGAGAAAGAGAGAATACCAAGTAGGCTCCACACTGTCAGTGTGTGTGTGTGTGCATGTGCGTGTGTGTGTGTGTGTGTGTGTGTGTGTATTTTAGGCACCCATCACCAAGTTGTAAAGCTGGAAACTTAATCTTTACCTGAAACTACTCCAGCTCTTAAATTGTAAATTTGAGCTATATAATTATTTAACCAAGAAATCCTATTTTCTGACTGTTGCTTAATTATTTTTAATATTTTAGTCTTTAGTCTCATGTGTAGCCATTAACAAATAGTTTTGAGAGCACTCCTGGTACCTTGTATTGTTCTTAACACTGGATTTCCTGGAGGAAAGCAAGAAGTCAAAAGATGCCTGCTGTCATGAAGCTTACATTCAAAACCCTTACCCCTGTTTCAGTCTCTTGATCAGTTCTCCCATGTCCCCCTTTCCTACACAGCTTAAGTCCCATGGCCCATCATTTCAACTACTTGGTTTTTAATATCCTAACTTATTTTGCCATCATCCACTAGGATGGTGGCTAGACTACAGCCACCTCCCTTCTCAGCATAGTCACATCAGTGGCTGGCCATACGATGGAGGAAATCAGATAACCTCAGATAAATGCCACGATAAATTCATGGTCTCCACAACAGCAAGGGGGCGCTCACCACGTCTAAGAAATCCCTTTTTCTATGTTTTTGCAGCTCTTTTTCAAGATCCTTCAGTACTTATTTCAAATAAACAAGCAAGTGTAATAATGCTGGCATCCAGGGCAAGCAATTTCAAAGGGACCCTGAAACCAACTCTGAATTCATGTTGTGACCAACAGATCATGGCAGTTATTATAAATGCAGGATGTCTGAAAGCATCCTTCCTTGACCAGTCAGGGCTCAGACATTGAGGCAAGTAGAAATGTTCTCAGCCTCAGTTGAGGTGGATCAACTGATTTTCTTTGCCTTGAAGTTAAACATTTTTTGGGGCCTAACTTTATTTTTTTTTAAATATTTTTATTTATTTTTAGGAGAGAGAGAGAGAGAGACAGTGTGAGCAGGAGTGGATCAGAGAGAGAGGGAAACACAGAATCTGAAACAGGCTCCAGGCTCTGAGCTGGCAGTCAGCACAGAGCCCGACGCGGGGCTCGAACCCACGAACCGCGAGATCATGACCTAAGCGAAAGTCGGACGCTTAACCGACTAAGCCACCCAGGCGCCCCTTTTGGGGCCTAACTTTAATATTCAGCTTACAATCAGCAAGAAGAGTGAAAGGAGGAAGGTTCCCAGTGTTATACACCAAAAAATAAATAAATAAATAAATAAATAAATAAATAAATAAATAAATAAATAAATAAATAAAATAAACTACTGCCTGACCAGCAGCTGTAGCACAAGGCAATTAAGGATGCTCCAAAACTTAGTGGGGTCTTTTAACGGTCATTACACATTTTTTGGCCTTGGCTTTCTGTAAAATGTTCATAGTAGGCCAATTTAAGAGGGTTGTTGTGAGAGTTGAACGGGAAAATATGTGTAGAGTTTAGGATATTACCTGGCGCCTCCTAAGCCCTCAGATAATATTAGTTATTAGTTGCTGATCCCATTTCCATCTATAATTGTGGCTCCATCTCTCTCCTTACTACCACACCAAATTTCTTTAAAATCTTGCCCGTGTTTGTGATCATTTCCTCATCTCCCTGGAGTCTCTTCATACCTACCACTTCTTTGGACCTGTTCTCATTGAGGTCATCAGTGGCCTTCTTGATACTAAATTCCCAGCAGTCCCCCTGCCCCTGGGTTTTTTACTTTTTTTTATGTTTGTTTTTGAACGAGAGAGGGTGTGAATGGGGGAGGGGCAAAGAAAGAGGGAGCTACAGAATTGGAAGCAGGTTCCAGGCTCTGAGCTGTCAGCACAGAGCCCGATGCAGGGCTCGAACCCACAAGCCAGGAGATCATGACCTGAGCTGAAGTCAGATGCTTAACAATCTCAGCCCCCAGGCACCTACTTTGCTGATCTATTAGCACCACTTGACAGTAGTGACCAGTCTCTTCCCATGATTTATGAAGAGATTCATTCCTTGATTTCCTCTTATGTCTTAAGTTACATTTATAACCTTCTTTTTCAGGATTCTAGCTTGCCTACCTTTTCAATGTTAGTGTTCTGGAAGGTTCTATCACAGGTATTTCTCTCCTCATTCTACATAATTTTCCCTGGTATATCTAATATAGTCTCATAGAATTCCCATCTCTATTTTTTAGGGTGAAGACTAAGCTATTGCAGAAGAAGAAGAAAAAGAAGAAGGAGGAGGAGGAGGAGGAGGAGGAGGAGGAGGAGAAGGAGGAGGAGGAGGAGGAGAAGAAGAAAAAGAATGACCTAAAGAATGAGGTTTATCTCACTCTCACCTAAGAGTCAAGATGTATGTAATGCAGGATGGCAGCAGCTTTGCCCTACACAGTCATTTAGAGACCCAGCATCTCTTATTCTTCTATTCTGAATCTCTGCACCATCTGGCTAGTCATTCTGCTGTTTGGATCTAGGTTTCTGCCGAGTTTAGGGTCTTCAGGAAAGAAAAAGGAAACAAGGAAGGTCAGAGGCAGGAGGGACTACTCTAAACAAATGGCATGAACTTGCACACATTACATCTATTCACATTCCCCTGGTAATAATTTGGTCAAATGAGCACGCAACTCCACGGTGACAGCTGGGAAATGTGGACTTTAATTGGGCATAACATCAGGGAAAATGGGGGGTGGAGGGATAGATTCTAATGAACAACTAGAAATCTCCACCACACTATCTACAAGCCAAGAACTAGAAATTCCATGCCTCAAATGCCTTTCCTTAGCTTCAGACTCAAACATCTAACTTCTTACTGGACAAATCCATTTCAAATTTCCTCCTACCCCTTAAATTCAGTAGGTTCCAAATAGAATTTATAATCATCTACATCTCATAATCTCCAAACTCCATTTCACTGAAAACCATTTCTCCTCTCTTGTTTCCTATCACAGCTGAAGAACACCATGGTTTTTATCACCACAGTAATAACTGTGCGCTATACTTCATTCTTTCCTTATCATTCTTGACCTTTGCCCTATATCAAATCTATACCCCCGTGGTTTAGCGAAGCTCTTTAACTATCTCTCGGATCCTCAGATCACTGTCCTTTCATTACCTTGATTAGGTCTCGGGGCTTCATTATTATCCCACTTAAAATTACAAATATTCTTTATTTTCTGAATAGATTTGACTCCTCAGTTTAGACAGCAAGAACTCAGATAAAGATATTAGGTTATCTAATCTGTTTGGTACGGTGATTTGCAAAAGTTTGAAAAGTGGAGATTTATCTAAAATTTTATCTGAGTCTCACACCTAAATTGAGACACTGTGTGAGCTCCACTAATGAGAATGTGGATGGTGAGAGAATCCTGTATTCTCCATAGTGAAGTCCAACCGATCTTTCTAAAATGTAAATCTAATCTTACCTCTTATGCTAGTTTTCACTTGCTTCCTGTTGACATTAGACTAGAATCCAAATTCTTAGCATGGCTTAGGAGTCTTGGATCTCTAGTTTTTACTTAATCTTGCCACTCCCCATGCTGAACTTTTTGCTCTAGGCACATATAATCTCTTCTGGTTTCTTGCACACACCATCTCTCCCTTGTCTTGAGACTTTGTATATGACATTCTATTTGGCTGGAACTGCCTTCCTTAACCTCTGGCCCTTTCCTTGATTAATTTCTAGTCATCTCCCAGATACCAGCTTGGTTATCATGTCTTCTAAGTAGTCATGGGATCTTCTCTTGCTGATGGGAATGGATGCCTTCTGCTATTTGCTCCTTTAGCAGCTGGTATTTACCCTCTATTACACTTATAAAACTTTGTTATAATTGTTTTTTTATATTATCTATTTCCCCATTAAAAATGTAAGCTCTGTGATAGCAGAGACCATTCTGTTCGCTGTTGCACTTGCAGAACTTGGGTCCAGTTAAGAATGTAAGAGATGCTCATAAATACTTCTTAAATACTCATTTGATGCTTGGATATATGAATAGTTTGGAAGGAGAGTTAAAGTACCACAAAAGTATTTAGTGGCAACTCAGAGTTCTTGACACAGCTATAATTAGGATGCATAGATTAATGTTATTCACCAGAGCACATTTTTATTTAGAAAAATAATTTAATAACACTCAGAGGGTGATGAACTAAAATAAATGATGCCAGGCCAGGCATGGAAATGTGAGAGTCTGTCTGAATTCTTATTTCCCTTCCTTGTCTGATTCTTCTTGTACAGACCACATACATGGAGCTCTTGCTTTCCCCCTTCAATCTGGTTCCTTAAGGCTTACTTGGTGACAGTTACAAAGAGACGGTAAGTACAGAGACACTAACCTATCAGACGGTCTGACTGTCCATTCTGGTTCAAACCTCTCTCATGAGTACTTATCTTAGAAACCTGTACTCAGCCCCTGTGGCAATCGATTGTGAAGTGTGTCACCAGTGATTACTGATAATAAAATACCAATGCTTATTAGCTGTTTTTATTTGTTTATTAATTAAAGTAGGTTCAGTGCCATCTGTATTATAGCATCATTCTTTCCATTTTCTTAATCATTTTTCATTCTGGTGATTGTTTGGTTTGGTTTGGTTTTTTGTTTTGTTTTGTTTTGTTTTACAAATAGTTTATTGTCAAGTTGGTTTCCATATAACACCCAGTGCTCATCCCCACAAGTGCCCTCCTCCATGCCCATCACCTCCTCCCCCCCACATCCATCAGTCCTCAGTTTTTGTCAGCATTCAAGAGTCTCTCATGGTTTGCCTCTCTCTGGTGATTTTTTTTTTAAGCAGAAGAGAAATGATATGGTCTACACCAGAGCTGACATTAACAGTTAGATATGCATATGATCATCTAGTTATCGGATTTTAAAAATGGGAATAAGGATGGTTTTCTCTTTTATGTAAATATGTGCACATTTATACAGAGAATGTGGAATCATCAAATATGAGTTAAAAAAGAGCAAGCTAAATGTAACATTACCAAGGTAGGTGAGGGCAAAAGGGAGACTCTGTAGCCTAAGAGAAAGACTCGGGACTGAGCAAAGCAAAGGGGTGGTATTGTTAGAAGAGAAGGATGGAGTTGTCCTTCTGAAAGCCTGTGGGCCCTAAATTGCTGCACTGAACTGCTTCACCTAGGAAGACCCAGCAACTCCCCCAGTGGATTCCAGCACAAGAAAGTCCCAGGGAAATGTCTGTCACCTACAAGGAGAGATATGAACTTTTTGCAAAGGCATTTAGGGGCTTGACTGCCTACCTATCAGTAACATACTAGTCCTTAGAATTTTATTTCTAAAACTCATCAGAGTTATAGTTCAAACACAACGTATAGTCCTCCATTCAACTGCAACTATGTTGATACATCCAGGCTTTAATTTCTGGCCTCCAGCTGTAAATTAATTTAGGGCACAATTTACGTCCTAAGAGAAAAAGTGTCATTACGAAATGGAATTTGCACGGACTACGACACTTCATCCCAAAAAGCAACTGCCTCAAGGGCCCCTGCCAGCACAGCATGTGTATATCTAAGAGAAAGGGAAAAAAGCGACTGACCTCCTTTAGGGCACCTCTACCAGCAACTTCGCAGAGGCCTCACAGTTTACCTTGACCTGTTTCCAGCACCTGATCCTGCCAGGCATCCCTGTGCTTTGCAATTGGAGACATCTGGAACGCAATCAGGGAGATCTGATTATGTTTTAGGATGCAAAAGTTTGTGGAATGATGACTGCTTTAGAGATTTGATGAAGAAAATCCTCAATACTAATGCATTCACACAGTCAGGTCATGCAGACCCAAACACAGACACAGGCTCTCTGTTAATTGCATTATTCTTGTCTTTGGTTCATTTGCTATGTTTGTTACTGCTCTTGTTGCTCTCATTTGTTTGTTTTGTTCATTTGGAAAGTTAACACTTTAAAAAATGTTAGTGAGGGGCACCTGGGTGGCTCAGTCGGTTAAGCGTCCGACTTCGGCTCAAGTCATGATCTCGTGATTCTGGGTTCGAGCCCCGCATGGGGTTTTGGGCTGACAGCTCAGAGCCTGGAGCCTGTTTCAGATTCTGTGTCTCCCTCTCCCTCTCTGCCCTTTCCCCGCTCATGCTCTGTCTCTCTCTCTGTCTCAAAAATAAATAGAGTATAAAATTTTTTAAAAATGTTAGTGAGTTATGTACGCTTGAAGAAAAACTTCAGAGGACTTCGTGTCGTGTCTGAAAGAGCTCTGTCTCATTGTTTCTAAAAATTTAAACCTCAGACTTGCTCTCAATGAAGAATCTCTAGTCCATGAAGACATCAAGCAACTGTTTTTCATGTTCCTTCACCTCTTACTCAAATTATGTGTGAGACGATAGCATTGTAGAACCGGCTACTCCCCAGTGAATCCTAAGCTGTCCTAAAGATCATTTTCTACCACCCTGAAGGTTTAACTACAACTCCATTTAATTGGCACTGGTGGCCAATTCATTGGGGGCATTGTGGTGTGACTGTTCAGGAAATGTCTGCCTGCCATAATGCTGGCAAGCTTATTCCTATAAAATCTCACAAGATCACTTGTCGAAACATTTTGTGCTGCAATGTTGATGATATGCCCAGTTCAATCAATCAATCAACAAATATTTATGTTACATGCCTGTCCTATCAACCACTGCTAAGCTGAAACTCCTGCCCTGTTGACCATCGTGCCCATGTGAATGGTATTCAGGCAAAGGTCAAGGTGATCTTTTTCTGACCCCAGAGGATGCATGCTGTTGTTTCTAACCCTTCCCAAATGGAACAATCAATTAATTCATCAACAAAGAGTGACAGTTATGTGTGCCCACATTCTTCAGCAGGCTTATATTTCTTCTAGTATGGTGAAACTCTCAAACCAAGGTCACTCCCTCCTCTCTTTCCATCCCTCTTTCAATAGCAGTTTGTTATAGTAGCGCCTAACATTTGTATAGAATTGTGTAGTTAACAAAGTGTTTCTACTCTTAACCTTGCCAACATTACAGAGAGGGGGCTGATTTTTCCTCTCTTACAGCTGAAGAACCAAGAGACTTGGATTTGTCTAAAGTCACGGCCAGTAGAGAGCAGGGAGCATTCCCTAACTCCAAAATGACTTTTCCTCAGAACCCCATTTCTCTCTTCCATGTATAAAGCACTGTAATAAGTGTGGGAATTTGGGAATAGGAGTAATAATAAGATTAATAAAATAGTTTTTAACCTCAGAAATGTAATATCAAAGGTAACCCAGGAATTTTGTCTCCCTCTACAACAGACCTAAGAGCCTGTGCATTTCAGAATGCTGGTTTCATATCCAAATAAAGATGACCTGAGTCTTTGGAATCTTCCATTGTTGCCTGGCTTCACAAGAATCCCACTTGCATGCTTCTATCTGGGGACTGGTCCAAACTACATTTCCCAGAGCTCTGCTTCTGAACAGCTGCTTATCCACTGTAGCTAAATGCAGTCTCCATTTCTTCACCTCTCCCCTGCCCCAGCTATACAATCATTGCAGTGTGGCTGTTGGCCTGGGCCTAACATGTCAGTCAAACAGTGTGTGGTAAGGTAGTGATGGAACTTCACATCGCTCAAGTCAAAGACTTTTTTCTCTATTTTTTGACTTGTCGAGAGGCAGAAAAGCATAATGGCAAACAAAGTATGGAACTCTAAAGTCATACTGCCTTGGTTTGACTGCTGACTCCTCTATTTACTAGTTGTATAATCTCAAGCAAGAGATTAACCTCTCTGTGCTTCACTTTCTTCATCTATAAAATAAGGACGATAATAATATCTACACCGTAATAACACAGGTGTTAAGATTCAAGGAGTTAATATATGCAAAACCTTGAGAAAATGTCTGACACATATTAAATGCTACAGAGGTTAGTTGTTATTATTTATTGTTACCTAAGCTGCTTGATATGTTTACCATTTTTTTCTTCTTTAGCCCTAATCATCCATTGATCTCTGTGGCACCATGTTCCCATGATTTTACTCTATCCTCTCCAATAGTTTTTCTTCCTCATCTGTGCAGATTCTCTTTTTTTACTTTTTATTTAACAAATAGCTGTTTAATTTCTTTAGGTTTCACTTACTCTGTCCATTCTTTTTATTAGTTTCCTATCAGGAATCTCATCAATAATCACATTAAAATACCAAGTTTATTCACATGTATATCTATATTCATGACAGATTCTCCCATAAATTCTCAATTGACATACCTACCTACCTTCCTGCCCTCTCTACTTGTATATTTCATGCACAACTTAAACTCAGTATTTCTTCCCAAATTGGTCACCTTATGGTATTCTGGTATAAGTAAATATAACCAGAAGTCAATGTGTTATTGAAGCTAGGTGCCAAGAAATCATCCAGAACACTTCTGTTACCCTCACCTCTAATAGCCAACCCCCATTGCTAAAAGACTTGAAGATTATACTCCTATATCATTTAATTTAGATATTTCTCATAGCCCATCAATGCTACTATCAATTCTCACCTGGACTAATGCAAAAATTTCAAAGTGTTCTCCTCTCATTTCTTGGGCCTGTCTCTCTCCACTTTCCTCACATCAAGTAAAACAATCTTTTCAAACACGAGGAGATCCCAACATTATCTGCTTAGAGCATTTTGATGTCTTTCTTATACTTTTGTAGTAAAGATAAACCTACCCCTTTACTGAGCCCACAAAACCATACCTCAACACCCTTAAGTCATCTCACCCTTCCTCTTGCTTTCTTACTGCTAAATCACTGACTATTGTTTTCTTTCATTAACAGTTCCCTGCTCCCTCTCACTGCAGGGCCTTTGCACGCACTGGTCCACCTGCTCTTTCTCTCCTCTTGGCCTCATTCCTATTCATCTTGACATCTTGGCTGTATCTTGGCTATATCATCACATTCTCAAGAAAACCTTTTCTAATCCTCTTGATCAGATAAACTCTTCATATGTCTTTGCTTTGTAGAATTTATCATGGTACTGTTTTTACATTCCTTCATGGATTATGTCTGTCTCATATAGTAGACTGTAAACTCTATGAAACTGCCTTTGGGGGAAGGTGGTTATTATTTATATTCCTAGGATCTAGCTTAGAGATGTTGCTCCAATGTATATTGGTTGAAGTAACATAACCCTTGACTCTCTGAATGCAGCTTTATTTCTATAGCATCACGTCTGGAAGAGCATGGACCTCATCTTACAGAAAAATTAGCCGCATGAATACAATATACATCAGAGATACTGCAGGTTTGGTATCAGAGCACCACAATAAAGTAAATATTGCAATAAAGTGAGCCAGATGATTTCTCCATTTTCCAGTGCATACAGAAGTTATGTTTAAACTAGCCTGTAATATAATAAGTATATGAATAACATTATGTTTTAAAACAAATGACATACCTTCATTTAAAAATGCTTTATTGCTGAAAAAGTTTCTAAGCATCATCTAAGCTTTCAATGAGCCATAATCCTCTGCTGGTGGAGGATCTTGCCTTGATGTTGATCACAGCTGACTGGTCAGGGTTTTGGTTCCTGAGGGTTGGGATAGTCGTGGCAATTTCCTAAAATAAGACAACTACGAATTTTGCCACATCAGTTGACTCTCCCTTTTATGAACATTTTTTTTTTGTAGCATGCAATGCTGTTTGCTAGCATTTTACCCACAGTAGAACTTTCAAAATTAGTCAATCCTCTCAAATTCTACCACCAGTTTATCAACTAAGTTTATGTAATATTCTAAATAGTCCACTGTCACTTCTACAACCTTCACAAAATCTTCACCAGGTGTAGCTTCCATCTCAAGAAACCACTTTCTTTGCTCATCCATAAGAAGCAACTCTTTATCCGTTCAGACTTTATCATGAGATTGCCGCAATTCAGTCCCATCTGCAAGCTCCACTTCTAAGTCTATCTGGATCTTTTCAGCACATCTGCAGTTCTTTCTTCCACCAAAGTGTTGAACCCCTCAACGTCATCCACGAGAGCTGGAATCAACTCCTTCCAAATTCCTGTTCCTGTTGATATTTTGATCTCTTTCCATAAATCACAAATGTTCTTAATGGCATTTAGAATGGTGAATCCTCTCTAAAATCTTTTCACTTTACTTTGCCCAGATCCATCAGAGGTATCACTATCCACGACAGCTATATCCTTATGAAGTGTATTTCTTTAATAATAATTCTTGAAAGTCGAAATTAGTCCTTGATACATGGGCTATAGAAGGAATATTGTGTTAGTACATCTCCATCAGCGCACTTAGATGACCAGGTGCATTGTCAGTGAGTGGTAATATTTTGAAAGGAATCTTTTTTTTTTTTTTCCTGAGGAGTAGGTGCCAACATTGGGCTTAAAATATTCAGTAAGCCGTGTTGTAAAGACACATGTGGTCACTCAGGCTTTGTTGTTCTATTTATAGAACATAGGCAAAATCCATTGAGCATAATTCTTAGGGGTCCTAGGATTTCCAGAATGGTCAATGACAATTGGTATCAACTTAAAGTCACGAGCTGCATTAGTCCCTAACAAGATAGTCAGCATGTTCTTTGAAGCTTTGAAACCAGACATTGATTTCTCCTCTCTCATTATGAAAGTCCTAGACAGCATCTTCTTCTAGTATAAGGCTGTTTCGTCTATACTGAAAATCTGTTGTTTAGTGTAGCCACCTTCATGAATTATCTTAGCTAGATCTCCTGGATAATTTGCTATAGGTTCTCCATCAGCGCTTGCTTCACCATGCATCTTTATGTTATGGAAAATAGATTCTTTCCTCAAACCTCATGAACCAACCTCTGCCAGCTTCACATTTTTCTTCTGCAACGTCCTCACCTCTTAGTCTTCATAGAATTGAAGACAGGGTCTTGCTCTGGATTAGGCTCTGACTGAAGAGAATGTGGTGGCTAGTTTGATCTATCCAGACCACTCAAACTTCTCTATCAGTAATAGGGTATTTTGCTTTCTCATCATTTGTGTGTTCACTGCTTAATTCCCATTAAGAATTTTCCTTTGCATTCACATGTTGGCTGTTTGACGCAAAGGCCTAGCTTTTTAGCCTTTCTCAGCTTTTGACGTGCCTTCCTCATTAAGCTCATTCATTTCTAGTTTTTTATTTAAATTGAGAGACACGAATCTCTGCCTTTCACTTGAACACTTAGAGGTTATTGTAGGGATAAGTGGTCTAATTTCAATATTGTTGTGTTTCAGGGCATAGGGAGATCTGGCAGAGGGAGAGATACGGAGGAACGGCCAGTTGGTAGAGCAGTCAGAACACACACAACATTTAAGGGTGAAGTTTTCTGTTTTGTAGGAGGGGCAGTTCATGGCACCCAAACAATTACAATAGTAAGATTAAAGGCCTCTAATCACAGATCACAATAAAAAATATTATGAGAATGGAAAAGTTGCGAACGTTGGAAAACAACTGAAATGTGACACAGATACAAAGTGAGCAAATGCTGTTGGAAAAATGGTGCCATTGACTTCCTGGACATAGGGTTGCCACAAACCTTTAATTTGTAAAAAAAAAAAAACAAAAAAAAAACACAGTATCTGTGAAGCACAATAAAATGAAGTATGCCTCTATGCATATGCTAATTATGACAGAGTAGCTACTCATTGCACTTAAAACCTGCCATATTTGCATGGATGTGGTCATAGGGATTGAGGCCAAATGAAGTAGAGTTTTGTTAGGCATCATCATATCTTGCTGACTGGCATTCAGGCCTGGACTTGAATAAAGCATTTCAATCTATTTTGTCTTTTTCTAAATGTTTACTTACCTATTATGAGAGAGAGAGAGAGAGAGCGAGCAGGGAGAGGGACAGAGAGAGGGACAAAGAAAAATCCCAAGCGGGCTCTGTCCTGTCAGTGCAGAGCTCAACGTGGGGCTCTAACCCACAAACTGAAATCATGACCTGAGACAAAATCAAGTCAAATGCTCAGCCTACTGAGCCACCCAGGAGCCTCCACTTTGTTTTCCTAAGATCGCTGAGGCTACAATTCCTGGGCCCTGTCTACTCGTCGGCAGTATTACATGATCAAAGTGTCACGGAATAATTTTAGTTTTTAGCTGCATCTTATTTGTGCTCTAATGTTTACCCAGCCTCACGTTACCCCCTCCCCATAAAGGACTATTTTAAATTGCAGTGACTGAACTTAAATTCTGCTGCTGTTCTCAAGCCATAGTGAGTCAATGAGCTGGGAATTGCATCATTTTACTTTCAGAATGGCCAGAACTATTTCAAATTTTTGCCTTTTGATGACTTCATAGATGAATAACAATGTGGCTGCTTTCACTAAAATCATAAGAAGAAATTTGCAGGCCTTTCCTATTCTGCAAAATAAGAAATTATTTTGCAACCTCGATGTTCAAATGTCAGAGACTGTAAATTGGTTACACAAGCAAAGTTTGATGACTCTGCTTGGTAATTTTTTTATTGTTATTAACATTATAAGATCTGTTAAAAAAAAAATCTGGACAGTTCATTTGAATGGCCACAAGAGAGCAGTAAGAAATTAAAGCTTGGGAAGATGACTCACAGTCACTCTTCATGTATTAGGAAGGATTGAAACACAGAGCTACTTTTATTTGTTCTTAGGCTTGGAATTATGGTTTAGAACTTCTAATTTTTTTAAGCCCCTTAGAAAGGACAGTATCCACAGCATTAGTAAATGAACTAAAATAAACCTTGAATTAGGGCTTTTATGAATCTCAAGTTTATATGCAAAAATGGTGGGTGAGAAGTACTTTGGGCACAGGTACATCTGCAGCAGTCATCTGCCTCGTCTCTTCACACTATGCAAGCCGGGTAGAAAGGTATGAAACCTATTTGCAAAGTCCCACAGAAGAGGACCCTGGCATCCTGTTCTAGAATATGTCCAACACTTTAAAATGTTAACCATTAGGGGGCGCCTGGGTGGCTTAGTCGGTTAAGCGTCTGACTTTCGCTTAGGTCATGATCTCGCGGTTCGTGGGTTCGAGCCCTGCGTCGGGCTCTGTGCTGACTGCCAGCTCAGAGCCTGGAGCCTGTTTCAGTCTGTGACTCCCTCTCTCTCTGACCCTCCCCTGCTCACGCTGTCTCTCTCTCTCTCCTAGAAATAAATAAAAAATATTTAAAAAAAAAATAAAAAATAAAATGTTAACTATTAGAACATAAGTTTTATGAGCCATCCAACTCTCTTCTGGTATAATTTAGCTACTATTTCAAGTAATATTTTGGAGACCTTGGATCTTTCCCTAAGGCCCATTCTATTTCTTAATGTGTCCCCTCCCTTCTTTGCCCATATAGCCTTGTGTCATTTTTAACTTGAACTTTCAGGTCCTGTGAATTTTTAAAATGAATTTAAAAACCATTAATTTACAAAATGACCAGCAATAACCCCAATATATAAGACACTATGAAGAATCGGTCTGCAAAAAAGATTAATGCCCAGTAGAAAAATAGTCAAAGGGCATGAATAGGCAATTCACACAGCTAGAATGTCAGCCAATAAACATACAAAAAAATTGTTCATGCTTAACAGTAAATAAAGAAATACAAATTAAATTGAGGTACTTTTATATTATTAGATAAGCACAGATGAAAAAGAATTACAATGTCCAGTATTAACAAGATAGAAAATCCATTTGCAAACACTAGAACAATTTTCATGAGGGCAGTTTCAAAATATATATATACAAAAATTTTAAATGCGAGTTTCCCTTGACCTAGCAATTTCACTCTTAAGACTTAATCTTATGGAAATAATCAGACAAATACAAGTGAAGGTTGTAATAGTAAAAATGAATTGGGAAAATAAAAATTTAAATAGTTCTGAAAGGAGAGTTGGTTACATAAATGAGAGTAGATCCATTCAAATGGACTATTATGTAAATCATTAAAATTACTAAAATATATATTTATTGGTATTGAAAGCCTGTGGTATACTTTAAGTTAAAATGAGATTGAAAACATCACAGCATGATTTCACTTAGAAACAAATTGAGAATGACTACATAATATCTGGATGATATACCCCAAAAAACAATGACCTCTGAGTAAGAAACTCATTGATTATTTTTTCTTTCTTCTGTAAAACTTCCTGTAGAGGCTGCTTTTGTGTTTATTTGTTTTTAATCGGTTAACACATATTACTAATAAAATCAAATTTAAAATAAAACACATAAAGCAACTACTGTATTTGAACAAAACCCTTACGAACGTCGGAATCTGGTTTGGTGAATTTGTAAGAAGTTTGAAGTTTACTCTTCACATAGCAAGTTGCATGAAAACACAACTTAACAAAATATTATCCATGATTATCTATATTTTCTTAATAATATGAAAAATAATACTTAACAAGCTACCAGAATATATGCAGATTGTGTCTATATGCTGCTAATATAACCGAGTGAAAATTTAAAAAAATAAATAAAAAGCACTGAAATGATTGACTTCAAAACATAAATAACTTTGCTTTTATGATTAAAAAAAGCCCTCCTCACCCTTCCCCCCCCCTTCTTCCATAAACAAGCCAGTAACCTGGCATCTAAACCATTTTCTTCTAGATATTCTAAGTGATCATATCCTCATTATTGAGTTTTAGGGCTCATATCATTTTAAAATTAATATAATGAAATATCTTTCAAAAGAGTTTTTTTCTGAAGATAACTTCTGTACAGCTGAAGGTCTCCGATGGTAAAGACACCTTTCCCTTTACTTCAGACTTGAAAAAGAATGCTGTGTTTCCTGCTCTGAGCTACTACCAGTTCTTTATTTTTAACCCTGTTCAAACTACCTCCATGACTTTTAGAACTATCAGCTACTGAATATCTCCTGTGAACCTAGTACTAGATTAGACCTCAAAACAAACTGCAAAACAAATATTATCCTCAAGAGACGGCAAGCAGGCTCACCGAGGCTCAGCACTGCCCTGAATGGCACTGAGGAGGGTAACTCCTGCGCTCTGCTCTACAGGACCCACAGCGCTTTGTCTTTTTTTTCCTTTTTCCTTTTTTCTGATTCTTTTTTTTTTTTTAACATGGAAGAAATCCTTTTTCCCAATTGCGTGCTTTTTTTTCTTCATAGCATTTCCTCAGCCATTTGAAGCCCATTTTCCTCCTACCGTTGAGCCCTTCCAGATGCACACAAAAAAAGAAAAACAAAAGTCTACAAAGAGCCTTTGAAGATTAACGTTTCAATGTTTTGTCGTTTTCTCCCTGCCTGTACTTGGAATTGAGAGTTGGGCTGGGTGGTGGATGCAACGCAGAGCAGCTCAGTGGGCCCGTCAGCGCCCCTTTCCCCAGGTTACCACCGAGGGCCTGACTCGCCTGAATTGCCCACTTGTACTTTATGGTTCTCACTGGGGAAATCGCAACAGGCATCTTTGTCACTCTTGTTGGTGGGTTACAACTTCACCTCCCCTTAAAAATGCATTTTATCAGGCTGCCTGAGTGGCTCAGTTGGTTCAGTGATCAAATCTTGGTTTTTGCTCAGGTCGTGATCTCACAGCTTCATGAGTTCAAGCTCCAAGTCCGGCTCTGCACTGACAGTGCTGAGCCTGCTTGGAATTCTCCCTCTGTCCCTCTCTCTGCCCTTCCCCCACTCATGTTGTGTCTGCCTCTCTCAAAATAAATAAACAAATAAACAAACTTTTTAAAAAGTGCATTTTATCATCCTTAAAAAAAGAAAAAAATTGTGTCCTGGAGACGAGAAAGCAGAAAAGGAAGTGAAGTGCCTCTGCTTTATCCATCACGTCTGAAAATAAGCCTTTAGCCACCAATGAAATTGTGTTTGATAGCCAAAGCTTTTTAATATCCTCAGTTGGTGTGGCTCATGAGATGGCTTAGAAGCAAGGCATTGAAGTTCTGGTTGCACGACAGACAAACGTTGGCATAAACGATGAGTATAAGCACTGGTCATTTCCAGCCTTCCTTCTGGCTACTTTTGAAAAGGAATTATGTCACCGTTTCCCGGCCTTTGCTCTCTTTGGTGAAGAGGTTTCTTGAAGTTCTGAGATCCCCTGATTTTTACCACAGTGTCTCCCCATCCCCTCTCTTTCCATTCCCAGGGCTTTTGTTTGTGGATGCTTTTAAATAACATGTTGAAAACAAGAAAATAAATTTAAACTTAAAAAAAAAAATCCAAAGGGAACAAAATAGCAAACAGCAACGGGCAGGAAGGTAGAGGAGGGAGGGACAAGGGGAGAGAGGGGGGAGATTAGAAACACAGGTACTTCCTTTACTACTGGCTCATCAGAGCTTTGGGTGAGTCACCTAACATTAATCCTGTTTGAAAAAGGAGATGTAAGAACACTTCCTTAAAGTCTATGTAAGCAGATAAAGTAATATATAAAACCTCTTTGAAAGATGTTGCTGTAAAAACTCCCATCATAGAGATGTAAGGCATTAACATTAAAAAGGGAAGAATGTCACTAATTTTACTTGCTTTATGTTTAGAAAATAGCTTTTTTAGTAGACTTATTAAGGTGTGTGGTGATATGAGATTGCTCAACATAATTAAAATAAAGTGTCAGTTTCCAGTTCTACTAACATTCACAAAGTACCTAGCATGTGTTGGGTTCTCTCTCTAGGTATTACTAGAAACTAAATGAATTTAGGGTAATGGAAACTAATGAATGTAGGACTCTGACCATAATTAAGATAACTACAGAAACAAGGAATGAAAAGTAATGGGCTCTAAATTAGTTATAGTAGATTAACACTCTGAAGCCAATCTCGAGCTTTTCCTGGTTAGTGGAGTTAGATAAACTCAGTGATAGGTATTTTGTCTATCTACCCAACAAGGATATTGAGTGGCTATGCCATGTCAGACAGTGGCCCACAGACAATTAGTCCCTTTTCTCTGAAAGCACGCATGCCTGTATAGGAAGACAAAAATTAAACTGGTCAGTCAATGAAGCAACAAATAATATTAAAGTGTAGTGAGTGCTGTAGAGGAAATACAAGAGGTAGTTGACGAAGTCTCCCTCAGAGGATTCTTCAGATCAGGAGGCCCAGGAAGATTTGTCTGAATTGGGTCAGTTGAGACCTAATGGTTGATTGAGAAGGAGTCAGTAGCATGATGAGGCAGGAAAACGGGCTCTCAGGAAGAGGGAACAGCCAGTTCAAAGGCTTCAAGGCAGAACCAGGAAGAAAGTCATTGTACATGGTATGCAGTGTGCAGAGAAGGACAGTGGTAAGAACTGAGGTCAGGAAAATGGTGCAGCCCAGATCATGTCAAGCTTTTGAAGACACAGAAAGGAGTTTCAAGTTGATCCAAGTGCAGTGAGAAGTCATTGGAGGGTTCTAGCAGGAGGGAGAAATAATCTTATTTACACTCACTTTTTTTATTATTAGAGAGAGAGATAGAGTATGAGCAGGGGGAAGGCAGAGACAGAAAGAGGGTGAGAGACAGAAGCTTAAGCAGCCTCCAAGCCCAGCATGAAGCTAGATTCAGGGCTCGATCTCACAACCATGAGCCGCAATCCAGAGTCAAATGCTTAACTGACTGAGCCACCCAGGCACCCCTACATTCATTTTGGAAGGAAAATCCAGGCTACTCTGTGAGGAAGGGAATGTAGGGGAGCGAGAAGAAAAGGCCTGAAATGGTCTAAGTCAGCTTACATGCTAAGGCACACTTACATAAGAAGCTGTGTGAGTCAGGTGAGCAAAGACGGTTCCATGGGCCAGATTCATTATATGATATTGGGTAGGACTGGAGGCTTATAAGATCTTTGGCGGTATTCCTTTGAATGATAATCATGTTGTCTCATGAACTGAACTTGTGGTGACAGTCACAATTAAAGCACAAAACAGATGAGCCATAACTCTACACTGGAAAAACACTTTCGTTTTGAGTGTATTGTGGTCCAACTTAAGAGCACTATTCCAGAACATGGAATGTGGATAAACTCTGTCTTCAGTGTCCTCACCATGACCGCCTTGGATTCTCAATCTCCCCAAGCATTGCAGGCAAAGAAGAGGAAGGTAGGGTCAATAAGTTGCTCATGTTAACATGGAAAATGAGAGGTAGAACTGCTAGCAGAACACAGGTACTAAGTCCGGGCTTCAGTAAGTCTGTAATCAGAACCACATTGCACTGTAACAGGAAATCTGGGCTTCTAAGAACTGCAGAGTGGAGACTTACCAACTGACCTAATCGTGCAAAGAAAATGTCAAACTGCAATAACAGATTTTCGTACTCTTGTCTGCCTCAGAGCAGGGGATGGGGCCCCTGCCCAGCATAGATCACGAAGTACACAAATATCCAGGCTCCATGTTTCAGTAAAGAGTTTTGCTTCAATGTGCCAGATATTGTTAAAAATACAAAGAACCTTGTTCATAAACACCAGGCTTTCTCCTGATCCAAAAGCACATGTTTATTTGTGTGGTCATTGGCCTACATATTTTAAGAATCATGTAAATAATAAAGTCAAACTACTTTATTTGCTAAGAGTGAAATTGATGGCCCAATAATCAGACACATTCGTGGGCTGTTGTATCTGTACATATGCTATTGATGAGAAATAGTGACTACAAACATGTGAGAGAATTTATAAAAACATACTTCAAAATTTATAACTTCCTTTAGTGGAAACAAAAGCTTTTCTCTTTTATGCTTCATGAGCATAGTTAGAAAATAGAAAGTTTTAAAAATAATAACTATAATGGCTATCCATTAGCTGTATCTCCAAGTAAAAAGAAACACAAGAGTTTAAGACCTGGAACAGAAAATCTTTCTAACCATTAAATATAATCAGCATAATTGAATGATTTCTTAAGTCTTAAGTTAGAGGAATAAAAGTAGGTAAGTCTACTTCTAAGAATGAGGAAGTAGCCCTGGGTCCCCTACTTGAACCCTAACTGGAAAGAAAATTAAAGTTGAAAGTCTTCCATCTCACTGAATAAAATCCCCCACTTAACTAGTTTTTCAAAGATGTAAATGATTCCTTGAAATGCTTTAACATTTGATTTAGACCAATAAATGATTCTTTTTGAAACCAAATGTTTGACCAAGTAACAATTTTTTTTTTTTGTACGTCCCTGCTCTTTTGCCTGTAGAATCCTGTAACCTCAGAACACTGCTCACTGCAGATGGTGGAGTCCAATCTAACGTTATCACCCATTGTCAGCCAATTTTTTAAAAGTGCTAATAGAAAAATTGACATTCATTTTTAAAAAATTTATATATGCATTTTTAAGTACAGTCTAGTTTTACATATTTATTTTTCTCAGATCAAGCCAGAGATCATTTGAAATTAACATATAAATAACTCAAAATCCTTTTCTGTCTTTGGCAAAGCATTAGCTGGTCATTTGCCGATCTTTGCGCCTATGTCTGGAAGGCAGACTTTTCACTTTTGTGCTCGAGTTGACATCTCCAGTTTGATCAGAGCACACTTCTTCTCAGATCCTGCGTGAGACTTCACCACAGAGCTCACCAGACAGCTGTTGCAGAGAGATGAAAGCTAGTCCGGGAGATGAAACCGCCTGCATCTTCCTGGCCTACGTGCAAATGGAAGTGAGGTTTGCACGGGAAAGCGAATGTACAAGGCAGCTTCTGTTGGTCTCATTCTCAGCACACGCTCTCAGTAAACTGCCAGAGATGGAGCTGAGAGAGAACCCCCAGGAATGAGAAATAAGGAAGGTCAGAAAACTTGGACGTGGTTAAAAGAAAAAACAAGAAGTAAAGCTGGTTCATTGGTGTTGTGCACATATTATCTAAATAGGCTAGTTAATGCAGAGCCAGTCAATATAAAGATGGCCAAAATGCAAATGCACAGTGCCCAACAAGTCAGGATCAAATCCACATCACCGAACCCACCATGCTGCCACGGCCAAGTCTTGTTTTGCTTTACAGCTTTTGTCTATGAACTACAACTTGCAGCGGGGGCCGTTGGTGTTGTTTTAAATTGTAATTTTATGGGAGAGCTGATTAATGGAAGTCATAGATCGGATGGAATGTTTGGATTTGATTTGAACCAACTACACAGAGATTATTTTGGAGGTATCAGAACTAATAACAAGTAAAAGCAGGAAACAATACCTATGATAATTAAAAGGAGGAAAAGGAAGAAGAAAATCGGAACTTTAGATGTGTATGTAGAGTTCTGTCTCAAATACTGCTTTTATTTGCAGTCTTACAAGTGAACATACCTCAGGACAAAACAAGGCCAATATCTGAGCTTTAGCTAGCCATAGGGATTAAGAAATCTGTCTAACTCTTGATTAGAAATAATTACTACTTAAAATATTATAATTCATGTTAGCCCTCAACAATATAAATTATTCTAGTCTGTTTAAAATCTTTAAAAAACCTTGAAATATACTGCTTATAATCTCAGGGTTTAAGTAGGGTCAAACATATGCACTGGCAGGAAGGGATATTAACTTACAAATTTGAAATTTTTCATTGAGTCACATGAAATAAGTAGGTAATTCTTTCCTGAATGTTAAAGCTGACCAATGCTCACCCTCCCCCCGCCCAGTGAATTACAGGGTCAACATCATCATCACTTATGGAAAATATTTAATATAAATAATCTCAAAATATTAGCATAAAAGTAACTTTTAAGACTGTATTATTTAATCTATGATATTACACATTATTTATGTTATTTCCATAAAGCATTTGGTTTTTATGATCTGTTTTTTATTGGAGATATTGGGGTAATTTAGATTCATCTATATCTAAATCCAGTAAATATATTTATAAATGTTATCTTTATGTTAGTCCAAGGAGCTAGAACGTGAGTTTCTTGCCATGAAAGGGGAGCTGGAGGAAAACCAATTTAAATAAATTGAAGATGAATGGTTCCACTTATATAGCTATCAATTGTCTTCTTTCCAAATGATATCTAGAAGAATATCCTGTTTTACTTCAGTGTTTATCCTCAAACAATTTTGATTACTTTCCTTTTTCCATTGCTACATTCACACTCCTAATTTAGAGATTATGGAAAATAAATAATTTGCTTCTACATCATTGTTCAATCTTAGAATTGTGAATGACCTACCCGGATAATAAGTGGTTTTTCCGTATTGTCAGGCATATCCAATGACCCTTATCCTAAACCTATGTCAAGATAAGGGGCATTTGTGAAATACACAATGTGGAAAAAAAACAGGAACAATAGCTTGCCTTATTTTTGTATTTATTTTGTGAAAGGGGTTTTAGTGGCTGAAAAGTTTTGGCTAAGGTTTGGATTTACTTTTGAAAATACAGAATCATGTTTTAGACTAGATTCTGCAAGCAGAATGGTGTTTCTTACTACTGAGTCATACTGTCTGCTGTGAGAACTAGAAAGGATTCTTTATATTTGCTGTTTGTGTGTTTTAAGTCCTCTAAATTTTCTTTCTCAAACCAATGGAAACATACAAATGTTGCATTGTAAATCCACACAATGGTGTGAGCTAACCTGAAATAATATGTCTGTTGTTGACTCTAACTTAAAAAAAAAAAAAAGAAAAAAAAAAAAACCTCCCCCAGCAGCTGCTCCTGACTTCAGTTTTGAAACATTATTTCCATGCACATCCATGAATTATTTAGAATTCCTTAGTTTTTACTCTTCTCTTCTCCTGCTGGTTGTAATGCTGATTTTGAACCATTGTCCTGAGAAAGATAAAGCACATACAAGATCGAATTTCACATAGGCCTCCTATTTATATAAATAAAATTCTCTATTGCTTTTACTTTTCAGTTGTTCAGTAAGGTGGATACATCGTTCATTAGAGTATTAATATATACCAATGTAAAATGAGAGTTTAGGTAGGTACAGTACCTAGAAATATAATGGAGAACAAACAGTAAAGATAATTTTGCATTGTAAGAATTGTACATGGAAACAAAAAGTCTGCAGCCTTTACCTAATTAAGAGTCATCAAGGATGGTCCAGTTCTCTAAAAAGTTTTCCCACTCATATTTTTCAAGTTAATAAAAGTTATATTCTAGTATCTTTTTTCAAATATATAAACACCAAGTTTAGAAAAGCATTCTTTATTGATATGTGACAATCTTAATTTCTTCAGCAAAGAGAAAGGCATTGAAACATCATTTGCTATTATCCAAAGAAAAAATGAGAAACTGAATAATTAATCGACTGTCAAAAATTTCAAATAAGGGTGATCACCTAAGAGTATATACGTGTTGTAGACCAGCAATGGCAATGGCGAAGGCGACCCCATTTGTGTGGAATGGCACTAAGAAGCATGTTGCGGAATCTGTCTTTCCAAATTAAACCTAGCTCCCTTCACTTTCTCTTTGTACTCTTGCCTTTTCTTATCTTTTCCTCCCTTGTCTTGGTCTTTTCTTTCCATAAATTTCTTCATGTCTCATTGAAGTTTTGGTCCTCTCACTGTTCAGCTCAAATGGAGCATCTAGGGCGAAGCAAGCTTTCCATTTTCATTCCAATGATCTGCATCTTGTAGACACAACACAATTTTCCAAAATAAGATCTGGCAACATTCAACTGTGGGGTTCAACTGCAGATGCCAAAAATGTGAGGTGCTGTGATGGAGTTTTATAGTGTCTAGTGGAAAAACTTGTGAGTGGAATTCTTTCTCCATCAACTTTCTAACATTAAAAGGATCAATTTTTTAAAATAAACTCAGGTTTATGGAAGAATCATCAAACACAAAGGCTTGGTTCCTTAGGGCAAAGCGTCTCAGTTAAGACACATTTTTACAATTTGCTTCTATTCCAAACGTTTGATCATTTTACTATGTTTGAGGGAGTTAAAACTTCTCTTCTGATGCTTCTTGCATTCTCCAATAAATGTTGTTTATAAAAACTGTAAACAAATCTGACTGAATGCGTAAAATTACCATCTAGGAATATAGCCTAAAATAATCATTTTCAAAAGTATTTAAATAGAATGTAAGGTGGTAGTATTACAGACCCTTAGTATAAAACAGGTTTTAGAAATCTGTCCTTATAGTCCAGCTATGAGAAAATATTCCAGATATATTTTAATAATATACCAGATTTCTCAATGGCAGAAATTAATAATATACAATGACATAAAATATATTAAAACATTATTAAAAATAAAATATGTAGATTTTATTGTAAAATTGCTATTAAATTTTACTGTGCATTATGTTTTTAAGTAAACAAATTTTAAGGAATTCCATGATATTTTGAAAGTGAGTATTGATATAAATATGAATTATTTAAAAGGACATGGACCTCCCCAATGGTTTTAAAAATCATTTTGAAAATGTTCCTCACTTAATAGTTTACTGTTATCAATACTATTAAAATAACTTAAATTGAAACTTCAAAAAATTAACATTAGATATTTTAATGTTAATTTGTTAAGTCAAAAATATTCATTTATAAATAAAATCAGTTCTTTCCATTACAGAATGAAATAATACGATATTTTTAGGGGAAATGATATTAGGGTTTTTCTTAATAACATAGACTGGTACGTACTCTCGCCTCATTTCATGGTGTGAGTACAAACAGGAAGCATAAAATATATTTTCCTAAACCAGTTTGAAATCTTTTTCCAAAAGCTGGAGCGTATTTTGCATGTATGGCTCTCAGCTGTTTATTTGTTTTGTTTTTTGTTTCTTGGACAGGATATACTAGTAACTTCCTACAATTTTAACTCATTTGAAAAATATACTTATTCCAAAAGCCTTAAGGGCAAAAGATAAAACCCAGAATTACTGACACGTTTAAGCAGAGAATTATAAATGCTTTTAGCAAGGAAGTTTTGCGTTTTCCCTGAATGCTTTCACAAATAACGTAGAGCTCATGATAAACAAAATATGTCCCCCGATATAAGATCACATGGTAAATAGGTAGTTAACCCAACATGCAATATTCTCTACCTTTTTAAAAATTATTTGGAAATTCTTTCCAATGGCAAGTAATAGCTCATTATTTATAATTTTATAACGCTTAAAAAATGATAATGCAATTTTAGCCAAGAAAGAAACTACTTAAGTAAAATTATATGACTTGTGACTAACACTTGTCCTTTTGTTTTTAAAGGAAAAAATACAGTTACGTACACTGTTGGGATGTATTTATAGAGCATTTTTATTGTTAAGTTATGCTTTTAGAGCTTTAGGAACATTTGAGAACAATAATCAGGAGTGTGTAATGGTATTGTTAGTGGAGTCCTTTCTATTGAATTTTCAAGATGTTGTAAAATGAGATTATGTGAGTAGCACCTCTGGACACTTTTTCCCATCATTGTGTTGGTATCAATCGCTGACTTCCACCATTTCTCCGGGTATTAAATAGAAGCACTGTTTCCCACTGCCTTGATTGGAGGGCTTATAATACATGACAGAACTGATAACCTTACTGAGATTAAGCATTGTACCGTTATGAAAGTTGAATGAAACCTGCAGCTCTGGAAAGAGGGTTTCTAAGACAGACCTGAGAAGGTACACTTTCATTTCTTACTTTAACAAAGCACTGCTTCCCCGAAGCAAACCTGCCCCACAAAGATAGTGAGAAACCCTGTATTTCCTTTAGCTTCAGCCACAGTCCAGCAGCCTAGAAGAGGCAACCTTTGCCAGATGCCGACGCTAATGCCTCTCTGCAGAAAGCATGGCACATGATCACTTACTGCATGCAGACAGATTGCCAGCACACACCGGATCAGTTTGCAATTGGCAGGGCTCGGCATGGCTGGAAATTGAACTATGTATGAAAACGGGGTGTCTATTTCTGGCTCTGCCCCTGGAGTCATCTATAACTATGGAAAAAAAGCTTCTCACATTTGCTTCTTGGTTTCCCACACACACAAAAAGAAAATGAAATTTAACAATCAATCATTGACTCTCCTTTATAAGGAGCTGTGGGGATCAGATATGAAAGTATCCTAATCTGATATACTGCAGGTGGCATATCAGTTTGTTGAGTCCTGGCTGGAGAGACCAATAGATCTACATCTAGTCACTGGAATTTAAAAAACTTTTTAAACATCCTTAATTAACTGCAGCCACTCATGACCAGAAGTACAGAAATCACATTCCCTCTACTCTCCACTCCCTGGGCTCATCTTAAGAAGGCAGCGAGCTCTCTCAAAGTAACTGCGGAGAGTGTCTTGTCAGTGGTGAACTGATACCTTTAACTGAACTGCTTTATATATATATATATCTTTCCATCTCTCCTTTGCTGTCCTTACCCATATTATCTCTCTTCCAATTTCACCCAGTCTTCCCAGTGTTTGCCATGACAGAACAGTGGAGCCCCCCCACCTCCAACTTTCATGAATGGCTGGATGGATTCTGGCTCAGGGATCCTCTTTTCTCTCGCAAAATGTATAACATTTCATTTTGACAGGGAGATATCAGCTGACCCATTGGAAAGACAAAAGCTAAGGTTTGAGTAGCTGGCGACAGCTAAATATCATTACCTGCCATCCCACGTACAAGGATACTTTTATTTTACCAACCAGCAGTGTTTTAATTCAAAGGAATTATTTTCTTATGGCGTTTTTTTTCTAGAAACTTACTTTTGCCAAAACAAAACTCAAATCCAGAAATTTTCCAAAAAAAGATTTAGTTAACTGCAAAGTTACAATGGATAGTGATAGCCTAATGCTACCCTCAGCTCGTCAAATCACACATGAAGTGTTTCATTTCATTCTGGGCCCCTTCTAAAAAGGTTGGCAAATCCTAAGGTATTCAGATGAGTATGACAGAATGAGGGAGAGGTCTAAAAATCTAATCGTGTCAGGAACCATTAGAGTAACTGTGGACGTTTTGTGACAAGAACACTTGGAGAGGAAACACCCTCTCTTGAATGGACAGTAGAGGAATTAGACTCACTCAGCCTGGTTCCCAGGGACCGCAGAAATTGCAGGAAGAAAGATACAGTTCAATGAGGGGGGGGGGGGGACTATCCACAGGATCTATTAAAAATGAGAACATTTTCTTTAAGAGCATATCTAAGATAGGTATCAAGTGATTTCAAGGAACAAAATCCTACTCCAGCCTATTTGTTAAAAAGTAGATTCTTGAAAGAAAAGAGAATAAGGAGATGCTGATAGAAGTCAACTGCAGACAATGCAGCTACTCTTCCTGAAAACCAAAATAGTGTCAGGTATCTCCTCTCTCGGTTTCTTTCTTTCCGGAATCAGAGTCTTCTCCCTCTCTTTCTCTCTTTAAATTTGCTGCATTCCTCTCTGCAAAATGGATTGATCCTTGAAATGTCTGGTTTCTGTGACTCCGTAATTTCAGCTTGCATGAAGCCCTGGCTTGCCAAGGCAACAGCTCTATGATCATCTCAATGTTCTCTTAGCATTCCAGGGTTCAACAGCATCTCTGTCGTTTCTGAGTCTTACAGTTTAAATTTTTCCAACAAGATTTTGTAGGAGCCTCTTAAGCCAGGTTTTCAGACTTAATCCAATTTGTTGTGCTAAGTGGGTTAGTTCTACCAGTTACCAGTATAGTCAAGGTTTTCAGCCAAGTGCTGGGACAGGCAGCAAAATCATTTAGAAGGGATGAATAATCAGCAGTATCTCTAGAGCATGATGGTGAACTCCTTCCTGCCAGAAATGGAACAGAGACTGAATAATCATCCCCCAGCACTTTTGTAGGAATGTATACATTGGGAAGATTACCTATAAAATCCTTCCAACTTTTAGGATTTCATCTTATAAATTTCAAGTAAATAGTAGTTAAGGGTGAGGAGGATTTTTATGCATTCTGGGATCACAGGGAATAGATGACTGAACACTTCCCTTTATCCAGCCTCATGTTCTCATCTTACTATGCATACCCACCATTTAGCCATTCAGTCATTCTTGACTACACTCTTTCTCTCAACTTCCAAATCGAATCTATCAACAAGTTCTGGCAATTCTATCTCCCAAATAACCCATTGTTCCATAGACTATGAAAGCACCCTAGTCTAAGTCACCATTGCCTCTTACCTGAAATATTTCAAATATCTCTTAAGTTGCCTTCCAAGGTTATATTAACCACATTTTCCACACTGCAACTGGAAGAACTTTTCCAACCAATGCCGATCATGTCCTCCCCTATTTAATACAAGACTTAGCAGGCGCTAAATTCAAAACCAAATACACTTCAAGAATCTACATAGTCTGGGTCTCTTTAATCTCATTGGCCTCTTCATATACTACTTGACTACTTGCATTCAGAGCTCCAGTCATATAGTTTACCTTTATGAAATGGAAATATATCAAGTTTTCCATCCCCTCAAGACTTTTGAATTTGCTACTTCCTGTACCAGGAACACTGTTCTACCACCCGTAGGCCGGATAACTTCAACTCAGCCTTCACATTTTAAATTAAATATTGTGTCTTCAGGGTGGTCACCCTGAATGTTGAATGTTTGCCCCCTGGCACACAGTTATGGTTCTTTTGCAACATTCAATTCTGTTAAATTCACTAGTTCAATGTCTGTCTTTCCCTCAGAGTGTAAGATCAATGGAGACACCTGCTAACACCTTCAAAACAAGAGCAATGCTTTCCATTAAATATAACTCAATAACCACTTGTGGAGGCATGAATTAATGGTAAGTTTAGATCTTAACGCCAGGCATTTTGAAGATATGAAATTCTAATTATCTTACATTTTCAGAGATGAAAACCTCACACTTCTTAAAATCTATGACCATGATGAGAGAAAGTGAGACACTTTGTGAAAAGTTCTAAAATCAAGAGCATACTTTTTGAAGTGGTGGATTATTTCCTCACTGAAAAGCAAAACAATAAAAATGTTATATGGGTTATGTTTGTGGAATTTATATTCTAGTAATACAGCATGGTTAATCAAATACACAAAAATAGAAAAAAAGGAAAGAAAACACTGAAGCGTTGACCCACACTTGGCCAAATTTTGTAAAATTTTAAAACTTCTGAAGTGGAAGCAGTGTGAAGAAGAGGCGAGAAGGACCCTCTGGACTGACCTAAGCCAGCGCTGCAGCATTCTTGTGTGTGGAGCCTAAGGCCCCACCCCACCCCCACCACTGCCACCAGCACTATGCCCAAGAGAAAGGTTGAAGGGCATCTATGCTAAAGGAGATAAAGCCAAGGTGAAGGATGAGCCATAGAGAAGATCTGGAAGGTTATCTGCTAAAGCTGCTCCCCCAAAGCCAGAGCCCAAGCCTAAAAAGACCTCTGCAAAGAAGGGAGAGAAGACGCCTAAAGGAAAAAAGGGGAAAGCTGATGCTGGCAAGGATAGGAATAGCCCTGCTGGAAACAGAGAAGCCAAAACAGACCAGGCACAGACAGCTGAGGGTGCAGGAGATGAGGGTGAAGTCTGCGTTTTTGATAACTGTGTACTTCTGGTGACTGCACAGTTTGAAACACTATTTTTAATCACGTCTTATAACTTGATAATGTAAATTGTGTTTTACTTTTCTTTTAAACTATCTTGTCGGCACACAGAACACTTCATTGTTGTTTTGGGGGAAGGGAACAGGTCACTAATAGAATATCCTCAAAGCTAGATTGATGGGGTAGGTGGAGGAAACACCTTTCCCTTCTAGTTTTGAGATACTTCTTCCTGGTTCTCCGGAGAGATTCATTGATGTTGAATGTCAACATTAGCCACGTTGACACAAATGCCTTGTGACGTGGACAAACTAAAATTCAGATTTCATGTTCTCTTCCCCCTCTCTGCCTTCAGTGTAGACTAAACTCCCTTAAACCCAGAGAGCTCTTGGGACCTGACCCCCCAACATGGCTTCCGGTATGTCAAGCAATCTGGACTTTACAGTGTCACCATGAAGATGGCATCCCTCAAAAGAGTTTCTTTTTTAAGCTTGTGGATCTTCAGATTGATAATTCTGCCATTTTCATTTCATTCCTGAAAGTCCAGGGTGGCTTCTGAAATGTTGTTAAACAACATGCTAAATGCAAAATATCAACCCTCACTCTAAACTTACCCTATTCAGAGCATCACATGAAGACTTCATTGGGTTTTATAATGGCTTTCTGATTATGGTAGTCCATAATCAGAAGGGAGCTTGAAAGTTGTACACTGTTAATGATCATCTGCCTATGTCCTGCCTGAAATTCCATGATTACTTATGAAAAGTATCTTTAATAAAGTTGGGTACAGTTTGGTTAGGAAAAAAAAAGAAATTTCTGAAGCTGGCCATAAAATAATGTTTTCTCCCCTAGCCACTAATCTACAGAAAATCCTAGCTATTGTGTGAGACACAAAAATAAGACTTTGGGTAAATGCTGAAGCAGGAGTTGATAAAACTTCTCTGTAGATTTGCCATTACAGAGATTTATGCCTAAATAATTAACTATCATTTGAACTTGGATGACTTAAACATTGCAAGGCAGCAGAAAGGCTAAGATTCTCATGTATCACCCACTGAGTAATTCTACCGAAGAAGTTTACAATGAATCAGTTAATTTTGGTAACCTTGCTCCTCTTCATTTCTTCTAACAACCAGGCTTTAAACCAAGGAACAACAACAAGGCTGGGAGGCAGAGAGATAATGAAGAGAACAAGGTGCCTGAAAGTCCCCACATCAGATTGGTCAGGGGAATACGTGAGAATCTAGATGCCAAGAGTTGAAAAGAAACCATGGAAAATGGGGTGATATGATATCCCTTTGAATCTCTTTTGTTTTTATTCCAAGGGATTCTATGTTGGTGCAAGCCAAACAATAGACTCTGCAAGAACAAAGTTCACAGCACAATATGTGCTCAACATGGATGTTAATGCAAAAGGAAATCAGGCCACTTACAAAAGAGAATGTTGCCTTTTGTCTTAAATTTCAAGCCAAATTTAACTCAGAGAAGACAATTCTGAGCAGAATAGAGTACTATGGCTTCTTGTGTTAGTTCAATCAAAACCCGCAGATACGTCTAACAAAGGTCATCAATGCAGTATCCGCTAGTACTAAGAAGTTGTCAGTAATCCATTCATTCATATTCCACAAATATGTTTTGGGTGCCCACTGCACACCAGGCACAGTTTGGGGCACTGAAGATAAGAATTGAATAAAGCAAACGCCAGCTTGAGTCTAGTGTGGAATATAAACATCTAGCACATAAGTAAATACATCTCTAATACAATGTCAGATGGGATGAGTGCTAGTAAAGAAAATATAGAGGAGAAAATATATTTCTTCTTACAGGAACTATATGAGATGGGCAGATATGGCTTGTCTATTAAGGTGAAATTTATGGTAAGGAGGAGTAAACCAGGAGAAGCATGTTCACAGAGAAGTGTGGAGAGGTAGATGGAGTTCATATCAGGAGGGCACTAGGGGCCATGTTATGATACTGTGGTAGCTTTGACAAGAGTACAAGAGTTGGTGAAAACAGCCAAATTCTGGAGGAAGGGTGAGAGCAAGAGAGAGATGATAGGCAGACATTATGTATTTATCATCCACCCAGGCTCAAAATGAGAATTTTGGTGCTAGATCACTGCTGACCAAGTAGCCTTGAAGATGTCATCAAGAATGATAAAGAGAACACCAATGATCCCCGATTTATAGAAGTAGTGTGACTGTTAAAACATCCACCCTTCATAAACTTAAAAAAGGTGTCGCGATAAGCAGCCTCTAAGATGGTCTCCAATGATCCTCACCTTCTGATATCCATGCCGTCATGCAATTCTCTCTCACCTTGACTCAAGGTGACCCATATGCCTAATAAAACATTGCTGTAGTGTTGGTGTGTGACTTCTGAGGCCAGGTTAATAATGCATTGAAGTTTCTACCCTGTATCTCAAGCTTACCCTTCCTGAGGAAAGCCAGCTGCCATGTCTTAGGACACCCAAGTTGTTCTATAGAGAAACCCTTCAGCCTAACCCCAACAGCTAGCATTAATTTGCCAGCCATGCAGAAGTGAATTTACAGCTCCAGTCAAACCTTTACATGAGTACAGACCTGGCTGACATGCAACTGAACCTCATGACAATCCTAAACCAGAGATTACCCAGCCATGCCCTTCTTGAGTTCAAGACCCAAAGAAACTGTGGAAGATGTTAAATGTTTATTGTGGTTTTAAGCAGCTGAATGTGGAGAGGTGGAGAGATAATTTGTTGTAGTAGATAACTAATACAGATACTGATAGAAAGAAATATATTAAAAATATTTGAGAAATACTGAGAAAAAAGTAATTATAAGGAATATCCAATGGTATTGATATTGATATGAGCAATAGATGCAAGAAGGAAAGGAAATAAAAGACTCATTGAGATCATTCACCACTTGAAAAGTAAGTGTGGAAATAAATGGGTCTTCTTAGCAACACATTAACGATATTGTCAGCTCCTGCAATCAGAAGACAGAAAAAATGGTTTTGATTTGTATTTCCCTGATGAGGAGGGATGCTGAGCATCGTTCCATGTGTCTGTTGGCCATCTGGATGTCCTCTTTGGAGAAGTGTCTGTTCATATCTTCTGCCCATTTCTTCACTGGGTTGTTTGTTTTTCGGATGTGGAGTTTGGTGAGTTCCTTATAGATTCTGGATATTAACCCTTTATCCGATATGTCATTTGCAACTATCTTTTCCCATTCCGTCGGTTGCCTATTAGTTTTGTGGGTTGTTTCCTTTGCTGTGCAGAAGCTTTTAATCTTGATGAGGTCCCAATCATTTATTTTTGCTCTTGATTCCCTTGCTTTTGGGGATGTGTCAAGTAAGAAGTTGTTGCGGTGGAGGTCAAGGACGTTGTTTCCTGCTTTCTCCTCTAGGGTGTTGACAGTTTCCTGTCTCATGTTCAGGTCCTTTATCCATTTTGAGTTTATTTTTGTGCATGGTGTGAGAAAATGACACATGAAACGATGCTCAGCATCCCTCCTCATCAGGGAAATACAAATCAAAACCACACTGAGATACCACCTCACGCCAGTCAGAGTGGCTAAAAGGAGCAAATCAGAGAAATCTAGATGCTGGCGAGGATGTGGAGAAACGGGCACCCTCCTACACTGTTGGTGGGAATGTCAACTGGTACAGCCCCTCTGGAAAACAGTGTGGAGGTTCCTCAGGAAACTAACAATAGAACTCCCCTATGGCCCAGCAACAGCACTGCTAGGAATTTACCCAAGGGATACAGAAATGCTGAGGCATAGGAGCACGTGTACCCCAATGTTCATAGCAGCACTCTCCACAATAGCTAAAACATGGAAAGAGCCTAAGTGTCCATCAACAGATGAATGGATCAAGAAGATGTGGTTTATCTATACGATGGAATACTACATGGCAATGAGAAAGAATGAAACCTGGCCATGTGTAGCAACATGGATGGCCCTTGAGGGTGTTATGCTGAGCGAAATAAGTCAGGCAGAGAAGGACAAATATCATATGTTTGCACGTATAGGAGGATTAGGAGGGACTTGACACAGGAACGAGGGGGAGAAGAAGGGTGGAAATGGTGGGGGAAAGGGAGAGAGGCAAACCATGAGAGACTCTTGAATGCTGACAAAAACTGAGGACTGATGGATGTGGGGGGGAGGGGGATGGGCATGGAGGAGGGCACTCGTGGGGGTGAGCACTGGGTGTTATGTGGAAACTAATTTGACAATAAACTATTTGTAGAAAAAAAAATAAAAAAAAAAAGAAGACAGAAAAAAATGAAAATCAGGCCTAGAACTTAATTACAAAAATAAAAAAGCTCAAAAAAAGATTTAATTTTCAACCATGACAGGTCTGCAATGCTAAGATCAGGATCCTTGTTGGTAAGCAGTGGGATGCTAAGACCTGGGTTAGGGATATCAGAGGTGATGGAGTGAAATACTTTAAATCCCCACATTGTCCTGAACCCCTCCATATTCAGGGCTAATACTTCCCCCTTGCCTAAAAATAATGCAAAGGCTCTATCTTGTAAGACAGCAGCTCACCCCCCCCCCCCAAGATCTACCTCCTGTTATATATTCTAAGTCAACAACTAAAGTTGAGTCTCAATATTACCCAACCAGGGAAGAGTTGGGGTCTATTAAGGGAGGAAGAGTCTATTTCAAAGGTATGCCAGGACCTAACCAACATGCACCCATAGGTATAAGACTGATCCTGAAGATGTTGGATTAAGGAAAGTGGAATACAAACTTGGATAAGCTGAAGTTTATTAATATGGAAAAACGATACCATTACATACGACTTAACACCCTGTCACACGACCTTGGAAAATGGAACAAATATGCTGCTAAGGTGGCTCTCAAAGTTTGTTGATAGGGATGGGCCATGCCAAGTGAGCTACATTTACTAGGCTATTATGGCAGACAAGGAAAAAGGAATAAGAAGAGGCCAGGAGAAATGGGCATGCTATTTTGTGGGAAGGTCAGAGAACACTATTTCCCAAGTTGATAAGGAATGCACAAGTCAGAGGGCAACCAGCACTGGTGAGAAGCTCAGTAGTGTCTGAGCTCTATAGGTCATGCTGATGATAAGAGATATGTCTATAGAACTATATTCCCTGATAACAACAGAGATTATAAGGGCCAAAATTATAACAGAAGCAAGATGCATCAAGGTTATAATGAGCACCAAGGTTGATGAGAAAGAGAGTGTATGTAAGTCATTGAAATTTTTGCTTTTCACCATTTTCCAAGTGAATGGTGTAGTCTCACGTCCAGAAACTAGGTAAAGGATGGATCTTGGAGGATGACAATGAACTACTAGAAACTCAACTAAGTAGTAGCCCTACTTGCAGTTGTTATGCCATATATGATATTTTTGCTAAAGCAGATTAATAAAGCCTTACATAGATTGAATATGGCCATTAATCAGGTAAACATATTGTTTTCTAATCTTAACAGAAAGGCAGATCAGGAATATTTCACATTCACTTGAGACAGACAACAAAATATATGTATATTCATAGTCTCAGGGTTATGTTAACCCCCACTCCCATAAGAAGATTGCCCAAAGGACCTGAACCATATAGATATTCTGCATAAAATCACATTGGTCTAACATACTGATGTTGTCATGTTAATTAGATGGAATGATCAAGAAAAGCCAAGTATATTGGACATCATGATAAGCCATATGCATTCCAGGTTGGAGATAAGCCTAATGGAGATTCAGAGATCTGCTGCTGTATCAGTGAAGATCTTTGAGATTCAGTGATCTGGGACATGTCAGAACTTTCCATGCAATGTCAAGGACAAATTACTGCATTTCACATCTCTCACTACTAAGAAGGAAATGTATTGTAGGCCTCTCTGGGTTATGGAGGTAGCACATTTGGGAATATTGCTTTGATTCAAATACCAGTATACACAAAACTTTGACAGCTTTGAATAAAGTCAGAACAGGAAATGGTTTCATAGAAGGTACAAGTTATGATGCAAGGGGCCCTGCTTGTTGGGCCACATGATACTACAAACCCTATGGTATGAGAGGTATCTGTGGAGGTAGAGATGCTATTTGAATTTTATGGCAAACCCCAATCAAAATATCACAATGTAGATCTTTGGGGTTCTGATGCAAAGTAATGACATTTGCAAATGAGAATTATGTACCTCTTGGATACTAGTTTCTAGATTGCTATTAGGCCATAGTAGATACCTGGCCATGGTATATAAACTGGCCAGGTGATCAGTTCTTTTAGACTCACCAAGTCATAAATTTGGATAGGGCTAGCAGTAGTCTATTATAAGATGGAAGTAGTGGGGCACCTGGGTGGCTTAGTCGGTTAAGCGTCCGACTTTCGCTTAGGTCATGATCTCGCGGTTCGTGGGTTCGAGCCCCACGTCGGGCTCTGTGCTGACTGCCAGATCAGAGCCTGGAGCCTGTTTCAATCTGTGACTCCCTCTCTCTCTGACCCTCCCCTGCTCACGCTGTCTCTCGTTCTCTCTCTCCTAGAAATAAATAAAAATATTAAAAAAAAAAAAAGATGGAAGTAGTACATGTAAGGTTGTAATGAAGAAATGAGAGGGCACAAGAAAACTACATAAGCAAGTGGCCAGACCCCCTTTCTTCCATGGTAGCAACACTTGCAGTACTAGCATTTCTTCCTTGGCTCATACCTACAATCACATGGTGAGAGGAGGGTGGTCTCTTACAACCCAATGAGGAAGGAGGGAAAGTGCTGAGGTAGATTCATGGATGGATTGGCTCAAGCTGTTTTACTAGATAGTGCTGAATAGGGTGTTAACAGGAAATTCTCATAATTACAAGAACTTTGGGCAGTGAACCTGGTCACTTTGGTCACCCTTGTATGAAAACATAAGTAGTCGCAGTTAGAATGTATACTGTCTTGTATCTGAATTGATTTGATATTCTGGAACCCAACAGAGAAAGTTTGGCAGGTAATGAACTGGGAGGTGTAGGAAAAAGGAACCAGGATGGATTTACATGAGTGGTCATGAAGTATCTTTGTATCACATAATATCACTCGAAAGACCTTTGCCACAATGGAGGTCCTAAACAACAAAATAGAAAGACAGCCAGTCAGTGTCAGTCAGTGGACATCATCCCTCCTGTCATTGGCAGCCCCACTTCTTGCACAATAGATGCATGAATGGAATAGCTGATGGGATGGATGGAGGTTCTTCATGGAACCAAAAGCAGGAGCTATTCCTCCCTGAAACTGATCTAGCTACTGCCACTGTCAAATGTCCAAAATGTCATCAGTGGAGACCAATACCAAGTCCTCTATAGGCTACCATGTTTGAAGAAAAGCAGTTTTGGTAAGAAGTTGATAATATTGGACCCCTTCTACATTGAAAGAGGCAGGAATTCATCTTGAGCAGAATCAACAAATATCCTAACTATGGATTTGTTTGTTTGTTTGGCTTGAAGGCCTTCACCAGCACCATTAGCTGAGGGTGAACAGAGTTTCATCACCAATACAGGGTCCTATACATTACACTGGACTAAGGGAAACTACAACAAAAGAAGAATGGCACTGACCACATGACCATTGGATCTACTGGTCATATCACATGCTGTACCACCTTGTTGGCTTGATAGAATGATGAAAGAGTATCTCAAGGGGTGAGCTTGGAGATAATCCACTGTGAGGATGGGGCACCATTCACGCAGTATATCGCCTCATTCATGCAGTATATAGCCTAAATCGATGATCATTATGTGGTACTCTGTCTTCAATACACGGAATACCTGAGTCCAGGACGCAAGGAGTAGAAATAGGAAAGACCCCACTATGATTACGCATGACTTGGGGAATTTGTGCTTTCCATATCTGTAGGTTTAGAGGCCCTGATTCCCACAGGGAAGTGCTTTCACTAGGGAACTGCTTGTGCCTCGTTACGTTGGACTTGTCATGTCAAGAGACCAAGAAAAGAGATGACTTTTCAAGAATAATTAACCCTGCTTATCAGGAAGAGAGAGAGGTGCCATCACACAAAAAACACAAAGAAGAATGTTTGGTACTCATGTGATCCTCCTGGTTGTTTCTTGATACTTCCTTGCCAACTCTGATTGTAAAGGATGTTAAACAGCATAGACTGAGAAAGGCATGGTGACCATGAGAACAAACCTATGAAATGAGCCATTCCCAGAGTCTGGGTCACCTAGACCCACATATGTACAAACTGAGGGAATTTAAAAAGGTGATAGAGGTGGGAGATGATGGATATCAGTGCAGACTCAACACCAGCTGTTAGCAGGAGCAGCTGTAGTTCATCTCGCTAACATTCTTCTTTAAAGTTTCTCCAGGAAAACATGTCCATCAGAATCACGAAGGAGCTGCTCCCAGATCTGAGCAATGCCAAGTGTGATCTCTATGGATGCTGTGATGTGCTATACATATTTTCCCACTTCAGCACTAATTATTCCGTCTTTCTTCCATTGGAAAATTGCTCTCAGATGAATGGAGCTACCTAACCCAAGACCATGTTCCCTTCCTAGGAACAACCCTCATGCTATGATTGGCTGATGCCGGATATAAAGGACCAATCGCTTATCACAGTTTGAGACAACTCTAAAGCCATCTCAGCTCCAAAGATCTCCAGAAAATGGACTGAAATCCTTGTGGTACTTGCTTCACAGTTCAACATTTTCCTCCTGGCAGTTCTGCTTCCTTCACTCCCAAAGGTATCGATTCCTAGAACACTTCCTAATAAACTTCACTTTCAAATAAACTTCCAGCCTACAAATTTTTATTTCAAGTCTCTTTCTCAGAGATGCCAGCCTACACCACAGGATTAGGTATTATTGTTGTTATTATTATTATTATTATTAATCAGGCACTTAGTATATAATAATTTAACCTCTCTCCCCCTCAAAAAAACCTGTAAGGTTAATATTAAAGGAAACCTAGTTCAGTTGAGGAAAGCAATACTTAGATAAGTTAAATACTTTACCCAATAGCACACAATCTGTAACTGGTGTAGTCAGGATTTGAACAAGAAATCTGTGAGTTCTCTGTGTGAATCGTTGAGTATTGTTGTCAGGGGCAATAGCATAAACAAAGATGATAGATAGATGATAGGTAGAAAGATCATAGATAAGGACTTGCATGTACAGTATCCCATGAGGGACAGTAGTAAATGGTGGCTAAAGCATAGGGGCTGGAGGAGAGGAAGGAAAAGATAAGTCTGAGAAAGACAGAAGAGTTCAAACTGGGATAAGCCAAGAATGTCACAGCAGACATGGACTTATCCCCAATTTGAACCAATTCTATAGAATTCCCAAGATACCCTTAAGCCCCAAAGAAAAAACAATATGACTTCTTGACCAGGCAAAAGCTCATGGAAATTTTACATTTGCTCTCTTAGTTCTGTTATATCTTTGCCAGGTATGAGAAAAGGCAAGGGGTGGAGGGAGAAGTATGTGGCTATAGCATAGAAAGAAATCCAAAACCCCCGTCTCCGGGGCTCATGGGGTGAAGGTGCCAGTCGTGGAATGTTGCACTCCTACCCTCCTGTGTTTATTCAGCCCTGGGGCTGAGGTTTGCCTTGGAGCTGTAACCTTTATAAGGGGTTTGCTTAATGACAGAATTATTCAGCTGCATACCTCACCCCAATTAGAAAAAGGCTGTTTGGATTCTAATTGGCCTTGACACAAGTCTGCTTAAAGAGATTCCCCAAGAATTATAGAGCTACTTTCAGAGTTTGACTTGGCCGGGAATATGAAATGTAACATGGTTTTTCAAATTTTCTGCACTTACCATGAAACGACCAAGCCACAGGTATCAAACATGCTTTGTTTTTGTGTTATAATCACATTACAAATTGAACATTTCCACATGTGCAAGTTGGCAAATCTAAAATGAATGATTATGAAGATTGTAATTACATATATCAGGTATATATGGCCTACATATTTTCGCTCACACAAAAGTGTATTTTCTCAAGTCCCTAGACATCCATGTATAGTGTGTTTATAGGATGTAAAACCATCGTCCTATACATAAGCCAAAAATGTATATTTTTAAACAGTTATCACCAAGCTAGGCGATAAGTCGACATAATATTTGGAAGGTGCAAATACCAGGAAGGGATAGAGATTCCTAAGCTAACCATGAGGAAATGACTAACAATAATAGGTTGAAATTAAGAAGAATATAATTTGGTCTAATATCAGGAAGAGAAGAAATAAGCTTCCTGGCTACAATAACTGTTAGGCTATGAAATAATTCCTAAGGGAAGTGGAGATCTCTCCTTCACCCTGGACTTTGGAAATGAGGCATGCATTCTTGGAGTCCCTTATAACAAGTCGCCTTGCTTGGGGAGAAGAAGGAGATCCTTTCCGTTTCCATTTTCTGTGACTTGATATTAAGAAAAATCTCAAAAATAATCATCTACTTACTCACTAAATGTTCACCAAACCACCTTTGAGCAAGACCTTGCATTTACCTTGTAATGAACATTCTGTGTCTCGTTCCTTCACAGCCAAGAAAAATCCCACAGTTATGCAATTTGCAGCAAGCTGGAATCTTTTTATTCCAAACTCTGCTTGGTCCTGACGGCCACTCGGTGGTCTTTTGCTCATCCCTGAGCACCTCTCCCTGCCACTGCAGTAGAGAATTTTCCAGGAAAGCAACTGTATTCATCAGGGTTCTTCTTCTCATCCCTCCTCAACCCCAAATGCTTTCAGCAGAAACTGTTCCCTAGTTCACAGAGAAAAGGAAAGCATAAAATGTGAACATTATCAAACTCCTTCCCCACCTACAAATTAACTTGTACCTGTAATTTCCCTTCCTGTGGAGACCAAGGCCTCTTCCTGTCCCTGCTGTGTGCTACATCCTGACCCCTAGAATCTCCTATCAAGTATACAGGGACTTGATCTGTCAGTCACACTCTTCAAACTCTCAACTACTTCCCCAAGGTTAGTTTCTTCACTAAGGCCTGTAAATATGTTTTTGCTCACCTGTTTTTTTTTTCTTTTGGTGGGGGGTGGGGGGTGCTTCTCCAGTCAGCTCTCTAGAGGGCAGACCACATTACTGGTAGGGTAATGACCCCAAGGGCCAAGGGGTGGCCATAGAGTGAATGTTGGCAGGGAAAGAGGTGTGGATGGAATTTGCACTTACAGGCTGGGCAGCCACACATATGTATGTATGTATGTATGTGGGTTTCCTCACAGTGTGAAGGTTACAGGGATGGAAGGAAAAATGAAGGTGATCCTACAGGCTGGGGTTGACTTTTCCAAGCTACTACATCCCAAGGCAAAACTCTAAAGAATCCAAGTGCTCAAAATCCATCTGATGTTCCAGATGGTTATACAGGTATGTTTATCAAGTTAGAGGGTAGAACACAGGGGCACCTGGGTGGCTTGGTCAGTTAAGCGTCTGATGTTGGCTCAGGTTATGATCTCACTGTTTGTGAGTTCAAGCCCTACATCAAGCTCTGTGCCTGCTTCAGATTCTGTCTGTCTCTCTCTCCTGCCTCTCCCCTGCTCACTCTGTCTCTCTATCAAAATAAATAAATAAACCAAAAATAAAAAAATAAAACATATAAAGAAGGGTAGAACATATTTATCAGTTTGTTCTGTTGATTCACAGCTTTTTGGATATTAGACATCTGCTATGTTTGGCTCCATTGATACTCTTGCCTAGGGCCCTGCTAATATTAAGCGTGGCCCATCTCCAGCTACTGTAAACTGGCTTCCCTTAGTTACTGTTCTCTTGTAACACTTATTGTTAAAGTCATCAGTGATCCTTTTCCAGTTTTTTTCCATTTGACACTATTGGCCAATCTCTCCTCCAGACTCTTCTTCACTTAAGAAATTCCAAGGGTGTTAGGGGCTCTGTGCCAAAAATGGAGACAGAGAACAAATATACATATTTCTTGTTTTAATGTTTATTTATTTTTTAGAGAGAGAGAAAGAGAAGCAGATTATGAACTGGGAAGGAGCAGAGAGAGGGAGGCACAGAATCTGAAGCAGGCTCCAGGCTCTGAGCTGTCGGCACAGAGCCCGACTCGGAGCTTAAACCCATGAATCATGAAATCATGACCTGAGCCGAGGTTGGATGCTTAACCAACTGAGTCACCCAGGAGCCCCAAATATATATATTTCCTACCATGAATCACAGTATCACACTTGAGTTGCAATTTAAAACTATTTTTTAACTACAAATAGCAGTTGCAAAAGCTTGAGAACCACCGAACTAATTGTTTTATGAGTTTCTACTCTTGACCACTGCAGTCTTTTCTCTTCGGATGAGCTTTCTGGATTCCAAATCTGGCACTGTTAAACTCTTCAGTGGCTTTTCATGATCCCCAAAAGTCTTCACACAACTTTTGGGATTTGGAATCATCTGGCTTCTCCAGGCTCTTTTGATACTCTCTCCTCAGCCATATCCCATGCACTATTCAAACAGCCCTTCACCGTTCCTTGAACCCATCATTCTTTCTCATGGCTCTGGGCTCTCAGACTGCTGATTTTTTTGTCTGAACGTGCTTCCCTCCACAGTCTGCCACACTGAACTACAAACCATGTAGGCTTCATGTCTATGTCTATGAAGCCTCTTGAGACTTCTTGGTGTAGAATTTTGTGTCTATGCTCATAGATATCAGCATTTTTCCTCAATGCAGGGCAAGGAGACACACAAATCTCTCTATGTCCTGCATATCCAGTTAAAATTTTGATGTACTTTCTTCTAGTATATATGCTAGCTGTTACAAAATTTTAATTGCTGTGTGTGTGTGTGTGTGTGTGTGTGTGTGTGTACATACAGTTCTGTTTTTGACCTTTGACTTTAAGGTGGTTTTATAAGAATGTCCTCATGTCATCTCATTCGTTATTTTTTTAGCATAGCATTATAAATATCTTTAAAGTATATAATCAGATCAGACACGTGATTTGAAATATAAACTTGCTGATGCTATGAAGAGCTGATGGGAGTGTGTAGAGACTGCAACCAGGGAAGTCAGACAGAAGTGTACCTGACCAGCCAAGTACATGACCAGAGACAAAGAAGACTAGAATAATGTAGAGCCCGGGAGAGAAAAGGGGTGCAAAGGCACTGGAACAGATACAAGAGAACTTGGTGAGGAGGAATGCACAGGCCTTGGGTTCCATGCGGTGGCTCAGGTAGAGACAGCAGTCCCTAGTAGATGGTGGAATGAACCAAAATACAGAGAAAGCATCATGGAAGGAAGTTTTATAGAGAATAATAATGAGTTGAGTTTGTACCCTAATATAAGCATTTGAAGAATCCTCAATAGAACAATGCTTAAATGACTCAGAGTTCAAGACATATAAAAAACAAGTTGAGAAGAAATGTATAAAATATAGATATTAAATTAGAAAAAAACTTAGTAGTAAGGACTATTGAGGAAGTTTTAAAAGTTCAGATATAATTTAGAGATTTTAGGGTAAGCATTAACTCCAGGAAAATAAGAGTTAATAAAAAATAAAGTGTAATGCATGGACCAGCTATGAATAATATTTGTATATTCAGACATAAAATATACTAATTATCATAATTTTAAATCCTTAATTTTGAGCTATCTAGTAACTGTTATATGCCTATATATATACATGTTAAGAAGGTAGGAGGAAAAAGTATGGAGCAATAATGGAAGACGGATTCTTATTTTCCATAACAGGAATCCGAGGATAGTATGTAAAACTTAAACAATTAATAAATAGCAATATAAAATATTACTTGTAAATGACTAAGCACTTGAAATTGCTTGACACTGTGTACATATGAAAGCAGGGAAAGGGAGTCAGAGAGGATACCATTAGATTTTTAAAAATATTTATTATAAAACGTAAGGGAGCCTGAGTGGCTCGTCAGTTAAACATCCAACTCTTGATTTTGGCTCAGGTCATGATCTTACCAGTTCATGAGCTCTCGCTCAGCATTGGGCTCCATGCTGACAGCACAGAGCCTGCTTGTGCTTTCTCCTTTTCTCTCTGCCCCTCCCGCACTCTAGCACAGGCATACTCTGTCTCTCAAAAAGAAATAAATAAGCATTTTAAAAAGATACAAAGTAATGTGACTTTTTCTTTCTTTCTTTCTTATTTATTTTTATTATTTTTTTAAATGTTTTATTTATTTCTAGGAGAGAGAGAGAGAGACAGCGTGAGCAGGGGAGGGTCAGAGAGAGAGGGAGTCACAGACTGAAACAGGCTCCAGGCTCTGAGCTGGCAGTCAGCACAGAGCCCGACGCGGGGCTCGAACCCACGAACCGCGAGATCATGACCTAAGCGAAAGTCGGACGCTTAACCGACTAAGCCACCCAGGCGCCCCTATTTTTATTACTTTGAAAGAGAGAGAGAGAGAGAGAGAGAGAGAGAGAGAGAGAGAGAGAGAGAAGGTGTATGTGCACAAGAAGAGGAGGGGCAGAAAGAGGGAGAGAGCATCCCAAGCAGGCTCCACACCGTCAGCTATCCCGGACAACAGCTTTCCCCTGCTACTTGAAAGCAGAGCTTTGCTATACAACCTTTCGTAAGCTGAAATGGAGCACAACAAAGAGGCAATTACCATTAATTATATTGAAAAATTTTTTAGCGTTCTCAGATTCAAAACAAGGCATTTAGGCTTTTCTGATACCTTAGGACACATCTTGCTAACAAATGCATAAAATAAATTAAGCTAAAGCACAGAGGCAGATGCAGTTCAAAGCTATGGCAACTTGATGCTGTGATGCTGGGAGTGGTTGCCAGGAAACGGGCGTGGCGGTGCGCTCTCGATTCTCGGGGGCTGTGCGCCCCCTGTACGGGCTCGCTGCAAGACAAACGTTGAGCACAATTTCCTTTTTCACTTTTTTTCATAAAACTGGAAAATCCTCTTTGGATTGCTTTCATTTAGTAAAAGCAGGTACTAATGTACGGCTTTTGTAAAAGCAAAGTGACATGACATGAACTTTGGAAAAGCAGGGAACAACTGTATGCAATTCTCAGAGATAATATTTAAACATTTTTCCAAAATGGTTGTATCAATTTGTGTTCCCACCAGTGATCTGTAAGAGTTACCATTGCTCTAGGCTTTATCAACACTTGGTATTGTTAGTCTTTTTCACTTTAGTAACCTGGTGTGTGTGAAGGGGTATGTCATTAGAGCTGGAATTGGCATTGTTTGAGTTTTGGTGAAGTGTCTGATTCTCTTGCCTATTTTTCTATTTAGATTGTCCATCTTTTTTTTTCTTATTGATTACTAGTGCACTACATATTCTGAAAACAAAATATTCTAACCAGTTATCCTTTCAGTTCGAACTCTGCATCCTATTTAAGATTTTTTTTTTTTACATTAAAGTCATGAGGATAACCCAACTATATGTTATGTCAAGTTTTTGTTGTTTAATGTTTACTTTTATTTTTTAAAATTTTTTAATTAAAAAAATTTCAAGGTTTATTTATTTTTGAGAGACAGAGTATGTGTGGGGGAGGGACAGAGAGAGAGGGAGACACAGAATCTGAAGCAGTCTCCAGGCTCTGAGCTGTCAGCACAGAACCTGTCACCAGGCTCGAACTCACAAGGTGTGAGAGCATGATGTGAGCCGAAGTCAGATGCTTAACCGACAAGCCACCCAGGTGCCCCTAATGTTTACATGTAGATATAAAATTCACTAGATTTAATTTTAGTTTTTAGTATGGTGTGAGGTAGGTGTCAGTTCTCTCTAAATGAATTTGTGAATTGAATGTGTCCCAGTTAAAAAAATAAAATAGGTCAATAAAACTTTTTGAAATTGTATAAGCTGATTCTAAAGCTCCTTAAAAATATAAGCTATTGCTAATGGCTGGGAAATTCTGAAAAAGTTAAACAATTGCATGGGATTGCCCTATTAGTTGTGTTGGCTGTGCACTGAAAAATTCCTGGGGATGAAAGGAAAGGTAGCATCACTAACCCTATAGTTTATGTGAAAAATGATTCTGCAAATGACCCATGTACTACAACTCACATGATTGTACAGAATAACTTTGACACTGCCATCAAACTTACTAAAAAGCTGTATTAGTAAGTTTGTAAGTAAGTAAAATAGCATGCTAATGGCTTCTCAATAGGTAGATTGATTATTGGAAGGAGTGAAAGCCCCAGAATAAACCAAACTCATATAGAAATCTAGTATATGAAAAGGTTGCATTTAAAGTCAGTTGTAAAAAGGTCAGTTATTGTTACAAGGAGTTGGGGAAACTAAATACAATCCCTATGTTTTGCCTTACAGTGAAATGAATTTAGGTGGACCAAAATAAAATTTAAAAATAATCAGAATGGGAACTTTCTATATATGAGCAAATCAAAAAAGGAAGAAAAGATCCTTTCCATGGCAGAATTCCACTGCAAAAATACTCTCTGCAAGGTGAAACAGAAAATCACCAAATTTGTTAAAAATTGTGATTAATATCACAAATAATAGGCTGTTTGTTCAAGTAAAGGGCTCTTTAGAAAACAAAATCAATAACTCAATAAATATCCAGACAAAAGATATTAACAGGTAACTAAACAGATACTTCACATAAAAAGAAAAACTAATAGTTTTTAAACATACAAAAAATTTCAAACAACCTCATAGTATAAAAGAAATGCCCTCATAGTAAAAGAAATACAGTATATTTTATCATGTTAGATTGACAAAGATCAAAATATAGTATTATTTGTTGTGTAGATTTGGGGAAACAATGATGAAAATATAAACTGATGACAACCCTTTAGAGATGAATCTAATGCTCATGCTCTTTGACCTTGAAATGTCATGAATCTTTACCAAGATATTTATTCCAGTTCCCAAAAGTGAAATCTTTGAAACACTCCTAAATATTCATTGGTAGGGGACTGGTCAATCAAATTATGGTAAAATGGAATATTTTGTACTTGATAAAGGAGAAGAGAATAAAATTGAAGGAAGGAAGGAAAGAAGGAAGGGAGGAAGGGAGGAAGGGAGGGAGGAAGGAGGGGAGGGAGGAAGGAGGGGAGGGAGGAAGGAGGGGAGGGAGGGAGGAAGGAAGGGAGGGAGGGAGGGGGGAGGAAGGAAAGAAGGAAGGGAGGAAGGGAGGGAGGGAGGGAGGAAGGGAGGGAGGAAAGAGAAAAAGAAGATTAAGAGAACTTTATTTGAATTTATATGCAATGATCTCTAACATGAACCCCCCCAAAAAAAAATCAGGAGTCGGTAGTATGCTACCACTAGTGGGAGAAATGAAAGGAGTAATATGCTTGTCTTCTGAAAAGATATCTAAGAATCGTACAACAGGATTTGTTTGTGAAGGGGAACCAAGTTGCTGGAATAGAGGAGAAGAAAGAAAATTTATATTTTTATTGTATCTCTTTTATAACTTTTGGATTTTTACCCTGAGGAGCTATAGCCTATGCAAAAAGGTGAATGGAATAACTTGCTGAAAATTAAAAAGAAGAAAAAAACCAGGAGAGATCATAGTGAAACTCAATACTGTCCATTTATTGTTACTATTTCTTGAACATGGCCTGTGCACCAAACACTTCATATGCATCAAATGTTTGCAGTACTCTCCCGTATTATGTGATAGTTGTTCTATACACCCCCCCCCATGGGAATGCATTCGCTAATAGCAGCGGTAATCCTTATCCAGATATGTCTGGCTCAAACCATGTGCATTTTGTGCTGTGCTTCCTCGTGACACATTTGCTGCAATTGTCTTTAAAGCCAACTTGGAAGATGCCACTAGCCAACTTCTAAGCCACCTATTTTTTCATTTGCTCCTCATTCCTTCCCCACCCCCTCATACTTACACAAACCCATGTACATGCAGAAATTGACTTTGTTTGGAAAGCAACCACCTACCATGAAATGACCCAGAACCTTCCACTGTTCCATGGATAATTGTAGGAAACCAACAAATAGTTTTCATGCTCAAGACATATGTGAGTAATTGTTCAAAGTTAAGTGGCATCCATCCTACTCTGCATAGCTGGGCTGTTCATGCAACCCTCAACCCCTGCATTCCTCTGCAAAATATTCTGTTTACATAGGCAAAATACTAAGCACATAGATATCTTAGGCTGTCTTCATGATCAAATTCCAAATATTCAAAACACAAAGAACAGGATACAGTTGATATAGAAAAATGTAATTATTGGTTATTCAGTGGAAAAGTAAAATAGCATCCCTTGTCATCAGAATGAAAGAATGATAGAGTTCACAGCCTTTGGGGTCAGATACACCTGGGTGGGTTCCCAGCCCCTTTATGAATCTAATGTGTAATCTGGGGTAAGTTTCTTAACCTCTTTAGCTTCAGTTTCGAAGATACTAAAGTGGGAATGATAATACTGTCTGTCTCATGTGCAGGACTATTGTGATGGTTAAAATAAATAAAAGCATTGAGGAGTCTGGGTGGCTCAGTTGGTTAAGCGTCCAACTTTGGCTCAGGTCATGATCTCACACCATGTGAGTTTGAGCCCTGCGTGGGCTCTGTGCTAAGAGCTCACAGCCTGTAAGCCTGCTTTGGATTCTGTGTCTCCCTCTCTCTCTCTGCCCCACCCTTCCTCTCTCTCTTTTTCTCTCTCTCTCAAAAATAAATAAACATTAAAAAAATTAAAAGTAAACAAGTAAAAGCATTATCCTCAGTGCCAAATACATACTAAGGATTCAATAAATAATAATATTTTAGGTACTATTTAAATACTCTATAGGCAAAACCATCAGTAACTCTTAACTCTCCCTCTAAAACATAATCCAACTGAGACACTTCTTTACCTCTTCTACAAGTTGTTCCCCAGTTTATTCTGGTTTCCCTGTTTTCATTCTTTTGCTGCTCATATCAGGGTGCCTGAAGATTTTCACACACTGATCCTTCTAACTGCTACACAGTTCACCTAGATCATTCACGGAAGACTTCTGTCCAATATTCAGGTCTCTATATGAATGTCACCAGCTAGAGAGGCTTGTCCCAGACAAGATATGTTTTGTTTCCTATGTCCCTTAGATTCCAGACGTGAACAAAATAAATATTTGCTATTCAAAATATGCATATGCTACATTGTATAAGGTCATGTAATTTTATTTTTAATTTATTTTTTAATTTTTTAAATTTAAATCCTAGTTAGTTAACATAGTGCAACAATGGTTTCAGGAATAGAATTTAGTGATTCATCCCTTATATATAACACCCAGTGCTCAGTTAACAAGTGCCTCCTTAATGCCCATCACTCATTTAGTCCAACCTCCACCCAACACCCACCACTCTAACAGCCCACAGTTCTCTGTATTTAAGAGTCTCTTATAGTTTTCCTCCCTCTCTGTTTTTATATTATTTTTGCTTCTCTTCCCCTTTGTTCATCTGTTTTGTTTCTTAAATTCCACATATGAGTGAAATCATATAATGTTTATCTTTTTCAGACTTATTTCACCTGGCATAACACACTCTAGTTCCATCTATATTGTTGCAAATGGCAAGATTTCACTCTTTGATCACTGAATATATTCCATTGTGTGTGTGTATATATATATATATTATACACAATATATATAATATATACATGTGTGTATATATATTTATATATACACAACACATCTTCGTTATCTATTTATCAGTTGATGGACATTTGGGCTCTTTCATGACTTGGCTATTGTTGACAGCACTGCTATAAACATTGGGGTGCATGTGCTCCTTCAAATCAGCATTTTTGTATCCTTTGGGTCATAGTAGTAGTGTAATTGCTGGGTCATAGGGTAGTTCTATTTTTAGTTTTTTGAGGAACCTCCATACTGTTTTCCAGGATGGCTGCACCAGTTTGCATTCCCACCAGCAGTGCAAAAGTGTTCCCCTTTCTCTGCATCTTCACCAACATCTGTTGTTGCCTGAGTTGTTAATTTTAGCTGTTCTGACTGGTGTGAGGTGGTATCTTATTGTGGTTTTGATTCGCATTTCCCTGAGGATGAGTGATGTTGAGCATCTTCTCATGTGTCTGTTAGCCATCTGGATGTCTTCTTTGGAAAAGTGTCTATTCGTGTTCTTTTGCCCATTTCTTCACTGGATTATTTATTTTTTAATGTCATGTAACTTTAAAACAAAACCCACCAAAAATTTTTATTGTGTGCCAACTGCCATCTTTTCATGCATTTCTCTAATCAACAGTTAATTATTTTCTATTATTTTCTTGATAACGGATCCAAGGATCAATGAGTTTGCAGATTTTGCCCAGTGTATTTCAAGGCATGCAGACAGATTTGAAGTACACGGAAAAAAAAAAAATCGTTCTTGTTTTAATTATTCTAAAATTTTTTACTATACTCCAGAAGAAAGTCTTAAATTAGGGCTAATAGTTTTCTATCTATCATATTTCCAAATATCCCCCTTTTTGAATAAAGAACAGTTAGACAAAGAGACCATAGTCTTAGGCAGGCCACAGTGTTGATTAATCAAAATAGGTTAAGTTTTGCTGTGGGCAAAAAAGACACCCAAAGTCTCAGTGTCTGGACTAATTAAAAGTATATTTCTTAATGAAAGTTTATATCTTAATGGATATAATAGTGTTTGGAGTCAGGTCTGTGACACTATTTCTCAGGAGCCAGGCCTGAGGCTCTACTGTCTTATGACAGCAACATGCAGAAGCTATCTTCTTGCCACATCAGAGGAAGAAAATAGAGAGCACTGTGTACTGTCATTAAATTGTTTGGCCTAGAAGTGCTATGTGTACCTCCCTCACAATCGATTCGATAGAACTGGTCACATGGGCATCTCTAACAGGAATGTGTACTTTTCAATATGTCCAGGAAGTAGTATGTCAACCCCAGGTATCTTGCTAGAACCTAATAATATTACAGTTTTTCATTGTGCTTATTTTTATGACTAAGTGATATTTATGGGATGTGGCTTTCTATGGATATATTCTTTTAAAATAAAATTATCAGAGAGGGCAAGATGGCGGAGAAGTAAGGAGCTCCGTACTTGCACTTGCGCCCATACATCACACAGAAAAGATCTGAAGCCATTGGAAACCTTACAAAACCTGAGGGATTGGGAGAAAAAGGACGCAGAATCCACTGAGAGAGCCTTCTAACGTGAGTGCGAACCGGGGAAGATAAAATCGGGCCGGGATCGGAGACTCCAGGGTGGGAGGCGATCCCCCTCTACCCTCTACGGGGAGTGAGAGGGGAAAAGGAGAGAGTCCGAAACAGAAAAACCTCCGCACGGGGGAGAAAAACCTCCGTTGGAAAGACCGTACTTGTCAAATACCTGCACACCAGGTCCCCTCGCGCCA
>NW_024080834.1:0-531 GCF_003009895.1 Hyaena hyaena | reverse complement strand
CTTCTCTCTCTTTCTCTATGCTCTTCAACCAGCACTGCATACACACGGCTATTTAACTGTAGCTGGGAAATCCAGGTATATGCTTTAAACCGTTCTTTGTCCATCGGTTTTCTTCTTTTTTCCTTTTCTTTTCCCCATTTTGACCCTTTTAGTTATTTTATACTCCATATTATTCGCCCTCCCTCCTCCGTCTTCTCTCTTAACTTTTTCGTTTTCCCCCTCGCTTTGCATGTTAGTTGAATTAGCCTGTGCGTTTGTGTGCTCCTGCTCCCTGTGTGTTTGTCTGTCTGTTTTCTTTTCCAGGGCTACCTCAAGAAACAAGCTAGAGTACACAAGGTGGAGAGTCCCAAATATCACTATGAATAGGACAATAAAATAACCAAGGTCCCAACAAGAGAGACCAAGGGATACCATTCAAAAAACACTCTCTGAGTGGATCTTCTTGGATATAGCAGCGCTCATAGAAACAGAGAAAATAACAGGTCTTTAAAACCAACAAGAGCCGGAAAGCTAACTAAAATGACGAAACGA
>NW_024080833.1:2628807-2656886 GCF_003009895.1 Hyaena hyaena | reverse complement strand
GTGGATTCTGCGTCTTTTTTCTCCCAATCTCTCAGGTTTTGTAAGGTTTCCAATGGCTTCAGATCTTTTCTGTGTGATGTATGGGCGCGAGTGCAAGTACGGAGCTCCTTACTTCTCCGCCATCTTGCCCTCTCCCTCAAGCTAGCCTCATTAAAGATAGTTTCAAAACATGAAATAGTAGAAGAATATGTGGGAAAATTCCTTTCTAATCCTGAAGTCCATAGGAGACAAGAATCTGAGCAGGTCTTAAAAAATTAAGACATTTAAAAAATTAATAGTTGCAGAGTAGGAGGACCCTGAGCTTACCCTGCCCCATATTTTCAACTACATAACCTTCACATCCAAGTCCATAAACCAGAGAGTGATTCAAAGACTGGCAGAACAAAGTCCACAACTCAATAGAGAGAAGCTGCATCTGAAAGATAGAAGGCAGCTGCCTGCAGAGAAGGCGGAGAAAGTGAACCCGCACCCCAGGGAACTCACACAGGGAAGACCAATCCCAGAAGGGCCGAATTCCTTCACTTTGGATCCTGGAGCTTAGGAGGTCGCTGACTCAGCACTGGGTGATCCAGGAGGGTGAGTGATAGCCAGGACCCTGCCTGTGTGGAGAGTAATGTAAACATGGTAGTTTACACTATGCCAGAGACAACAGGAGACAGATGTGTTCATGCTGATTTCTGAGAGATTGGGTGACGTCTCCAACAATGAGGGAGCTCACAGGCCCCACTTTTCTACCCCACTCCCCAGAATAAGCACAGAAGCACCTACCAGGGTGTTGGGCTGCACAGACCCTTGTTACCTAACCTGCTAGCAGTGCGGCTGTCCCAAGAGATCTCTGGGGGACTCACCAACTCCAAGCCTGCTGGGCTCAGTGCAAACTTTGTTAAAACCATATGGGCACCCCGTCCAGCCTGCTGCATGCAAAGCTGCCACAGCACGTTATGCACATCTGCACCACACCCAGCTGCACACTGCCAGCCACCCTCCTATGTCTCATCCAGCCACCGATGCATTCTATGCATAGCCTTGAGCCCCTGGATGCCCTGGTGCAGAGCCTCCAGCCAACAAAGGACAGCTATAGACTTGTCAACAGAATCTTGGCAAGCCAGAAGCGAGTGACCTGACCTATTCAAAGTGCTGAATGGAAAAATCAGCAGCCAGGAATACTCTATCCAGCAAGGCTATCATTCAGAATAGAAGGAGACATAAGAGTTTCCCCAAAAAAAACTAAAGGAATTGGTACCACTAAATTAGTCCAGCAAGAAATATTAAGAGGGACTCTTTGGAAAAAAGAGACTAAAAGTGGCAAGAGAGGTAGAAAACACAAAACCAGTAAAAATGAATATTTCTGTAAAAAAAATCAGTCAAGAAACTGACAAAATTGGAAATATACAAACATGTATCAAAACAAAGGGAGGAGAAAATAATGGGTTCAGAGGTAAAAGACCAGCAAATTAATAACATCTAAAAGCAAATGAATTCTATAAAAAACCTAATGGTGACCATATATCAAAAATCACAAATAAATATGCAAAGAATAAGGATAAAAACTAATCAAAACTAATCACTAAGGAAATCAGAGGAGACTTGGCCTTGAACCCAAACACTAACCCTGACTGCCAACTTCCCTGGTGCCCTCACCTCAGCCCTCCTGGGAGATCACTGCTCTGTGGCTGATTAGATCCTGGATCATCCCTAACCCTAACCCTGAACCTGAACCTAACCCTAACCCTACCCCTAACCCTCACTCTAAACGCGACCATACACCTGAGCCTCACCTGTGCATGTGCCCTCACTTCAGCCCTCCAGGGAGATCACAGGAATGGTGTCGCTTCTGCCCTGGAGATTCTCCTGCACCGAACCCTAATGCTAGTCATGGCACTCTTTCCATGGGGACCCATATACTAGTTCTGAGAACAGATGGACAGGGGAAGCAGAAGCAGTGCAGGCTTAATCAGCATGGAACATGGAACATCACCATCACATTAACAAAGGCTGGATCATGCAGCACAAGGGGTGTCGTGAGGGGCAACTGAGCCTGGCCACACAGAGGGGGCTGGGCCTTGAACCTCCCCACCAAGCTTCACTGCCAACTTCCCCTATGCCCTCAATTCAGCCCTCAGGGGAGATCACTGGACTGCTTGCTGATTAGATATTGGATCGTCCCGGGATCTTACTCTATCCCTATCACTAAGCCTAAACCTAACCCTACCGCTACTCCTAACCTTCACTCTAAACCTAACCCTACACCTGAGCCGCACCCATGCATGGGCTCTTATTTCAGACCTCCAGGGAGATCAAGAGGCTGGTGTCGCTTCTGCCCTGGTGACTCCCCAGGACGCAACCCTAACCCTATCCAAGGCTCGCTCTCCCCGTGGGGATCTGAGTCCTAGATCTGATTAAACTGTGGACATGGGGCCCAGAAGTGGTGCAGGCTTCTTCAGCATGGAACAGGGAACATCACCATGACATTTGCAAAGCCCAGAAACAGCGGCACGAGGGGTGTCCTCAGGCCCCTCTGTACCCTGGCCCACTGAGGCAGTGGGTCCTGGAAACCCAACACTAAGCCTGGCCAGCACTGTCCCATGTGCCCTCAACTCAGCCCTCTGGGTGGAGCACGGCACCACTGGCAGATCATTTACTGCAGCGTCCTGGGCACGGACCCTAACCCTAGCCCCACCTGTCAGGCTCACCAGAACCCTACACCTGACCTGGCCCCGCCCATTGGCCCTCACTTCAGCCCTCCAGGGAGATCACAGGACTGGTGCCGCTTTGGTCCTGGTGACTCCCCTGGACACAACCCTAACTCTACCTAGCCCGTGCTCTTTCTCCCCATGGGGATCCGAGTCTGAGGTCTGAGAAAACCGTAGCAATGGGACATGGAAGCAGTGCAAGATGACTCGGCATGGCATATGGAACATCACCATGCCACATCCAAAGCCTGGATGAAGCTGCACGAGTGGGCTCCTGAGGCCCACCTGTACTTTAGCCCAAAGAGGAGACTGGCTTTTGAAGCCAAGGCAATGGCTGATTGGCACCCACCCATGCGCCCTCAACTCAGCCCCCCAGGGAGACCACCTCACTTCTGTCGGTCCAACCCGGAAGCCTCCTGGGATCTACTCCTAACCACACCCTACCCCCAACACCAATTCCTAACCTGACACCTATACCTACCTCTCGTCGTAACTGACAGCTAACTTGCACCTGTACATGTGCCCTCATTTCAGCACAGGGAGATCCTGGGACTGGTGTCACTTTGGTCCTGGTGACTCCCCTGGACAGAACCCTAACTTTAGCCAAGGCTCTGTCCCCATGGGGAATCCTTTCCAGAGGACACTTCTCTACAAAACCTGTGAGCTATTAACTCCTCAGCTAGAAGTTCAAAGCAGCTTTTGCCAAGTATGTACACAGAGCATTAAATCTCGCTAAAAAGTGTTGGACGCATACTGTGACCAAATGTGGCGTATTGTCCTTACCCTTTTCTCTTCCAAGAGCAAGGTCTGCAAGAGTTCAGCCTGGTCCTGGAGGCTGCCAGTCCTCCACTGAGCTGATGGTCCTCCCCAGGGACACAGAGGTTGTCCAGGCCGTAGGGACAGGCATCTGTCGTCCACCAGATACTTAGGATGTCTGGGCTGAGGTGCCTCTGTGGAGACATCATCATCATCATCGTGGAGACATGTCCACACGGACACTGAGAATGTCCAGGCCATGTCCCATTGTCATGGGAATGGGTGGTGAAATCCACATGGACACTGTGGTTGTCCAGGCTGTGTCCTGGAGGTCATGAGGGTGCTGTCCACACAGACACAAAGGTCACTAGGCCCTGTTCATACAGCCCAGATCTGAGTTCTGATGCCCCAAGGCTTCTGAGGAGATTTGGTGGTCTCCAATCTTCTGGCATTAGCACGCAGCAGCCTGAAGGGAGGCCCAGGTCCCTGCCTCTGGGCTGGAGTCGCCGCCTGCATGTCTGCAGGATGGCTGAGGCCTCTGCGGCCAGCAGGCAGCTATGGCGATGACTGGCGTCTTCTCACACTGAATGATGGTCCTCCGGTGGAGAGCTCCGGTGCAGGGCAGAGAGCGTGGGCGGGACGGGGTGGAGCGCCAGGGTCAGCTGACCCTGACCAAGGGCAGAGTTGAGGGCCTGGGATGGCAGCGGTATGCAGACCCGCAGCATTGAGGGTAGAGGGCTGATGGAGACCGTGCTCTCTTCCTCCTCTCTGAGGCTGGGCCGGGTTAGGGCTTTCCAGACACTTGCTGTTTGTGCAGCAGGGTCAGCTCTGAGACGTGTCTGCCAGTGCTGATGCAGCTCCTTAACTACACCTGAGAACCAGGCAAAGGAGTTGGTTTTAAACTGCTCTCCATAAGGCAGAAAAGAGAATAAGTGATTTAGAAGACACCATTATAAAAAAACAAGAAGCTGACCAAAAAAGAGACAAACTGATACAGGAACATGAAAGAAGAGTTCGAGACCTCAGTATACAGTCAAACATAACAATATCCGTATCATAGGAATCCCAGAAGAGGAAGAGAGAGGGAAAGGTGCTGAAGGAGTCCTGGAACAAATTATAGCAGAGAAGTTCCCCGACCTGGGGAAGGAAGTAAATGTAGAAATACAAGAGGCACAGAGAACTCCCCTTAGACATAATTTGAATTGATCTTCTGCATGACATATCACAGTGAAAATGGCAAAATATAAGGACAAGGAGAGAATTCTGAAAGCAGCTCAGGAGAAAAGGGCCCTAACATATAAAGGGAAACCTATCAGAGTGGTGACAGACTGAAACTTGGCAGGCCAGAAAGGAGTGGCAGCAGATCTTCAATGTGATGAACAGAAAAAATATGCAGCCAAGAATCCTCTATCCAGCAAGCCTGTCATTCAAAATAGAAGGAGAGATAAAAGTCTTTCCAAATAAACAAAATTGAAAGAATTTGTCACCACTAAGCCAGCCCTACAAAAAATCCTGAGGGGGGACTCTCTGAGGGAAGTATTGCAAGGAACAAAGACACCAGACACACCACAACAAGCATGAACCCCACAAAGGACACAATGACTCTAAACCCACATATTTCAATAATAACACTGAATGTAAATGGGCAGAATGCTCCAATCAAAAGACATAGGGTAGCAGAATGGATAAAAAACCAAAATCCATCTATTTGCTGTCTACAGGAAACGCATTTTACATTGGAAGACACCTTCAGATTAAAAGTAAGGGGATGGAGAAATATCTATCATGCTACGGGAAGTCAAAAGAAAGCTTGAGTAGCTATACTTGTATCAGACAAACTGGACTTTAAACTAAAGACAATAACAAGAGATGAAGAAGGGCATTATATAATAATTATAGGGTCCATCCGTCAGGAAGAACTAACAATCATAAATGTCTACGCACCGAATATGGGAGTACCTAAATATTTAAAACAATTATTCACAAACAGAAACAATCTTATAGATAAGAATGTGCTAATAGCAGGGGACTTTAATACTCCACTTAAAGCAATGGATAGATCAACCAGACAGAAAATCACTAAAGAAACAACGGACTTGAATGACACAATGGACCAGATGGATCTGACAGATATATTTAGAACTCTGCATCCTGAGGCCAAGGAATTCACTTTCTTCTCGAGTGCGCATGGCACATTCTCCAAGATAGATCACATACTGGGACATAAAGCAGCCCTCAATAAATATAAAAGAATTGAGATCATACCATGCACACTGTCAGATCATAATGCTTTGAAACTTGAAATCAATTACAGGAAGAAGTCTGGAAAACCTCCAAAAACATGGAGGTTAAGGAATACCCTACTAAAGAATGAATGGGCCAATCAGGCAATTAGAGAAGAAATTAAAAAATATATAGAAACAAATGAAAATGAAAATACAACAATCCAAATTCCATGGGATGCAGCAAAGGCAGTCCTAAGAGGAAAGTACATGGCTCTCCAGGCCTATTTCAAGAAATTAGAGAAAGCGCAAGTGCAAAATCTAACAACTCGCCTAAAGGATCTAGAGGCAGAGCAACAAGAGCACCCCAAACCCAGTAGAAGAATAGAAATAGTAAAAATTAGAGCAGAAATAAACAACATAGAGACCAAAGAAACAATTGAACAGATCAATGAAACCAAGAGTTGGTTCTTCCAAAAAATAAACAAAATTGACAAATCTCTAGCCAGACTTATCAAAAAGAAAAGAGAGAGCACTCAGATAGACAAAATTATGAATGAAAATGGACTTATTACAACCAACCCCTCAGAAATACAAGCAATTATCAGGGAATACTATGAAAAATTATATGCCAACAAACTGGACAACTTAGAAGAAATGGACAAATTCCTAAACACACACTCACTACCAAAATTCAAACGGGAAGAAATAGAAAACCTGAACAGACCCATAACGAGTGAAGAAATCGAATCAGTGATCAAAAATCTCCCAACAAATAAAAGCCCTGGACCTGACGGCTTCCCTGGGGAATTCTACCAGACATTTAAAACAGAATTAATCTCAATTCTTATCAAACTATTCCAAAAAATAGAAGTCGAAGGAAAACTCCCAGACTCATTTTATGAAGCCAGCATCACTCTGATTCCCAAGCCAGACAGAGATCCAGCAAAAAAAAGAGAACTACAGGCCAATATCCTTGATGAATACGGATGCAAAAATTCTCAACAAGATCCTTGCAAATCGAATCCAGCAGCATATCAAAAGAATCATCCACCAAGATCAAGTGGGATTCATTCCTGGGTTACAGGGCTGGTTCAACATTCGCAAATCAATCAATGTGATACATCATATCAATAAAAGAAAAGATAAAAACCATATGATCCTGTCAATAGATGCAGAAAAAGCATTTGACAAAATACAGCATCCCTTCTTAATAAAGACTCTCGAGAAAGTTGGGATAGAAGGAACCTACTTAAACATCATCAAAGCCATCTATGAGAAGCCTTCAGCTAACATCATCCTCAACGGGGAAAAACTGAGAGCTTTCCCCCTGAGATCAGGAACACGACAGGGATGTCCACTCTCACCACTGTTGTTTAACATAGTGCTGGAAGTCCTAGCATCAGCCATCAGACAACAAAAGGAAATCAAAGGCATCAGAATTGGCAAAGAGGAAGTCAAACTTTCACTCTTCGCAGATGACATGATACTCTACATAGAAAACCCGACAGACTCCACCAGAAGCCTACTAGAACTGATCCAAGAATTCAGCCAAGTTGCAGGGTACAAAATCAACGTACAGAAATCGGTTGCATTTTTATACACCAATAATGAAGCAACAGAAAGAGAAATCAAGAAACTGATCCCATTCACAATTGCACAAAAAACCATAAAATACCTCGGAATAAACCTAACCAAGGATACAAGAGATCTGTATGATGAAAACTATAGAAAACTTATGAAGGAAATTGAAGAAGACACAAAGAAATGGAAAAACATTCCATGCTCATGGATAGGAAGAATAAATATAGTTAAGATGTCATTACTACCTAAAGCACTCTACACATTCAATGCAATTCCAATCAAAATTGCACCAGCATACTTCTCAAAACTAGAACAAACTATCCAAAAATTTGTATGGAACCACAAAAGACCCCGAATAGCCAAAGTAATACTGAAAAATAAAACCAAAACGGGAGGTATCACCATCCCAGACTTCAGCCTCTACTACAAAGCTGTCATCCTCAAGACAGTATGGTATTGGCACAAAAACAGACACATAGACCAATGGAACAGAATTGAGAACTCAGAAGTGGACCCAAAAGTATACAGCCAACTGATCTTTGACAAAGCAGGAAAGAATATCCAATGGAAAAAAGACAGCCTTTTTAACAGATGGTGTTGGGAGAACTGGACAGCAACATGCAGAAGAATGAAACTAGATCATTTTCTCACACCATGCACAAAAATCAACTCAAAATGGATAAAGGACCTGAACGTGAGACAGGAAACTATCAACACCCTAGAGGAGAAAGCAGGAAACAACCTCCTTGACCTCCACCGCAGCAACTTCTTACTTGACACATCCCCAAAAGCAAGGGAATCAAGAGCAAAAATAAACTGTTGGGACCTCATCAAGATTAAAAGCTTCTGCACAGCCAAGGAAACAACCCAGAAAATTAATAGGCAACCAACGGAATGGGAAAAGATAGTTGCAAATGACATATCAGATAAAGGGTTAATATCCAGAATCTATAAGGAACTCACCAAACTACACGCCCGAAAAACAAACAACCCAGTGAAGAAATGGGCAGAAGACATGAACAGACACTTCTCCAAAGAGGACATCCAGATGGCCAACAGACACATGAAACGATGCTCAGCATCCCTCCTCATCAGGGAAATACAAATCAAAACCACACTGAGATACCACCTCACGCCAGTCAGAGTGGCTAAAATGAGCAAATCAGAGAACTCTAGATGCTGGCGAGGATGTGGAGAAACGGGCACCCTCCTACACTGTTGGTGGGAATGTAAACTGGTACAGCCCCTCTGGAAAACAGTGTGGAGGTTCCTCAGGAAACTAACAATAGAACTCCCTTATGACCCAGCAATAGCACTGCTAGGAATTTACCCAAGGGATACAGAAATGCTGAGGCATAGGAGCACATGTACCCCAATGTTCATAGCAGCACTCTCCACAATAGCTAAAACATGGAAAGAGCCTAAGTGTCCATCAACAGATGAATGGATCAAGAAGATGTGGTTTATCTATACCATGGAATACTACATGGCAATGAGAAACAATGAAATCTGGCCATGTGTAGCAACATGGATGGACCTTGAGGGTGTTATGCTGAGCGAAATAAGTCAGGCAGAGAAGGACAAATATCATATGTTTGCACGTATAGGAGGATTAGGAGGAACTGGACGGAGGAACAAGGGGGAGAAGAAGGGGGGAAATGGTGGGGGAAAGGGAGAGAGGCAAACCATGAGAGACTCTTGAATACTGAGAACAAACTGAGGACTGATGGGTATGGGGGGGGGAGTGCGAGATGTGCATGGAGGAGGGCACTTGTTGGGATGAGCACTAGCTGTTATATGGAAACCAAGTTGACAATAAACTATTTGTAAAAAATTAAAAATAAATAAATAAAAAAGAAAAAAGGAAAAGAAAAAGAAAAACAAAAGAAAAGAAAAAAGAAAAGAAAAGAAAAGAAAAGAAAAAAGAAAAGAAACGAAACTGCTCTCCATAGAAGAGGGTGGAGGGACTGGGTGGTCTCATTCAACTGATTCATCAACTTCACCTGATGTAATTTCCTGCGTCTCCTCCAGGTGTGACATAGAAAATTAGCATAACCTTTTTGCTTTGGGTTTCTTACATCAAGTGATTATGGTAAGAAATAATGAGAAAATGCCTGTAAAAGGAAGCAGCTCATTACTTGACACATAGAAAACACTAAAAAATCATGATTATTATTAATTTTTTTTTTAGAAATTACAAGGGTAGAGAAGAGAGGAAAAGAAGCAAGGATGCTATGGTAAGAATGTTGCTATTCTCATAATCATATCCACTATAACTCAAGTTCCTTATTTGGGTATCCAAATACCCGAATTCTTCAACTGATGAGTGAAAACCACTTATGTAACATATTGATGGTCACCTATTTACTTTCCAGTTCCACCAACTACACATCTATATAATATATACACTTTAAAACTTTCCACCTACAGGAAAGATAAAATTCACCAAGCTGAGAGGACCCTTTAAGATTCTGCAGTGTCCAGGGACGCCTGGGTGGCTCAGTCAGTTAAGCGTCCGACTTCGGCTCAGGTCATGATCTCACGGTTTGTGGGTTCAAGCCCCGTGTCGGGCTCTGTGCTGACAGCTAGCTCAGAGCCTGTCTCCCTCTCTCTCTGACTCTCCCCTGCTCATGCTGTCTTGAATGCTGAGAACAAACTGAGGACTGATGGGGGGGGGGGAGGTGGAGGCGGGTGATGGACATGGAGGAGGCCACTTGTGTGGATGAGCACTGGGTGTTATATGGAAACCAACTTGACAATAAACTATTAAAAAATAAAACAAAACATTTAAAATATTAAAAGACTCTGCAGTGTCCAATAATAACTGTTTCTGCCTCCAAGGTATTAAACATGGTCATTACAGAAGCCTTGATCCCTTTAATACTATTAGTGAAGTTCAAATTCCTATCCTGAGACAAGTTTTTCCTGCTGAGAAGCTGAAGCTGATAGAGGTCAATGGAGTTGGGTATCAGTAAACAGATGGGAGCTTTTGCTCTCAGATCAAGTAACTTCTGTATTCTGTCCACATGAGCAGTTTTTTCTCTTCCTTAATTTTAAGATAGAGGCACTGTACACTGGTGAGGCATTTCTTCATGCAACATCTGTGATGAATTTTTGGAAAACTCATTGGCATTTCAAACACATAGTCTATATATTTAGCCATTAAGTGATCTTCCAAAAATAGTAAGAGTTCCCTTTCCACAGAAAGAATGAATCAAGGAATTACTTAGGGTCTCTACCACTTGCTTTACTGTGATGTAGCTTGTCTCTTTTGCTATTCCAATTCTATTTTCAAGAAGTCTCCTTTTTAAAGTTTTTATCAAATAGTAAAATATTCAAAGTGAATACCATTAAGGAAAACAGAGTACAGCATAATGGAACCATTACCAACTCCCAATGTGTAAATTCTGGCTTAGTCTTTGTCTTATATCTTCATCATCTTTCAGGATACAGAGAAAGGCACATATACTCACACTTGCCAAGATTATGTCAAAGACAATAATCATGGATGATTTTCTCCTCATTTGAATGGAAAGCTTCAGAAATGTTCTATATTTCTGCCAAACAATCATCATAATTGAGCAAAACCGAACTATTCAAAATAGCTAAAATATAAGACCTAATGGGTAAACTAAACTGAATTGGATCCCTATACGTAAAGAGAATGTGCTTATTATTTGTTTGGATTCCCTCTGCTGATGCTCTGAGCTAATACCTCTGGAGAATGATCTCTGAGCCCACAGGTGTAAAATAAACCTACTCCTTTCCAAGATCTCTGAGTGGTGCTTGGCTCTTCTGCTGGGTGATCCAGTTCAGATTACGTAACATTTGGTTCCCTGACCTGGAAACCCAGCCACACTGGCCCGTTCTTGCTACTGGCTTGGGAAAACGGTGAGGAAGTGATGGAATGAGGAATCGCAAAGAAGAAGGCAAGCCTGCCTGAATTTCAGCAGTCTACAGCTTGGTCACCTCGTCGATCCCGCTGGACTTGAGGAGACTTGGCAAGTTAACCTGGAACTGACGTCGGAAACCAGGCTACCTCAAGAAACAAACCAAAGTACACATGGTGGAGAGTACCAAATATCACTACGAGTAAGGAAATAAAATAACCAAAGTCACAACAAGAGAGACCCAGGGACACCATTAGAAGAACACTTCCTGAATGGACAGCCCCTGGACAGTCTAGGAACCTCCTTTAATATAGAAGTATTCACAGGTGCAGTGCATATAACAAGCTTTTAAAACATACAAGAGACAGAAAACTAGCCAAAATGACAAAATGGAAGAACTCTCTCAAAACAAATTCCAGGAAGAAGTGACGGCTAAAGAAGTGGTCAAAACAGATATAAGCAACATAACTAACCAAGAATTTAGAACAATAGTCATAAAATTAATTGCTGGGCTTGAAAAAGGCATAGAAGACACCAGAGACGCTACTGCTACAAAGATCATGGGCCTTAAAAATAGTTATGATAAATTAAAAAATGCTATAAATGAGGTGCATCAAATGAGGTGGCCCCTGCATGGATGGAAGAGGCAGAGAGGAGAATAGGTGAATTCGAGGACACATTATAGAAAAAGAGGAAGCCGAGGAAAAGAGAAAGAAGTTGATCCAGGAGCTTGAAAGTAGAATTTGAGAACTCAGTGAGACAATCCAATGGAACAATGTCCCTATCATAGGAATTCCATAAGAAGGAGAGAAAGGGGCTGAAAGGGTCGTTGAACAAATTATAGCCAAGAACTTCCCCAATCTGGGGGAGGAAACAGACTCTGAAATCCAAGAGGCACAGAGAACTCCTCTTAGACGTACCTTGAATCGATCTTCTGCATGACATATCAGAGTGAAACTGGCAAAGTATAAGGATAAAGAGAGAATTCTGAAAGCAGCTAGGGATAAATGGGCCTTAAGATATAAAGGTAGACAGGGGCGCCTGGGTGGCTTAGTCGGTTAAGCGTCCGACTTTCTCTTAGGTCATGATCTCGCTGTTCGTGGGTTCGAGCCCCGCGTCTGGCTCTGTGCTGACTGCCAGCTCAGAGCCTGGAGCCTGTTTCAGATTCTGTGCCTCCCTCTCTCTCTGACCCTCCCCTGCTCACGCTGTCTCTCTCTCTCCTGGAAATAAATAAAACATTAAAAAATTAAAAAAAATATAAAGGTAGACACATCAGGGTAGTAGCAGATCTATCTAATGAAACTTGGCAGGCCAGAAAGGAATGGCAGGAAATCTTCAATGTGATGAACAGGAAAAATATGCAGCCAAGAATCCTCTATCCAGCAAGCCGGTCATTAAGAAGAGGAGGAGAGACTTTGCTGTCTACAAGAAATTCATTTTAGACCTCAGGATACCTTCAGATTGAAAGTAAGGAGATGGAGAAATATCTATCTGCTACTGGAAATCAAAAAAAAGGTGGAGTGGCCATACTTATATTGGACAAACTGGACTTTAAAGTAAAGGCAGTAACATGAGATGAAGAAGGGCATTATATAATAATTACAGGGTCTATCCATCAGAAAGAGCTAACAATTATAAATGTCTCTGCACCAAATTCAGAAGCACCCAAATACATAAAACAATCACAAACATAAGCAATCTTATTGATAAGAACATGCTAATTGCAGGAGACCTTAATACTCCACTTACAGCAATGGATAGATCAACTGGACAGAAAAATCACTAAAGAAACAATGGACCTGAATAACAGGGGGAGGATCTAGCCCTCTCCCTAACCTTCCTCCCAACCCTCCCCATAACCCTACCCCAAACCCTAACTCCTAACCCTAACCCCAAACCCCTACCCAACCCCAACCTTACCACTAAACCCTAAACCTTAAATCCTAACCTTACTCCCTCACCCCTAACAGCTAACCTTCACTCCTAGCTTTAACCTCTAACTGTAACCCTATCACTAAACCCTAAACTCTAAATCCTTACCCTAAGCCCTGACCCCAACCCCTAACCCAACCCCATACTTCTAACCATAAGCTAACCTTAACCCATAACCCAAAAACCATAACCCCTTACTCCGAACCCCAACCCTAAACCGAAACTTACCCTAATCCAACACTAATCCTGATCGCCCAACCCATAATCCCTAACACTGTCCCTAACTCATATGCTAACCCCAACAACTAAATCCTAACCCCTAACACTATACCTAACCTCCCTAAGCCTAATCCTAATCCCTAATCCCTAACCCAAACACCAACCCCAACTCCTAACCCTAACCCAAACCGAAACACTAGAACCCTAACCTTATAACCCTATCCTGCTAACCCTAACCCTCTAAACCTAACACCATCCCCTAACCCTATCCCATAACCCCTCACTATCTTACTCCTAACCTGAACCCTTATCCTCTAACCCTAACCCTCTAATCATAACCCTAACCGCAACCTCTAACCCTAACCACTAATCCTTAACTATGTGACTCCTAACCAAACCCTAACCCTGAACACTGCTAAAAGAAATTAAAGACAATATAAAGTGTACTATTGCTGAATGCCAATAGCACACAATGCAACGTGAAGTTTCAATGTGATTCCCAGGAAAATTCACAAAATCCTCTGAGAAGAAATGCACAAGCTAATCCTAACCATCATGGAAAATCAAGGGACCACAAAATAAACAAAAAATGGAAAAAATCCAAGTAGAAGCTCATACTTCCCAATTTCAAATATCAAAACAAAGCAACAGTAAAATAAAACATTATGATACTGTCATAAAGATATACGTGAAGATCAGTGGGATTTCATTGAGAACCCGTTCCCTGAAATAAATCCTTTCATTTATGGTTAACTGAATTTTGACAAGGGTGGACAGCATGACATTGGGGAAACAATGGTCTTTTCAACAAAGGGCGCTAGATGATTGTCTATCCATGTGCAGAGGAATGAAATTGGACCCTTACCGTCACACCACAAACATTAACTCAAAATGGATCTAAAACTTAAATGTAAGAGGTAAACTTGTAAACTCTAGAAGATATAAATGGACATAAATCTTCATGAGCACTGAGTTTAACAATGCTGTTAGGGCTGACACCAAAGTATAAGCAAGGAAAGAAAAATAGATAATTTTAGTTTCCTCAACATCAAAAACCTTTGTACCTCAAAAGCTGCTATTCCTTTTTTTTTTTTTAATGTTTTATTTATTTCTAGGAGACAGAGAGAGAGACAGCGTGAGCAGGGGAGGGTCAGAGAGAGAGGGAATCACAGACTGAAACAGGCTCCAGGCTCTGAGCTGGCAGTCAGCACAGAGCCCGACGCGGGCCTCGAACCCACGAACCGCGAGACCATGACCTAAGCGAAAGTCGGACGCTTAACCGACTAAGCCACCCAGGCGCCCCTAAAAGCTGCTATTCCAAAAGTGAAAAGACAATGCCTAGAATGAAAGAAAATATTTGCACATTATTTGTCTGGTAGGAGTCTGTTTTAGAGAATACATAAAGAGCTTGTACGACTCATTGACAACAACAACAAAAAACCCCATGATTAAAGGAGTTGGATATACTTTCCCAAGAGAGATCATATGTATAGACATGAAAAGACATGAAATAGACATGAAAAGATGTTAAACATCAGTAATCCTTATGGAAATGGAGATTTAAAACACAGTTAGATACCCGTTTACATTCACGAAAATTGCTATAACATAGAAAACTACAAATGATGGCAAACATGTGGAGAAATCGGAACCCTTAAACCTGCCTGTGGAAATGTAAAATGGTGGAGCCTATGTGTAAAATAGTTTGGGATTTCTTCAGAAAGAGAAAAACACAGAATGATCATTTGGCTCCACAATTCTACTCCTAGATGTCTGTCCCAAAGAATTGAAATAGTTGTTTAAAAAAAGAGCACATGCACAAGCATACACAGCAGCACTGTTCACAATAGCCAAATGATAGAAAAACTATGCAAATGCCCATCGGTGGGTGAATGGAGAAACACACTGGGCCGACCCATAAACAACAATACTACTCTGCCATGTAAAGGAATCAAGGAAAACGGTGCGGCTGCAGAGCACAGGGTGGCAGTTCCTCAGAAAGTGCGCACAGAACTCCCCCCCTGCACACACACACCCGGAAGCTGAAAGCAAAGCCTTGAGCGGATACTCACGTTCCCTAAGTCATAGCAGCTTCTTCACAGTGGCCAAGGGACGGAAGCAACCCAGTGACTGCCGACTGATGGACAAATACACAAATTGGGGTCTGCACACAACGGAATAGGCTCAGCCTTACAAAGGGCGGGAATTCTGACACTCGCTGCAACACGGATTGAACCTCGCAGTCATTATGCTGAGTGAAATACGCCAGGCAAAGGAGGACAAATACTCTCCTTTTCCCAAGTAAACCTATTTTTCCTGGTAGAAGCTGGACGTGTCATATTGAAGGTAAATAGAAGTAGTAAGTGCGTACACTCGCAGGACACGTCACGGACACAAAAACCCCACGTGCATATCTACACACGCATGACGACCCATCGGAAAGAGACACGAAGAGACGGACCCGCTGACACCTGCGTCAGAAGGAACCACGTGCCCGGGAGGGACTCTGAGCGAGGGGGGGACGGACCTGCTCTGAGGACGACAGGACGCTGGGGACAGAAACACAGGGAGACGCGCGTGGACGGAACGCCACTCTGGGCTCCGTCCTGTGACGACGTCCGTCCTTCCAGGGGCGGTGTGCACATCCGGGGCCGTCGGCTCAGACCTCCCCACGACGCCGGGTCACACACGCTAACCCTAACAGACACCCCGACCCGCGCATGGAGACAGAGGGGTAGGGGGACGGCGCGCGGCCACAGCGGCGGGAGCGCGAGCACCGCCCGGGCACCTGCTCCCGAACCGCGAACCGCGTGAGGACGCGGCGGGAACGGAGTCGGCGCGGAGCACACACCCCGACGCGAGGCCCCGCGGCTCCGGAGCCCGGAGCGGGAGCACGTACCCTAACCCTTCCTCTGCCGGGTCCCCTGAACACCCCCCCGCTCAGCGGTGTTTGCCCCTCCCCCCACCTCCGCCTCGCTTTCTCCTCACCTGCTCCCCCGCGGCGGGGCCTGAGGAGACCCTGCTTTTGTCCCTGTGGACTCGGCCCCACACCCTCCACAGCGGGTCCTGAGGAGGCGGGGCTCCTTCCAGCGTGGACGCGGCCACACGTCCCCCAGAAGCTTTCGCAGGGGGTCCTGCATACACCCGGTTCCTGTCCCTGTGGCCGCGGCCCCACCTCCTCCGTATCCCCCACAGCGGGTCCAGAGGAAGCAGAGGTACCCTTTTTGCCAGAGGCGTGCTGAGTGCGCGTGCGCACGCTGGCGTCGGGGATCGGCGCTCCGGCGCCCCCTGCAGGCGGTGGCGGTAGTGCAGGACACACTGGGCTAACTGGTCGGTGGAGGCAGCGCCTCCTTCTGGCCGCCATCCAGGAAACGGCTGATTTAAAATTAAAAAAAAAATGTTTCCTTATTTGGGGGAGAGCCAGAGAAAGAATACAAGTTGGGAAAGGGCAGAGAGAGAGGGAAACACAGATTCTGAAGCAGGCTCAAAGTTCCCAGCCGACAGCACTGAGCCCAACCTGGGCTCAAACACAAAAGGGGAGCCCGACACGGAGCTCCAACTCTGAAAGCATAAGACCCCACGCGGGGCTCGAACACGCACACCATGGGAGCCCAACGGCAGGCTCGAACTCTCAAACCGGGAGGGCCCAACGCCAGGCTCCAACTCCAAGAGCATGGGGCTCCACGCAGAGCGTGAACAGGCACACCTCGGGAGCCCCACTTGGGCCTGGAGCTCGCCCAAAGCTGGAACCCGACTTGCGGTTCAAAATCGCACACCTGTAAGCCCCACGCGGGGCTCAAACACGCACACCTAGCTATCCCCACGTGGGGCTCTAGCTTGCACACCACTCGAGCCCGAAGTGGGGCTCGAACTTACAGTCGGCAGGAGCCGGATCCGTGGCTCCAACTGGCACACCCGGGGAGCCCTATGTGAAGCTTGAGCGCTCAGGCCTTGAATGTCCCACTCAGGGCTTGCACTCGCACACTGAATGATCCCTACATGGGGCTCGAACTCACAGAAGGTAGGAGCCTGACTCGGGGCTCGAACTTGCACATTAGGGGAGCCCGACACGGGGCTCGAACTTTCAATGGTAGGAGCAAATGCAGGGCTCGAACTCTCACAGTAACATCTGATTTAATAAGGACATCATCTCTCCACCAACGGTAGGGGTATGCAAGAGCCACACCAAGCCACCGTGGGGGTGGAGGGGTGCAAGCGTTGACACCCCTCCATCGATGATGGGGGCTGCCTGCATGTTTGAACAGAGGGTGACCCCATCATTGATGTGGTGTTGGAGGCGTGACACCCCTCCATCGTTGATGAACGGGTTCCCCCTTTGTTGATTGGGGATGCAGGCATGACACCCAACCATTATCGACATGCGGTGCCCCAGCATCGATATGGGGTGCCCCATGATCGATATGGGGGGTGCAGGCATGACACCATCCATGGTCAAAGGAGGGTGACTATCTCATCGATGGTGTGGTGTCCCTTCATCGATGTGGGTGTGTAGGCGTGACACCCCTCCATCGTTGATGGTGAGGTGCCCCTTCGTCAATGTGGGGGTGAAGGCTTGACAGCCCTCTATCGTCAATGGGGGTGTGCCTCCATCAACGATGGTGGTGTGCCCCTTTTTCAATGGTGAGTGTGTCACCCCACCTTATCGATGGTGAGGTGCCTCCATTATCGATTGTGAGGTGCCTCCATCCTCGAGTGGGGGTGCCCCTTCGTCGATGGGGGATGCATACGTGACACCCTCCGATCACTAATTGGGTGTCTCCATCATCAATGAGGGAGTACCTCTTCGTCGATTTCGGGGTTCAGGCATGACATCCATCCATTGTCGATGAGGCAGTAACTCTGTCATCAGTGGTGGGATGACCTGATCGTTGGTGGGGTGCAACTGTGACACTCATCCGTCATCGATCAGGGAATGCCTCCTTGATCGATGAGGAGGTGTAAGATTGACACCCTTCCATCCTCAATTGGGGGGAGCCTCCATCATCGAATGGGGGTTCCCTCTTCATTGATGTGGGTTATAGGCCTGACACCACTCCATGGTCTCTGTGGGGGTGGCCCAATCATCAAGAGGGGAATGCAAGCATTGACACCCCTCCACCGTTGGCAGGTGGGTGTGGAGTACGAGCATGACACCCCTCCCACTGTCTGTGGGGAGTGTCTCTATCACCGATAGGGATTGCCCTGATCTTTGATTTGGGGGTGCAGGGGTGGCACCCCTCCAACTTTGTCCTGTAGGTGTCCTCATTGTTAATGGTGGGGGTGCAGGCGAGACACCTGACCATGGTCGATGTGGGGTTGCCCCTTCATCGATGGGGGGTTTAAGCATGACTCCCCTGCCTGGAACATGGGGTGCTACATCCATCATCGATGGAGAGTGCCTCCATCATTGATGGTGGCATGCACCTTCTTCTATGTGGGGGGGGGTGTGCAGGCGTGACACCCCTCAATCATCGACCAGGGGGTGCCCCTTCTTCGATGGGGGTTGCAGGCTTGGCACCCTTCCATTGTTTTCAATGGCAGTGCCCTCCATCGTTGATCGTGAAGTCCCATTCATCGATTTGGGGCTGCAGGAGTGACACCCCTCCATGGTGGCTAGGGGGATTCCTCCACCTTCGATGGGAGAGTGCCCCAGCATCAATTGTGGATTGCCCCTTCATCTATATGGGTGTGCAGGCCTGACACCCCTCCATCGTCAATAAAGGGGGTGCTCCTGGGTCGATAACTTCAATGGGGGGTGTGTCCATCATCGAAGGGGGATGTCCCCATCTGCCTAGGGGCAGTGCCCCCTTCATCAATGGGTGCTGCAGGTGTGACATCCCTCCATCATCAAAGGGGGGGTGCCTCCATCATTGATAGGAGGTGCCACCAGCATCAATGATGTGGTGCCCCTTTGTCGATGTGGGTGGCAGGCATGACTGTCCTCCATCGCCAAGGGGGGATGTACCATCATCAATGGGGGGCTGCCCCCCATCATCGAAGTTTTGCTGCCCCCTTCGTCGATGGGGGCATGACACCCCTCCATCGTCAATGGGGGCTCCTCCATCATCAATTTCGGGTTCTCACATCGTCGATTGGGGGATGCTCCTTTGCCGAAGGGGGGTCTGTAAGTGATACCTCCCATCAATGGGGTGGTGTCCATTGTCAATGGGGGGATGCCCCTTTGTCGATTTGGGGGTGTAGGCACTTTGGTTAAGTGTCCAACTCTTGATTTCAACTTGGGTCATGGTATCATGGTCATGGAATGAAGCCCTGCATTGGGCTCCTTGCTGAGCATGGAGCCTGCTTGGGATTCTCTCTCCCTCTCTCACTGCCCCTCCCTTTCTCATGCTCACTCTCTCTCAAAATAAATAAGTAATAAAACCATTGTTAAAAATGTTTAAAATCCTTCTGTTGGGGAGGATGTGGAGAAAAAGGAACCCTTATCCCACACTCACTGTTGGTGGGAATGCAAGCTGGTGCAGCCACTGTGGAAGACAGTATGGAGGTTCCTCAAAAAAGTACAAATAAAGCTACCTCATGATCCAATAATCCCACTTTGGAGTGCCCAAAGAACACAAAAGACACTAACTCCAAAAGATATATGCGTCCTTATGTTTATTGCAGCATTATTTAAAACAGCCAAGATATGGAAGCAATTCGAATATCCATCCATAGACAATGGGATAAAGTATAGGATGGAATATCACTCAGCCATAAAAAATGAAATATTGCCATTTGAAACACGGATGGACCCATAGGGTATAAAGTTAAGTGAAAGAAGTCAGAGAAAGAAATACCATAAGATTTCACTCCTATGTGGAATTTAAGAAAGAAAACAAATGAACCTAGATGAGAAGAGAAACAAAAGATTCTTAAATATATAGAATGGATGGTCACCAGAAGGCGGGGGGAGGGATAAAATAGGTGAGGGGAATTAAGAGAACACTTAACATGGTGAGCACTGAGTAATGTAAAGCAAAGCTGAACCATTGCACAACTGACACTCATCTAACACTAAGTAAATTACACTTGAGTAAAAAAGAAATGATCCAAGCTGAAACAGAGAGAAAAATTAAACACCTCGGTGACCCATGGTAGAGTATCAAGCTGTCTAACATACGTGCAATGGGAGTGTCAGAGGAGAACAAAGATGCAGGAAGGCTTTCATTCTACAGCAGGGCTCAGGTGGAGACATATACCTTGAGGTGAAATTTGTGAATTGATTGAAGTCTTTATTTTAAGTTAAAAAGATACAATAAAGTAAAGCCAAAGCCAGCAAGAGAAGGAAACAAAAATGGAAGTCATTTAAACAGAAAACATCATAGGGAAAGAGTTTTAAGTTGATTCTGTGAAAAAGTTAACATTCATATGCTACTAGCTTAGAAGGATTAACAGTGTAAAGGGAATATTATGAAAGAAACATATCACTACAGTCTTATAGACATTAAAAATCATATTATGAACAGTTGTTTCAATAAGTTTGACAATTATTTTAAAAGTCAATACATTCCTGGAATGTAAGAAATCATCAAAACTGACCAGGAAGAAATGTAAAGTCTGAAGACATGTTTTATGTATTAAAGTAATTGAATGCATAATTTAAAAGCATCCCATGAAGAAAACTTCAGGCCAAGAAGGCTTTCCTGGTGAACTCTATCCATCGTTTAAGGAATTTTATCACACAAAAAGGATGCTACAGCAACTCATTCATGAAAGAATATTCCCAACTCATGTTAAGAAGCCAGCATCATCCCAACACAAAACCAAGCAAAGACATTACAAGAAACTGACATGGCAGACCACTACTTCTCGGGAACACATACACAAACATTCTCAACAAAATATTCAGAAAATTTAATCTTGCAATCAGGTGAAGTTTGATCCTGGAATGCGATATTGGTTTAACACCTGGAAATTAACACAATTCACCATATTAAGAGATAAAGGCGTAAGACCACAGAATGGTTTCAATAGATGCAGAAAAAGCTTCGAAAAAAGATGAAGATACACTTATGACAACTCTCAGAAAACCTGATAAAATGTACCCACAAAATCCTACAGCTATCATAATAGTGAAAAGATTGTACCCTAACATTGGGAATAAGGAAAAGACGTCTGTTCTGGCCAGTTGTATTTAACATTTTACTAGAGGTAGTAGCTAATGTGATGAAAAGAGAAGTACTTCCAAGTGACAGAAGTTAGCAAGAGCTAAGACTTTATTTATAAGTTATGAGAATTGTGTGTGTAAAAACTCCTAAGCAATCTACCAAAAACTGAACAAAGCCTAGCTAAGATCTAATATCAAATTTAGCAACACTGCAGGGTAGGAGGCCAACAGACAAAAATCCATTTTTTCTATGATATATACAGGGAATAGTTGAAAATGAAACAATAGCATTTAAAATAGCATCAAAAAAAAAAAAGGAAAACTCTCAGATAAATTTCAAGACGTAGAGGAGGCTTCACTGAAATTTATATCCCATCATAGAGAAGATCTAAATGAAGAGATCTCTTCTCCTCATGGATTGGAGGATTCAATGTTAAGAGCTCAATTTCTTCTCCAACTGGCCTGCAGACCTAAAACAATCCCAAAAAGTACAGAAACTTATTATTATTGTAGAATAATTATTGTAGAAACTGGCAAGGTGAATGTAAGTTTGACAGGGGCAGACAGGTGACCTAAAGCAGCCAAAAACAGTTTTGGAAAGCATAGTTTTGACATAACAACTAATAGACCAACAGAATAACAAGCCATGAAGTAGACCCACGCTTACTAACTAAAGTTCCAAATAGAAGTTGGCTGACAATTTAATGTCGAAGGACAATTAACAAGAGGTGCAAGAGCAACTAAGTATTTCTGGAGAACAGAAGTGAACTTTGAATTCATATATCACTTCATATACAAGACTTAGAACAAGATGGACCAAAGACCATCCACAGAGATTCTAGAAAACATAGGAGCATAACTTCATGATCTTGAGATAAAGATTTCTTAGCTGATAGGCAAAAAGATATAATCACTAAAGTTGTAAAATGTTAAAATATACTTCATCAAAAAATATAACATATACATATCCATGCATCAAAGGACACCAAAATAAATAAATAAATAAATAAATAAATAAACGGGTAAGCCATTAACTGGGAAAAAAAGTCATAACACATATACCTGACAAAGGAGTTACATCGATGGTATATAAATACTACCTGGCAATATGAATAAAAAGACAAACCCAGAAACGAACAAAGACCTGAAGGCCCTTTTGCAAAGGAAGATCTAGGACCAGAAACATCACATGTGGGCAAATATGTGGAGCCATTCACCTCTCACACCACAAGTGGAGGTGTGGAAAACGAAAACAGCAGAAACTTTCTGTAGGACCAGAAAGTCACTCGAAAAATGAAGAGCTGTATCCAAAACCAGTCTTGTACAAGAAAGGAATAAAGGTGCTGTGTCCAAATAGCCCAAAGCTGAGAACAACCCAAATGCCCAAGAACTTGTAAATAACTTATGTTCATATACTGTAATACCCTTCAGCAATTAGAGGGAGTGCCTGGGTGGCTAAGTCAGTCGAGCATCTGACTGGTGATTTTGCCTCAGGTCATGATCTCCTGAGATTGAGCCCTGCATTGGAATCTGCACTGACAGCACGAAGACTGCTTGGGATTCTCTCTCTGCCCCTCACCCACTTGTGCTTGCTCACCCTCAAAATAAACTTTTCAGTGGAAAAAAACATACTGTTCCCATTTGTAAGATCAGGTTCTCAAGCAGAGATTCCTGTGCAGCGAATGCACTAGATCCCTAGGCTCCTCATCACATCAGGTCACCCTTACTGAGCAGGCACTATGTACCAGGCACTATTCTAAGTGCCTCAAGTAGATGAATCACCCGATATTTAGGAATAGTCTCTGGAACATTCACTTTCTTTTTACAGATGCAAAAAGCTGACCCACACTTTCACACTGAGGGCCTCACCTGGGAGTCCCTTAACGAAGACATTCAGTTAGAGACAGTGATCCTAATTCCTAGGGGGACAGGGCTTTGCCACTGGCAAGGTGATATCATGCTTTGTATTATACATGAAGTTTGTGAGTGAAGGCTATGCGCTTACAGCCAATCAAGCCCAGAATGAAACACAGGTTTTGTGGAGCCCATGCTGTATGGGTCCCCGAAGAAAAGGGATGTGGCGGGACCCTGTGCTTTGTGAGGAAGGCTCCTCCTTGCCTGGGGACCTCAGCAGATGTGTTTGGGCCATAACGAGTCCTCCTACAACCCCAGTCAGCCCATGAGGGACAAACCCTATGTGGTAGGCCACCGTGGAAGGAATTCAGAGCCCTCAGGTCTGGGGACATCAATATGTAAATTTCCTATTTCTCTTTGGAACTGAATTATGAAAAGAGTCTATTATTTTTAAGAACATCAATGTCTGTGTCCATTGCTGCATGTGGCCCAAAATATGAACCATGGCACTTTAGGGTCCCTGCCTGTGTAGATGTAGGGCAGGTTTGCTTTCCAGTTTTCTGTTATAGACTGGGGGGAAACTTACCGTGCTACTGTACGTGCATGGAGAACTTCAGTTGCCCATAATGTGCCTTTGTGCAAAGGAGAAGGAAGGATTCCTTCCCCTGGGCAGAGGCAGCCCCGTGCACCCGTGCACTGGCCCAGCGAGTGGAACAGGGCTTGGATTCCATCTTGCACCCGTCATACTGACAAGGCATCCTAGAGCTGCAGGTCAGCTCCCCAACTACACGTGGCAGCCTTTACAGAGGCCACAGATTTCCACCTGAGGGGAGCTAATAAAAGCCATCAGAATTCCGTTTCCATGTAGAGCTTGGCTGTGGGAAGCAAACCTCTTTGAAACTATACTTTGGATGAAAGCCCTGTTCAGACAACAAAATATTTATCCACGGCTAATGACTAAGGGGCTGCTGTGCAGAGGACACTAGTGATGTGCAACTGGCCTGGCCCCCCCAAGGGTCACAGCACTTCATCCCTTTGCATGGAGGATCAAGATAGCACCAAGCCCAGGCAGAGGGCTGGGCCTTGGTTTTGTGGGGTTCTCAGAAGTGCAATGGCTTCACTTAGGGACCTTCTGCCCTCATTCTCACTCACAAGACTCCAATTTGATCCTGCTCATGTTCCCTGGTTTGGATAAGTCAGTTAAAGACACACTTCTTAAGGGGCGCCTGGGTGGCTTAGTCGGTTAAGCGTCCGACTTTCACTTAGGTCATGATCTCGCGGTTCGTGGGTTCGAGCCCCGCGTCGGGCTCTGTGCTGACTGCCAGCTCAGAGCCTGGGGCCTGTTTCGGAGTCTGTGTCTCCCTCTCTCTCCGACCCTCCCCTGCTCACGCTGTCTCTCTCTCTCTTTCCTAGAAATAAATAAAAAAATATTAAAAAAAAAAAAAAAAGACACACTTCTTAAAACCACCCTGAGGGGACAAAGAGAAACTCAGTAAGTGTGGGTCCGTGGCCACACAGCTAATCTGTCCAAGTTCAAACACAGGGCTTTCAAGTGCACATCTGGTGTTCTTCCCATATACTCTCCCTGCATGGGATCAAGCCAGGAAGATGCCCCAAACATCAACAACACTTATGAGTGTGGTATTGCTGCCTCAAAGCCCCAAACACACCTCCCACAAATCTAAGTTAAGAATATCCACTTCATGCATGCCAGGCGTGCAAAAATTAAGTCAAATAACACATTGTGATAGGTGTAAAAATGGTTCCCCAAGACACCCACGTCTTCATCCCCAAACGGGGAGGGGGGGCAAGGGGGCTAGGTCCTGCAGGTGGTGAGGGGGAAGGAAGTGCACAGATGGCATGACTGTGCCCAACATAATCCCAGGGTCCTGTAGAACAGAACGGGGAGACTGAAGGGGAAAGAGAGGCCCAGTGAGCATTCTGCCTGCAGGTATGGGCTTCAGAGGAATAAAGACCACAAGCCAAGAAATTCAGGTGGCTTCCAGAATCAGGGAAGGACCAGGAAGTGAATCACCCCCTAGGGCCTTATGAAAAGAACATGACCCTGCCAACATCTTTGTTTCTTTTTAATTTTTAAAATGTTTTTAAAATTTAAAATCTGAGCTGTCAGCACAAGACCCAGAATGGAGCTGAAACTCATGAAAGAAAAGTAAGATCATGACATGAGCCGAAGGGGCGCTCAACCGACTGAGCCACTCAGGCGCCCCGCCGACATCATTTTTAGTGCAGCAGGACCTTGTTTCAAGTTTGTGACCAACAGACCTGGAAAGAGAGAAGGTCGTGGAGTTTTGAAGCTGCTATGAAGGTGGCAGCCTGTTCCAGCAGCAACAGGACGTGACGGCGCCCAGGCTCCCTTCCCAGGCTCCCTTCCCAGGCTCCCGGGCGCTGAGTGCTATGTTACCGCAAGATGTCAGATGGAATAATGGAGATGCCAGGGGAGCACAGGGGGGCTTCCTGGGGCAGAGGTGTCAGGTCCAGTGACAGGAGGGACCGGCCTGAGGTCCACGGCCAGCCAGGCAGCACACGGTGCCTGGAGAAGGGCGGGCAGTCGGTTCCTTGTAGCTGGAGACAGAAGCAGGCCTGGGGCACTGGCGGCCCCCACGCTGAGGGTCTTGGGCCTTGTTCCCTGGCAGTAGGGCGCGGGCAGGGGGTTAGCCAGGTCATCCTCAGTGCCCTCAGATCTGCCTCGGGAAGCCCACCCTGGCTGCGCTGCGGGGAGCAGACGGAGGGGATGCTGGGGGCAAGCAGACCACAGAGGAGGCCACCACAGCATCCAAGCAGAAAGTGACAGGCCAGGACAGGTGCCAGCAGGGGACGAGATTCACAGACAGACCAAGGGGACGGTTCACGGACCATCCACTTGAAATTCGCAATTATGAATTTAAAGGAATACCAGTGAAGGTTTTGTAGCTTTCCAAACCATAACCAGCCACAGATGTGGAGACAGAGTAATAGGCAGAGAGTGAGATTTACACAGCTTTGGGATTTAGCCAAGAGAAACCAATGACACAGAGTTCAGTTACTCATTTGTAAAGTAACAATGGTCAGTACTTATACCCAGAACAGGTCTCCTGCCCAGTACAAAGACACAACCCTGGAACTGTGAACCACCAAGAGACCCTTGACAGTCACCCTTAGTAGAATCTTTGCACTGTGCCCATTGCCTGAGATAAAAGATTAGTGTAAACACACGTGTACGGTGCCTCCAACTGTGCTAAGAAGGTGGTATGGTCGAGATATAGCCCCTCGTAAGAAACTCTTCTACTCTTTTCCACTCATTAGCACTTCATATCTTTTTTGCATTTAGCTGACTTGGATCATGATGAAAAAAGTAGGTTGGTTTTAGCTGGGAGGGGGGATTTTCCATGCCACATTTCAATACTTCATGCTTTCCTATATTAGAGCATTGCTGTTTCAACAATCAATTTTGATTGTTGATGTGGATAGAAATAATGTATGGTCACTGGTGGCTCTGAAAATTTCTGCACGTTGTATAACCCATCAACTACCTTTGTCAAACCTCCACTCTGTCAAGGCCCTGTCTAGTATGAATGTAAGTCACATACTTCGTATGACTTTATATTGGCTAGGTAATAAGCACTAAAAACCTTTATATTTAGCTGGTGAATGAGAGAAAACATTTTTCTAGGAATTCAGAAAAAAGCTAAAGTCTGGGTAGTTAGGGCAGGCTTCACAGAAGTAGGTATTGAGGTGTAGAAGCAACTAGATTGAAAAAGAAAAGAAAGCCACTCTGGAGAAGGTATTGGTGTAGAGTTGTTAAAGAAAGGCTGAAGATAGTGTCCTTGAAAACAGCTGAGCCAAATCCTAAAATCTTTTTTTTTAATTTTTTAATTTTTTTAAAAATGTTTTATTTATTTCTAGGAGAGAGAGAGAGACAGCGTGAGCAGGGGAGGGTCAGAGAGAGAGGGAGTCACAGACTGAAACAGGCCCCAGGCTCTGAGCTGGCAGTCAGCACAGAGCCCGACGCGGGGCTCGAACCCACGAACTGCGAGATCATGACCTAAGCGAAAGTCGGACGCTTAACCGACTAAGCCACCCAGGCGCCCCAAATCTTTTTTTTTTAAATGTTTAATGTTTATTTTTGAGAGACAGCATGATCATGGGAGGGGCAGAGAGAGAGGGAGACACAGATTCTGAAGCAGGCTCCAGGTTCTGAGCTGTCAGCACAGAGCCCAACATGGGGCTCAAACTCATAAACCATGAGATCATGAACTCAGCCAAAGTCGGAAGCTTAACTGACTGAGCCACCCAGGCATCCCGAAATCCTAAAATATTAAGAAATTTTGCCTTTATCCGTGAGCGACTCTTGAATATGAGAACAAACTGAGGGCTGAGGGGGGTGGGGGAGAGAGGAAGGGGGTTGATGGGCATGGAGGAGGGCACTTGTTGAGATGAGCACTGGGTGTTATATGGAAACCAACTTGAAAATAAACTATGAAAGAAAAAAATTAAAACTTAAAAAACGTCTGCAAAAAAAAAAAGAAATTTTGCCTTTATCTTTGAGACAATGGAAACAGAAAACTATTTAAGGTTTTAGCTAAGTGTTTTGTTTTGTTTTTTTTTTTTTAATTTTTTTTTTAATTTTTTAATTTGTTATTTCTAGGAGAGAGAGACAGCGTGAGCAGGGGAGGGTCAGAGAGAGAGGGAGTTACAGACTGAAACAGGCTCCAGGCTCTGAGCTGGCAGTCAGCACAGAGCCCGACGCGGGGCTCGAACCCACGAACCGCGAGATCATGACCTAAGCGAAAGTCGGTCGCTTAACCGACTAAGCCACCCAGGC
>NW_024080833.1:2506896-2625325 GCF_003009895.1 Hyaena hyaena | reverse complement strand
CCAGGCTCTGAGCTGGCAGTCAGCACAGAGCCCGACGCGGGGCTCGAACCCACGAACCGCGAGATCATGACCTAAGCGAAAGTCGGTCGCTTAACCGACTAAGCCACCCAGGCACCCCGGTTTTAGCTAAGTGTTTTGAAACACTGACTCTCTATTGCTACACTCTTGATGGTGCCACAATTTACATTCTCCATCCATATTTTTAAAGCATTTGTGTCTTCAATATTAAAACCAATTCCATAACAGATATTCTTGTGTATAAACCTTTGTGCACACTCCTAATTGTGCTGGCCAAATTATTAGGTCTAAGTGTATAAACATTTTTTAAAGATTTCTAATCTATATTGAAAAATTACCATACAGAAAATTTGCACCGATTACCTGCCCAACATTTGTGCATGACATATTTTGTTTTTCCCCAGAAATACAGCTCAGTATTTTTACATATTTTGCCTATTTGTAGGGAAAAGGGGGTGGATATTTCCTTATTTCAGTGTTTATTGCTTTGAGAGTGAGATGGAGCTCTTTACATATGTATATAATTTGGATTTTTAAAAACTTCCTTGTTGTGAATTGCGTTTTCCACCATTTTTCTCTTCTTGATTTTAAAGTTTATTTATTTTGAGAGAGCAAGAGAGAGCATGAGTGTAGGAAGAGCAGAGACGGAGAGAGAATTCCAAGCAGGCTCCGTACTCACAGCACCTGAAACCTCATGCAAGGCTTGATCCCACAAAGCATGGATAATGACTGACCCTAAACCAAGAGTTGGACAGTTAACCAACTGAGCCACCCAGGCGCCCCCACAGTTTATTTTTATATTGGGAATATTCATTGTTTTCCAACCGTATATATTTATGTACATACATATTTACATATATATATATAAATACATGCCACAAATGCTTCAATTCTTTTTCTATTTGCTGCTTGCTTCTTAACTTAGTCTATAGAAATTCTTGATATAAATTAATTTTTAAAAATCAGTATTTTAAAAACTTCTTGGGGCACCTGGGTGGATCAGTCAGTTAACTGTCCAATTTTAACTCAGGTCATGATCTTGCGGTTCATGAGTTCCACGTAGGGCTCTGTGCTGACAGCTCAGAGCCTGGAACCTGCTTTAGATTCTGTGTCTCCCTCTCTCCGCCCCTTCCCTGCTTAAACACACACACACACACACACACACTCTCTCTCTCTCTCTCTCTCTCCCTCTCTCTCTCTCTTTCTCTCTCTCTCTCTCTCTCAAAAATAAATAAACATTAAAAAAAATTTTTTTAAACTCATTTATGACAACTGGCATGATGTTAAAAAAAGATCCCTCAAAGACTATATGTCTAATCGGGGCGCCTGGGTGGCTTAGTCGGTTAAGCGTCCGACTTTCGCTTAGGTCATGATCTCGCGGTTCGTGGGTTCGAGCCCCGCGTCGGGCTCTGTGCTGACTGCCAGCTCAGAGCCTGGAGCCTGTTTCAGATTCTGTGCCTCCCTCTCTCTCTGACCCTCCCCTGCTCACGCTGTTTCTCTCTCCTAGAAATAAATAAATAAAACAAAAAAAAATTAAAAAAAAAAGACTATATGTCTAATCATACATATATTTTTCAAGAAAAATGAAATGTAACCCATCTGGAATTTACCTTAGTGTAGAATGTGAGGTAGGAATCTACTTTTATTCTTCTTCTTTCCCTCCAATAATTAGCTAGTTATCTTAACCCTACTTAGGGCTACTTTTTCACTGATATTTGAAATGTCATGTTTATCACATTTTAAATCTCTATGCATATTTAAGTATGCTTCCAGATTTTCCATTCTACTTTATTATTTTGGCAATAGTATCAAACTGTTTTCATCAGTGTACCTTTATAATGCAATTTTATATCTGTCAGGAAAAACTCTCCTTGTACTTTCCTTTTCAAATCTTTTCTTTTTTTTTAAACTTTTTAAAAAATATTTTTATTTATTTCTAGGAGAGAGCTAGAGAGAGAGACAGCGTGAGCAGGGGCGGGTCAGAGAGAGAGGGAGATACAGACTCTCTGAAATAGGCTCCAGGCTCGAAGCTGGCAGTCAGCACAGAGCCCGATGTGGGGCTCGAACCCATGAACCGCGAGATCATGACCTAAGCGAAAGTCGGACGCTTAACCGACTAAGCCACCCAGGCGCCCCTCAAATCTTTTCTTCTGGAAGGTGAGGTAGGGTGTCATTCACTGTTCATATATGTTTTTTTTTTCCAAGTAAATTCTATCATCATCCTGACAACTTATAAATAATTCCTTTGGTATATTGATTGATGTTATATTAAATGTACGGATTCATTTGGTAAGAATTGGAACACTTAGAACATTAAATATTCTAATCCAGTATTATGGCACACCTCCCCATTTATCCAGATTTTTTCCTTATAGCCCTATTTCTTCACAAGCCCTACAAAGTTATTGAAATTATTCCTACATATCTTCTATATTTTTAAGTGATAAATTTTACGGAATTATTTCCATTATATTTTAAGCTAGTAGATTCTGGGAAGTAGAAAACCTATTTATTTTAGACATTTCCCTTCGCTTGAGAATTTATCTTCCTTTGGCTTTATCTCACTTCTCTTTACTGGAATACCTCAGATCTTACTCACTGGGAGAAGCAGCCCAGAGAGGTAGAAAAAGCTTTGGATTGAAACCATGCTTTGACTCTTACTTCTGTACCTTAGTAACTACATAACCTTGAACCAGTTAGATCACTGGATCTGAGCACCAGTTTCTTCATCTGTAAAATGGGGATAATAAAACTAATCTCATGGGTTTATTGTGAGGATTAAATGAAATAATATGTGCTAAACATTTACTAGGTTTCTGTCCTTAGAAAGATGCACTCAGCACATGTTTAATAAGTGTTGGTTGAGCAAATATTGCCATCAGAGAGCCATAATCCCCTTAAAATCAACTGTGAGTGATTTTCCCTTGCAGTTTTCCAGAGAAGGTAATCCAATAATATATGAAGCCCAACCAAGTAAGTTTTTATCTAAAATCTGGTGTCATGGAGATGCCTGCACAGATGGTATAATTGGAGGGGACCCAGGAACCCTCACTCATGCATACTTCCCAACCTTTTGTCCAAAACACTTGAAATGGAGTAGAGAGCCTGTTGTTGCACTAAACAATGTTCTCTTCTTGGTATTCCTTTAAAAAATAAAATTACATTAGGACACTAATAGTTTCGTCTAAATTATTTTATCGAATCACTATTTTCTGTGTGTAGAGGTGAGACCCAAGGACGATGATACTACTTCTGGAGGTTACGGAAGGAGAAGACACACACACACAAACAGGGACACCAAATATTAATTTTGCTTACATGAAATTTTCTGCTGTAATTGCTCTGAGAAAGGGAATCCATTTGCAAATGAAAAACTCTCATTTTCAGTTCAGGGTATTTCCTATTAGTCAGCCATCATTATGGCTTATAAATCTGCTCATTGTAAGTTTGCTGAGTATACAGCAATTCTCCAGAGGCTATTCAGCTCTTGGTAAGTTTATGGTTTTCACAATTTCGGGAACAGAGGGTGGAGAGGTAAGATACATAAGGGAAGAGGTTGGGGGAAACAGCTTACATCCTTTGTCTTACCATGTTAGTCACTGAGGACTATTGTCTGATTGCTATGGAAAGTGTCTTCTTAAAAAAATCTTGTTTGAGAACTGTTTTTCCGTTGTCTAGACAAGTCAAGTATATTAGCAATTTTCTTGTTACTGACAAAATTTTGCAAACAGTTAATCCTGAGGACCCCAGTGAACCTTGGACCTTTCTAAATAGGACTTTGAGCTTTCTATCCAGTATGGGAAGCAACTTTGTAAGGTATTAGCCACAATCAATGAAACATAAAAAATTTCCCACTAAAAACATGTCAATATCAATGATCACATTTTAAAATTCTAAGCAAACGATGTATCCAAATTTCAGGGACTCGTCCTATGTCTCACTTTCATGTTTTACTGACATGGAAGTTAGAACAAAATTCTAAAGCCTCTTGTCTAAAATGTTGATTTATTCTGTTACCAGTGTCCTTTTTTGTGGCAAATTAGAAGTATCCATCCTATCATTCAGCCAGTAAGAATTGAGAATATATGTAAGAGGATAGGTTATGCTAGGTAGTATAGATGTCCCAAACTGTTTATATTTCCCATGGACAAATTAGATATGTTAAGACTCCAAGTATCTACGCCCTTGTACAAAAGAGTCTCTATTGTCTCTACTTATAGTTCATTTGTTCTCATGTTTCATTACTTCTGTTTCAGTCGGGCTTCTGTCTCACCATTTCACTCAATGGACTGATCACTTCATATTTTCAAATCCAAGGGTACTTTTCTGTCCTTATATTACACAACTTCCCAGGGGTTGATGATGGCCTTGTTAAAACCCTCTCTTCTCTTGCCTTCTGTGATGCTACACCTTCCTGGTTTTCCTCCCATCTCATTCCCTGCTCCATTTCAATCTCCTTTCTCAGTTCATACTGCTCTGATAACCGTCTAAATGCATCCAGAGCTCTAAAGCCTTCATCACTTCTTTATCTTCACTCCTCTGGGTATCTTATCTACTCCTACAGCTTTAAATACCATGTATAAGCCAATGACTCTCAAGTTATTTTCTTTGGCTCTTTCCTTTCTACTTAGCTCTGCTCATATGCAAGCACCTGCTTGAAATGTTCAATTGTGTGTCTAAAAGTCTCCTTAAGGTACATTTGGCAAAAAAAGCTTGTGATCCTTATTTTCCTTTTCAACCTCCTTATCTCAATTCATAGCACCCATTCATTTGGTTGCTTGGGTGCAAACTAGGAATCACTGTTATTTTCCCCTTTTCCCTACTCCCACATATGATCCATAAACAAGTCATATTAGCTCTACCTCCAAAACATATCTTAAATATGTGCCATTTTTATTTATTTCCACTGATACAATCCTAATCCAATCCTAAAATGGCCCCTTATTTACTTTATTCCTGCCTCTTCATAATTGGTTCTACATAATTATCTTTTTTTTTTAATGTTTTATTTATTTCTAGGAGAGAGAGAGAGACAGCATGAGCAGGGGGAGGGTCAGAGAGAGAGGGAGTCACAGACTCTGAAGCAGTCTCCAGGCTCTGAGCTGGCAGTCAGCACAGAGCCCGATGTGGGGCTCGAACCCACAAACCGCGAGATCATGACCCAAGCGAAAGTCGGACGCTTAACCGACTAAGCCACCCAGGCGCCCCATTATCTTTTTAAAATATAAACCAAACCTCCCACTCTAGCAGAAAACCTCTAATGGTTTTTAAATGCTGCTGAAAAAAATCTATGACAAATTTGTATACATTTTCTTCTGCCCTATAAGGGACTATATTTTCTTGCCCTGTTTATAATTCCAACCTTAGCATATCCCATTTTTCCCCTCTTTAATCACTACAAACACTACAGGCACACTGTCATTCTTTTTGTTGCTTGAACAAGGAGTGTGCACTTAACTTTTCACTCTAAGCTCCTGTCCCCATATCTTTACACCCCTAGCTTCTTGGTATCCATCAAGTCTTACCTCAAATGTGCTCACCTTCTCAAAGAGACCTTTTCTAACCATTCCAAGCTAAGTAGACTTTCTTTACTCACCTCATCAGTGTCCATAACATGTATTTTCTTCACAAGAAATATCATTGTCTGAAAGCACCTTGTGCAATTATGTTTACTTATTTATTGTCTACCTTCCCCTCTCTGGAATGTCAGGTCTATGAGGTCTTGGGACTTGAGTTGTCTTTCTTACTGCTACATCCTTAGTGCTTAGAATAGTGTCTTGCACATAAAAGGCTCTTGATCTACATTTGCTGAATGGATGAGCAAAAGACCCTTTAGCTGTTTGCCATTGCATGGATAATAGTATCCAGGGCACTTACTACCTAGGACTTACAAGCTTCTCACTGCTTCCTTATCTGTCTAGCCTTATCACTCACTACACAGATTCCCTCTGAACTCTTCTCGGCTTTGACTTGTACTATCACTATTTGCCACTCTGTGTATGTTGCTCTTTGTTCTCAGATGCTCTTCCCCCACTGTATCCATCTCTGCCTTGCTCGTTCCTACTTACATTTTAGGTCTTAGCTGGAACTCCATTTGCTCTGTAGTCATGGTTGGTAATCTTGCCAAACTGCTTCCGTTCAGACCAGAAAGGTTGGAGTCCACATTTAGAAAGTTCAGAGGTCTCTTTGTGTTCTTGGAATTGGGTGTTTCTATGAATGTCAATAATAAGACAAACATTGGTGGTTTTGACTGAGACAATGGTGTGACAATTCCTAATAAAGCCTTATTTATTTATTTACTTACTTTTAAGTAAGCTTTATGCCCAATGTGGGGCTTGAACTCATGACCTTGAGATCAAGAGTCACATGCTCTACTGACTGAGCCAGCCAGGCACCCCCAAAACCTTGTTTAAAATAGCCCATTGCCATAGCAATCAGAAAATAATCCCAATGACTAATATAGTAAAAAAAATTAGGTTAGGCAAGGTGTTTCCTATTCAAACTGATGGTTTTTGGTTTCTTACTTTTCTGCCCATGGGCCGCTCAGTTCTTTGCTGCGTGTTTCCTAAGTGGTCATGTTGGGGAATTGATCTCTAATCACCAAATTTCACGAGCATATTTCTAAGTCAAAGTCAGATATCTGATTACTTTAAGCTGGGCAATAGCCTTGAAATTGAGAATGGGAATTTGTCATTTGTAAAAGATATTTCTTTCTCCAGGGCAGACAACTAAGGCAGAAAAATAAAAACAAGCAAGTATTATCATATTTGCATGTTAACTCTGATCTTGCAGGTTATATTTCCTGGACTTCTAGACTGGATTAAGCTTCTCCTGTTCTGTGTACTAATGTTTCTTCTATCACAAAACTTAGTACATTATAGTTATTTTTCTACTTGTCAATTAGCAAATATAATCTCAGACATTACCATAATATACTTAAAGGCAATCATCTTATTCTGACTGGCATTTAATAAATATTTGTTAAATTTGTTGAATGGATGGATTATTGAATGAAGATTAAAAGTAAATAAGTCAATATGGAATATCACAAGATAATCTATGAGTAAATGTGAATTACAGAGTCAGAAGAATGTCCTTAAGTTCAGAATAGGTAAACATCACTGGGCTGAAGTATTTGTGGGAGGCTTTGTAGGGAGTGAGACAAGAACATGGCTTTGGAGGGTGGATACAGTTGAGTGACTGGATACAGTTGGGTAGAGAGAGGGTAGTACTCCAGAAACAATCAGTGGCAGAGAAGACTTAGGCAAGAGGCACAGGGCCAGTGAGTGGACAAGTACTGAGGTGGAATTAGTGGCAGGTAGTCAGGTTGAGGTCTGATGAAGGAGAGATTTGATGCCCAAGCTAAGGAGTCAGAGCCTTTTTCCTATAGACAATAGGAACACATTAAAAATCTTTAATTGTACAAGAGGTAGGCTGCAAATTCAATTTCAGGAAAATATATCTTGTCTTGGAATTCCGAATGTTTTGGAAGGAGGAGGAACTGGAGATAGAGAAACTAGTTTGGAGTCTCCCATTAGGTGCAAAGGGAAGGCTTAGATTTGGCAAGTGGCTTGCAAAGGCATATTTAGAGGAGAAGAATGGCAGCCAATGGTGGTGATACAACATGTTAGGGAAGTGGTAAGCTACAAGTCCTTTTCTTCAAAGAATAAGTGTGCTTGAATTCCTGGTGGCCTTTGTGGACTCCTCTCCCTACATTCTTTATATGCACCGAGTCTCAACACCCTTCATCAATTCTAAATGAAGACCCTAAAATCCTTAAGATTGGGAGTTTCCTTTCACCCCTCCTTCCCCTCTCCCTTCCTTCCTTCCTTCCTTTCTTCCTTCCTTCCTTCCTTCCTCTCTCCCTTCCTTCCTTCCTTCCTTTCTCTTTCCTTCCTTCTTCCCTACCTTCTTTGCAGTATAATAGATATATTCTAGTGGGCTGGACACTCAGGCAGAACCTGGTGCTGCAGTTCTGAAGCAGAATTTGAAGAAATTCTGGGAAACCACAATTTTTGCTCTTAAGACCTTCAACCAATTGAATGGGTTTCATCCACATTATTGAAAGGTGTTTTGTTTACTTAAAGTCAACTGATTTTGTATAACTATAGCTCAGTTTTTAAAAAGTGGGATATTGATATTGGTGCTATACACAGAACTTCATCAGATTTCATCAGTTTTATAGGCTCGTGTGTGTGTGTGTGGGTGGGTGGGTGTGTGGTTTTATGCAATCTTGTCACATGAGTAGATTCAACCACCACAGTTGAGATAGAGAACTCTTCAACTACACAACTCTCTTTTGCTACCACTTAATAGTTATACCACACCCTTATCCGACTCTATCCCAAATCATAGGCAACCACTAATATGTTCTCTGCTTGTATTATTGTGTTATTTTTAAATGTTACATAAATAAAATCATACACTATGTACCATTTTAGAATGGCTTTTTTATTTCACTTATCATTTATTCTCTTGAGATCATTTATGTTATTGCACATATCAAATTATATAGCTCATAACTATGTTTCTTCTTATTTCTGAGTAGTATTCCATTGAATGGATGCACCACATTTGTTTGTTCAGGGACATTTGGGGTGCATCCAGATTTTTGTAAATGAAGTTTCTACAAGCATACATATACAAGTTTTTCTATAAACAGATTTTTTTCAATTTCTCTGGATAAGTGCTCAAAGCTCAGTTGCTGGGTTGCATGGTAAGTATACGGTTAGTTTAAGAAACTGCCAAACTGTTTTCCAGAATGTCTGTACCATTTTACAGTCCCACCAACTTTAGGCTATGCTTCCCTCCTAAGCTCCAGACCTTTGCTTCCAATTGCCTATTAAGTAAATTGACCTGGATGTATCACATCCTCAAACTCAGCTTGTTAAAACTTGAGCTCATTATCTTCCCCTACACACCAATAATCCTGTATTTTTTGTGTGGACTAACATAGCCTTTTACTACATAAACCAAATACTGACAGCTACCTAGATCCCTCTCCCATGCACTCTTTCCTTCTCTCTCTCAAAAATAAATAAACTTTAAAGAAAATTATTGAAAAAAAACCCCCTAAATCTATCACTTGGGTTGGTCCATTTTATCTTCCATCTCTCAAACAGATGGGAAGACAGATCATCATCCACCAGAAATTATGACTATGTGTGTTCACATAAGGGTGTCCAAGAGGTATTTTGGTCAAGTTAAGAATAGGCATTTTAGAGTTGGTAGTTATAGTAATGCTTGAAGCATAGAGAAGCAAAAAAGACTAGCTGGCCACCGATAAGTAGGTCTGAGTTGCCAAATGAACTCAAATCCCTCTGTGTGGTAGCAGATTGGAAAAGAGAGACCTATTCTTGGCAGAGCTCTAGCCTCAGGTTTGAGGAGAAACAAATGAATTCTACCATATTTGTAAAACAACTTATTTTAGCAGTGTGAACTATCAATCATATATAGCATCTGCTGCTGCCTTGGATTCCCAGCCAGTTACACTAACTTGTAAAATAGTCACTAAAATAGTCACCTAGGAGTTTAGTTTAATAAGAATTGTGCATTGGTGACATAGTTATGAAGGAAATTTACAGGTTGTTCGTGGGATGGGCCAGAGCATACTTGATCCCACTTAGCACTTTGGGGATTCAATAGCATCTGAGGGTCATTACTCACTGGTGTCGCCAGCTACACTTATCTGGAGTCAACCACATGACTCTAGGCACCAAACTAGATCATCCTTGTCCAAGGAACAATTATCCTTGGATCAATCCTCAGAGACACAACTTAACACAAATCAAACTGATATTCTGAAATAACGTCCTGCTGAGAAGTGAAATAAAGAAATATACAACACAGAGTCAGATGGTAATCTACTTAGTGGCTTCCTGGAGATCACCCTCTTCCAATCTTCCTTTCCAGTTGGATAGCCAATTTTACTTCTATTGTAAGAGCCATTGACACTTTTGTTCTGAGTATACAAGTCTATTAAGAAGTTGCTGTTGTGGAAAGAAATCACTAGTATAATGTCCCTAGGGACTGTGTAGTGTGACTGCTTGGCATAATTGTAGGTGAGGAAGCCAACTCAGCTTTGTAACAATAGGGAATATGTTCAGGAAATCCCCCATTTAAGCTCATTTCCAACTGGTTTTGTTCAACTAGTGCTTTGGGACATTGGAGTCCTTGCAAGTCAGGGTCATTATTGCTGTTATATCCTTAATTATGACCAGGTTTCATCAGGCTACTGTCACTGCAGCCAGAGACATGTGAGAAAATAATCCAGTTTCCTACCACTTGTCCTCCTTTGGAACACAACTCATTTCCAATCCCATTTTTCTTCCCAGCTACTCAGGGTCCAGCTTTGGTTTTCCTATGGATATCCTGGACATATAGTGAGCCTCAGAAAGTGGCTGAGGTTTCTTCCAGGCTGGAGGTCTGGACATCATAGTTTGCCATAGAGCCAACTAATCTTCTGAGAAGTTTGTCCAGCATAGGCCCAGATACCTGCAAAATTTTCAGGAAAGAGCTCACTGTCTGAATTCTATGTTAGCTTTCCATTGCTGCAGTAATAAATTTTCATAAATTTAGCAGCATAAAACACAAATATATTATCTTACAGTTCTGTAGATGGGAAATCTAATACAGGCCTTACCTGGTTAAAATCAAGATGTCACAGGGCTGCATTCCTTCTTTGAAGGCTCGGTGGGCGGGGGGGGGGAAGGTGGAGGAAGATCTGTTTCCTCGCTCATTTGAGCTGTTGGCAGAATTCAGTTCTTTGTGGTTTTAGGATGGCGTTCCAGGCTTTCTTGCTTATTGTCAACTGAGTACTTTTCCCAGTTTCTCAAAGCTACCCACATTTCTTGGCTTGTGATCCCTTCTTCCATCTTTACCGCCAGCTGTAGTGGGTATAATCATTCTCTCACTTTGTTTTTTTTTAATATTTTATTTATTTCTGATAGAGAGAGACACAGTGTGAGCAGAGGAGGGTCAGAGAGAGAGGGAGATATAAAATCTGAAACAGGCTCCAGGCTCTGAGCTAGCTATCAGCACACAGCCCAATGAGGGGCTTGAACCCACGAATCATGAGATCATGACCTGAGCCGAAGTCGGACTAACTGACTGAGCCACCCAGGCACCCCTCACTCTCTCACTTTGAATGCCTTGTCATTTTTCCTCTGTCTCATCTCTTTAGAACCTAGCTGGGAAAGGTTTTCTGCTTTTAAGTTTTCATGTGATTAGACTGGGTTCACATGGCAATCCAGGGTAACCTCACCATCTCAGGGTCTGTACCCTTAATCATATCAGCTAAGTCCCTCTTGCCATGAAATGTAACATACAAGATTCAAAGATTAGAGTTTAAGCGTTTGATGAGAGGGATGTTGATCACTGCCTACCACATTATCTAAAGGTAAGGATTCATTATTGATATACTGAACAAGTATTTATTTAGTGCCTACTATATACAAGACAATCTACAAGGCACTGGATGCTCTGTTTCACTTGTGAACTGTGAGAGGTGATAAGAGAATTTGTGCATTGAGCAAATTTACCTACTGAATTTTCTCTTGAGCCACACGCATATTGTCCATAAGGAGAAGGGGACTGGGAAGGAGCTGATGACAGAAGAGACTCTCAGATAACCATAGTAGTTGTCAGTGGTCGTCTCTAACTCCCAGGTTGATCCAATTCACTTTTCACAGGTTAAGGACTGAAGTGAGGAATTAATGACTTGGAAGTACTACTGTGAAAGTTATCTTTAATTCAGAAAGCATAAGTTAATGTAACAATACATAAAAACATTGGTGGGTGGGGCCCCTGAATGGCCTAGTCGGTTAAGCTTTTGACTTCGGCTCAGGTCATGTTCTCACAGCTTGTGAGTTCGAGCCTCACATTGGGCTCTGTGCTGACAGCTAGCTCAGAGCCTGGAGCCTGCTTCAGATTCTGTGTGTTCTTCTCTCTCTGCTCCTTCCCTACTTGTGCTCTGTCTCTCTTTCAAAAATAAATAAACATTAAGGGGGAAAAAAAAGCTTCAATGTGTGCTATGGTGCTAGCATGCATACATATGCATGCTATCTGCATACATATAGCATACATATAGGTTTTGCTCTACGAGAGCTAACAATGCAGGGCAGGAGATGTGGCACTTCAAACAGTTTGATACCAATGCAGAGCAATAGTTCATTTAATTAAAGCAAAAGTCATGCATCAGCTCACTGGGAGATTGAAAAGCTACAACCAGTGTGAGCTAGTGAAACAGGGAAGTTCCTTTCCTTCTTGTGCATGCCAGAGGTGGGGGTTTGGGGGAGGAGGAGGATCAGAGTTAAAAATAACAATTGTGGCCAGAGCATCTCATTGATTAATAGATTCTACACTTGATCTTAGCCAAAAGGCTGAGAATCATTAATTAATGGATTCTAAATAAGAGAGAGCACAGTTATTATCTATCCTTTCTCTGTTATCTGTCACTTCTTTGAAAAAGAAGATATAGGAAAAATTACATCAAAATGTAAAACTCAAAACACTGACGATGCCGAATGCCAAATGCTGGTGAAATTGTGGAGCAACAGGAACTCCCATTCATTGCTGCTGGGGATGTAAATGGTGCAGCTTCTTTGGAAAGCAGTTTGGAAGGCCATTTCTTAAAAATGAAATATATTCATGCCATATGATGGAGCAATCACACTCTTACATGAATTAAAAGCTTTTGTCCACATCAAATAGCAGCTTTATTCATAATCACCAAACTTGGCAACAACCAAGGTGTCCGTCACTAGGTAAATGGGTAGATCAACTGTGGTACATCCATACAATGGAATAGTATTTGGTGTTAAAAAGAAATAAGAAATCAAGCCATGAAGGCGTATGAAGGGAACTTAAATTATTAACTGAAAGAGGCCAGCTGAGAAGGGTACATACTGTATGATTCCAGCTGCATGGTATTCTGGAAAAGTCAAAACTGTGGGGACTGTGATGTCAGGAGTTGAGAGGAGGGAGTGACAAATAGGTGGGGCACATAGAAATTTTAGGACAATGAAGCTATCGTGTATGCCACTATAATGGTGGATACATACCATTATAAATTTGCCTGAGTCCACAGAATTCACAACACAAAGAGCGAGCCCTAATGTAAACTATGTGCTTTGGGTAATGATACATCATTGCAGGTGCATTAATTGTGACGGGTGCGCCACTCTTGTGGAGAATGTGGATAATGGCGGAGGCCACACAAAAGGAGCCGGAAGGAGTTAGACAGGAACCCCGTACTTTCTGCTCAATTTTGTTATGAGCCTAGAACTTCTCTAAAAAATAAAGTCTACTTTAAAAACTGCTGTTGCTACTATTATTGGATCACCTGTTTCGTGCTAGACACCAGGCTAGGCTAGGTTAGCTATCTCTTCCGTTCACAGAAATCCAATACGATAGGTATTATTATTTTTGTTGCAAATGAGAAACCTGTTATTTTGGGGGATTAAATTGATTTCTCAAGGCCATTCAGCTAGTAAGTGAGAATCTGAGATTCTAACCTTAATTATCTGGCTGCAAAAGCCAGCACTTTTTTTCTTATACTATACCATTGTTCACCAATAAACAGGAATATATTTTCTTTTTTATAAGTACCACAAGGGACACTGTATTTAACAATATACGGGACACTTGGGAACAATCAATGAATTTACAAGTACAGAAATATCTGACTTAGGAAGTATGAAAATAAAAAGCATATGGTTGAGAAAAACAGGAAATGAGGAAGTGAATAGGAAGTAGCTGAGAGTCCTTTCGAAAGAAAAATGCTGTTCAGAAACCGTTATATTTAGAAGCTTCCAGCTTCTAGTTATGGAACAGTAGTTCCTATCAGACCAACTCTCCCACAGACAACAGCCATACATTCTGGACTCTGGAGAGCTACTTACAGCAGGTAGACAGTCTCCACATTTGGAAGAGGGAAATAGCACAAAGATGAAAAATTTCCAATTTTTTCAGAATTTGACCTCAGAGCAAGCTAAAACTTGGATAGAAAATCCAAAATGTTATTGACCTGAAGAATCAGAAGGCAGAATTCAAGGCAGTCAGAGGGGTGGGAAGGAGAGAATCTAGAAAGCAAGACGTCTGCAGAAAGGGGTCCCAAATGCTGTATATAATGTGTCCAAATCCTTTATCCTACATGTATACATGGCAGATGTCAAGCATATGACTAAGGGTTAAAGAATTGAACAAAGATTTCTGCTGCTGCCTATTGTATAGGGGCTAAAGTTTCAAGTTTGAATTCAATTAAGTTACCTGCCTGATAGAAAAAAGTATTCATACAGTTTGGAAAATCCAGAGTCTCTGCAATAAATAGTTCAAAATATCCCGGTGGCAACCAAAACTTATTATGCATATGAATAAACAAGAAAATGTGACCCCTATTTTAAAAAAGGCAATATAATAGAGACTCAGATGTTCAAATTTGAGACAGTGACTTCAGAGCAGCTATTATAATCATGTTTAATAATGTAGGGGGAAAATATGGTCATAATTAATGACCAGATAAGAAATCTCAGCATTCTGAGATTTTCTCAGCAGAGAAATGGAAACTACAAAAACAAAGAGGAAAATTCTAGAACAAAAAATATAGTATCTGAAATTAAAAATTCACCAGCTGGACTCAACAGCAGATTAGAGAAGATAGAATAGAGTTAATGAACTTGCAGTTAGTTAAATAAGAATTATTCAATCTGAAAAACAGAAAGATTAGATACAACAGAAAAAAAGGAAAAGAGAAAAACATCAGGCATGTAGAACTGATAGCGCAGATGATGAGACAAAAATGATATTCTTCTTACTGGCTATAACCTACATTTTATACATTGTAAGTGCATTCTTCCGGCCTATAGTAAATCTTCTGTTTTCAGGAAGATGTCAAATATTTGGCTCACAGTTTTCTTTCTTTGAGGTCTGCTGTTCCTCTCTTCAGTGGTTCATTCCCAGCTCTTACCGAGCCTTTTTGGTTTCCTCATACCAGCTACTGTACTAATTGCTCTGTTCCTTTTTTTCTTTTGTTCTCTTTCCTTGTGATTGACAACTTTCTGTAGTGTTACATTTGGCTTTCTATTTTTTGTATATCTATTATAGGTTTGGGGTTTGTGGTTACCATGAGGTTCAATATGACATCTGAAGTATGTAGCAGTTTATTTTAGGTTGATGGCCACTTAAATTTGAACACATCCTAAAGTAACTTCTTTTTTACTCTCCCAACTTCACATTTTATGTGTGTCATTATAATTTTTTTCTTTTCACTATTATGAACTGTACTTCAGTGAACAACTTTTTATATGTTTATCTACATGGCTATTTCTGGGTCAATAGGTAAAATTCTGATAGCTATTGGCATTTCTTCCAGAACACATTGTAACAATTTTTACACCTAACTAATATTTCACAACCTCTTACCTCTTCATTTGGACCATGTATTGTCCTCATTCAGGCTGGTAGGAGCTCCTTTTTGACTTCCCCATCCATCCACATCTCAGGATGGTTAGTAGCCATTAATCACTAGAGGCTATCTACTGTCCGAGACATCCTGTGAAAGACAAAATATTTGCTGAAAAATCTGTAGTCCTCTATCTCCTTAATAATATCTCCCCACTTTTACATACATAAAACACAAACAGAACCAGTTTTCCAATATGGTGTGAACATGTGGATGCTAGACACCAAGACAGATTTATATTTAACCATGTGCATTTCAGCATCTCTTGAGGGCTGGTGGTGGAGGATGGAGAAGAAAAAAATAGGATGGAAATCATTTTTCAAGATAAACCCTTTTAAGTCCATACTCTCTGAACCCAGAACGTGCCAGTGGAGTTAAGCCAAACACTTCTGCTATCATCTCTTGGAATAACTTTACCAACATAATGCTAATAGCAATTTTCCTGTGTTTGGGTTATAGACCTTACAAAACCCTTGAGAGGCAAGTGGGGTATAGATTAATTTTCTCATTTTGCCAATGAAGAGACTGAGGTTCAGAGAACATAACTGTGCCCAGAGTCACACTGTAAATGGCAGAACAGGAATTTAAACGCACATCTACATTCCAGTTGAATGGACAAGAAAGGCAGAAGGCAGATTAAACAGCACAGTAAATAGATTGGAGCAAGCCAGGCTGCCTTTCCTCTGGCTCCATTCGTGGAACGGTAATCAAAGCGCAGTGAATAAAGGAAGCCTTGAGTGAAGGTAATTAGCAAATAGCTGTTTCTAAGGGAGGCATCAGCTCCTGAAATCTCACCTTGCGGTCTGCTTCTGAACTGCCATCTTGCCTAAGGTCTTCTCTCCAGGGGGACAGGTGCTGTTACCTCCATGCTGGACCTCCCAGTGGGCACTGGTTACTCCCCACTTCTTGCCTCACTATGCTTGGGTATGAGAAAAAAAAGTTGATAGCCATTTACTAACTATCTTCCATATGCCAGTTCCTGAGCTAGATTCTTTAATACCATCTTACCCAAACTGGAATGAGTGTCCTCATTTTACCCATGAGCAGCCTGCCAAGGCTCCAGGAGGAACAGAATAATCAACCATGTTGTCTCTTTTCCCCTTGAAGCGGCAAATTCTTTTGCATTTTAAAATGAAAGTGGTCCATCAAATGTGAAAGGAAAAAAATCAAAGCAGCAAAATCAACCATAATTTCTGAATCTAACAACTACCTTTTGTGTATCATCTTATCCATATTTGGATCCATATCTATATTATGGGCCCATATTTTGCTAGAAGTTGTAGTTGGAGAACGAATTTGCATACAAGTTTTACATTCTGCTTTTAAAATTTAGGATCAGAATGATCTTCCAACTTACCACGATCCTCATAATAAGCATTTTATTGGGTGCAGAGTAAATGATTTCCGCAATGGACATTTAGGTTGTTTTCAGTACGTAGTTGCCCAAATCAAATTGTTATGTTGTGTGCTAATAGTGTTTTGTTACTATTAAATTATTTCCTTAGAATAAATTCTCAAGAGTCATATTATTGAGTAAAAGGGCACAAACATTTTTATAGCTCTTACCATATTACTAGGCAAAAGACCTGTGTGACTCTAAGTGACACACACATGTAAATGTAGAATTAGACATTTTCAAAAGAAGCCATGCTGCTTTCCATTTCTGACAATACAATGAGCATCCAAGTTAAAACTACCAATATGCTGAATAAAATATAAAAACTATCTTCTTAGGGGAGCGTGGGGAGCTCAGCCAGTTAAATGGCTAACTCTTGGTTCCGGCTTAGGACATGAGCTCACGGTTTGTGGGTTCAAGCCCCACATCGGGCTCTGTGCTGACAGTGCAGAGCCTGCTTGGGATTATTATCTCTTTCCCTCTCTCTGCTCCTCCCATGCACTCTCTCCTTCTCTAAATAAATAAATAAATAAATAAATAAATAAATAAATGTCATTTTCCCAAAGAAATATTGTTCCATATAGTGGAGTAAGTGGAAATCAAGTTCTGGGTAATGGATGTGCTTATTTCCACTAGGATATTACTGAGTCTAGGCCCTATCAGTGGATAGAGCTAGGAGATTTTTTTTTTTCCCTAACAATGACTATAAAGTCATACAGATACCTCACCACAGGGCCTTTCTCTCATTTGTCAAATACACAGTGATAATCTTAGTTCCTGATACCATCAATATATTTATTCACTTAGTCTTGTAAGACACAAAAAATACTGCATCGATGTTACTACCAATAAAATCCTACAAGCTAAAGTCCAAGTAAGATAAAATATCTTGCAATTCTTTTTCTTCTTAGAATATATCCACTGAGCATGGACAGAGTACCATGTCCATATTTGGATTGGCTTTTTCTTCCTTCTCTGAGTTTTCGTTAGTTTATATTTATTTTTGAATATATAAACATAAGTATGGCCTCAAAGTCAAACCATCTGTAGACACATACTCAAGGAAGCCTCATTCTCTTCCACCCTATCCCCACTAACACCAGGAGATAATCAGTCTCATAAGTTTCTGATTTATGCTTCTTGGGCTTACTATTGCAAATAAGCAGATGACCACATATTTAACTTATTTCCCTTTTTCCATACTAAAGGTGGTGCACTATATACTCCCTGGTACCTTGACTGTTTTTTTTTTTAAATGAACAGCACTCCATTGTAAAGATGTATCATAGTCTATTCATTGTTTTCTATTATGTCCATTTAGAATGTTCCCAATTTTTTGCTATTAAAATTTTATCATTATGTATAAGCTTGTGTATAATTTTTGGAGGGTATCTTCACCCCAAATTCCTAGACGTGGGATTGCTTGGTCAAAGAATAAATTCATGTGTGGTTTTGCTAGATATTGGCAAATTCCTCTCTGTAATGTTGGTACCATCCTTACCAGCCATGTATGAAAGTGATGTTTCCCCTCAGCCTCACCAAAAGAGTGTGCTGTCTAGCTTTTGAAGAGAACCCTTCTAATAGCTTTCCTCATCTGGTCCCTATTCTCCTTCCTCCCACCTTCCATAATTTTTTCCTTCACTTTGTTGGGACTTTCTTTGATTCTGATAATCTCCAGAAATAGCACAAACTAGAAGTGTATTGTATTTGCCTTGGAAGTTTTATATTTACAACATTTTGAGAGAATCTTCTTATTTGTAACCAGTCTGTTCTAAGACAGAAAGGCTCTGCCACAAGAGTCTTAGAACATCTAACCAGATAAAAACATTTCTAAAAACTATTAGCTCTGAAAAGTCCACATGCTATTATGCTGAACTTTGCAAAAAGCAATGCCAAATTTCTTCTGGGATCAATCACTCAGCAAAACAAATCTCAAAACAAGTTTTTACTACCTTGAACTTTTACATGACTATGTGCAAAAGGAAAAATGAATGTCCAGTCCGGAACCAATAGATAGGAAAAAATTATAGAAAAACATTTTACATGTCTGCTTATGTAGGTAGGAGGCTGAGAAAATCTTATTCTTGTACAAAATGGTTTCCTTATTTTTATCAACAGAACTATTTTTGTTAGAGGAGAACCAGTGTTTATAGAAACACTTGTCTATAAGTGGGCCGTTGGCTTACAAAAATCATTTTTTTGCAGATTCAAGTATTGAATGGACACAAGTTTGGTAATTTGTAATTTTGCTGAGACTGGAATTTGAATACTTGACACAGCACACAAGAAGGGCAAGGATACGTTGGTAGAAAGTCCCCCAGCTGGTGGGTGAGTCATTTTTCTAGGGCTCTTGAGTTTTAATCATATGCACATAGTTCATGGACAAAGGGCAAATGTTATGCATTTTCACGCAGATTGTTCCCAATATTCTGTTATTAAAAGTTATGGTCGTGGGTTCGAGCCCGTGTCAGGCTCTGCACTGACAGCTCAGAGCCTGGAGCCTGCTTCATATTCCATGTCTCCCTCTCTTGCAGACTATCTCTCTCTCAAAAATGAATAAATGTTAAAAAAATTTTTTTAAATGTTATGACCAGAATGAATAACTGTGTGGATATTTTTTCATACTATTACAGGCATATCCAAGAATGGTATTGTAGGATAAAAGTATCCATAATCAAGTCAATTGGGAAAATACTGAGTTAGATTTGAAACACATTTCTATTCTGGAGGACTTCTCAAAGCCTTTAACATGTCCATTAAGCTTCAAGAAAGGAGCTATATTATGCGGTGTTTCCAAGCTTGTTTGCCTACGATATTTTTTTCACATCTCTGGAAAGTAGTGTTCCATGGAACATGTTTTGTAAACCATTGCTGTGGTGGTGACTATACAGTGGGGACTCTCTTAGGCCTTGGTACCTTTCACAGGAAGGTCAGTGCCTTTTCTACTTCACCTTCCAGAGTTCAACCCATCCTCTCCAGACTTTCTAGAGGGCTGTATTGCTTTACCATGGGCAGCCTTTCCTAGTTCTTTTCTTTCCTTCAATCCAGTCTCTGTTTCTCAAGGAAAGGGCTTCACAACACTAGTCTGGAAATTTCCCACCTACCCAGGCTGATAGAGCCTATTTTAGGATTCAGGCATTTGCTAACAATAATTTAGTCCTGATCTAAAGGCGGGGCAAATTCTTGATTGCCATCTGGCATAGCCAGCTTACCCCTCTCTGAATAGCTAAGTCTAAAATTAATTTCTAAGGGCACTTTATGTGATACTGTTTATTGAGTGACTATATATACCAAGTGTTTTATTCGTATCATCTCATCTATTTTTAGTTCTTTTAAAAACCACAACATTACAAAGTAGAAAGAATTCCCACTTCACAGATACCATATTATTTTACAGATGATCAACTTGACGTTCAGGGAGATTTAATACCTTGCTGAAAGTCACACAGCCAATTTGTGGCAATACTCAAATACCCTTTTGCTTTGCTGATTTGCATAACTACAATGACCAGGTTTTTCTTCTATTTCATACTGTTTCCCAGTACTTCAGCAAAGTGAAGACATTAGTCAATGGTCTGTTAGATAAAGAAAATCCAAAAGAATGTACTTTTGCTTCAATTTTCTGAATATGTCAAAGGAGGAAAGTGACTCATTTCTGACTCTAGATAATCGCCTCATTTCTCCTGAGGGTTTTATCAGTGGGAATTATGGCCCGTTCACATTGGAGAAAGTGTTTCATTTCCCAGAGTCAGACAAGGCCCTCTTAATTAAGGGAAACATTCCACTTGTCAGAGTCATAAAGACGCTCCCATGCTGATTACCTTTAGCCAGACTGGCTGGAGGCATCTCTCTATAAGATAAAGCGGTAAAACTGAGCTTCACAAAAAGGTATTGTTCATCTCTTCCTCTCTTCCTATCTATCAGAAGCAGAGAAAAAGCCTTGCTGGCTTTGTGAAACCTTCCTAGGTATTCCTGTAATATTCCCCAGGGGATGACTTGTGGGTGTTTGAACTCTTGTGTTCTCTCCAAAATCAACATTGTTGAACAACAGAAGGAACCTCTAACCTTCAAAGGTCAAGGAAGCCAACATCCAGAGAGCAAAGAAGTTCTCTTTTGAAAGTCAGCTGCAAATCTTCTTCCACAGTCTTCATTCTGCACGATTCCTGCACACTCCTCGTTGTCAGATTTATTATGTCATCACCCTGCATGCTCTCCTCCCCATAAACATTAACCTATCATCCTGGAACACTGCCAAACAGTGAAGTGGATGCGGCCTGCTACCTGGACTCTGACATCGTACATAGGTGGCCTTTGTGGATACAGAGGCAGTGCCAGGGTGGCTGACTCGGTGGGGGAGGGGTCCAGCCCGGGACTCTTCCTCCTAGACGTCCTCATCCTAAAAGAGACTGGTTTCCTCCTTTTGTGCTGGCATTGTCCAGCCTTGGTATGAAGGTTATAACTTCCCAGAATTAGTTGGGAAAGTTCCACATATTCTAGTAGAATTTTAAGATATTTTAAAAATATTTTTAAAGTTCATTTATTTATTTTTGGGGGGGGAGAGCAAGCACAAGCAGCAGAGGGGCAGAGAGAAAAAGAGAGGGACACAGAGCATGAGCAGGTGAGGGGCAGAGAGAAAGAGACAAAGAATCTGAAGCAGGCTCCAAGCTCTGAGCTGTCAGCACAGAGCCCGATGCAGGGCTCGAACCCATAAATTGTGAGATCATGACCTGAGCCGAAGTGGGTGCATAACTAACTGAGAGACACCCAGGCGCCCTATAGTAGAGTTTTAAGATATTTTAAAAAGAGTTTGCAAATGCTATGGGTCATAACAATTCCGTACTGAGAAAAATATTCTACTGCTTTCAAATATAAAAACACTTAAAATATTTGAGCCTCATTATTTTCAGTGTGGAAGCATCCCCTGTAAGGACTGTACCCTGCTCTTCTGTGATCTGACTATGAGTAGGCACTCAGCATGAACAGGGATGTGGATACATCTCCTCAAACCTCTCACTTAGCTTCTCAAAGTTGGTCCTCAAGTTGGTACTAAGAGATATTGAGGCGAGCAGGTTTTCCCATACGGTTTTCTGTCTTTACATTGTACAAAATTAAAGTAGAAAGAACACTTTCTCTTTAGGATGCCAAGTGTTGTGAAATGTATGATTAGGACACAAGAGCAAATGGTTTACAGTTCAAGTGACTTCATTCACTTATTAATTCAACACATATCTGTGATCATTTACTAAAAGCTAGGCTGAGTTGGGGTTGGACATGCAAAGCAAGTACAATGTTCTATGAGAAGTCATCATTATGAAGTTCAGAATGACCCCCATTTTTTAGTAAAAATTTGACACCAGAAACTAATGGGCAGTAAGTAAAATGGGATGATAGCAAACATCGCCTATTGGCAAAGGACTCCATGCAGTGAATCAGTCTTTCCATACCTCTCTTTTTCAGGACGACTCAGCAAAATAAAATTCCAATTTATCATTGGCCAACCATTGTTTCACATGTACATCACACATACCAAAAAATAAGCAGCCAGTTCATAGATCAAAAAAGAAGAAAAAGAAAGCTTTCTCCTTGGCCTCATTAACCATATTATATAAACCAACTACTGATAGTACCACTAGGTGTAAACACACCAAAATTCTTGGAATACTCGGAATAGGATTTGTTGCTGTTGCCTTTTTTATGTTTTCTTTTTCTCCTTTGAGATTACAGCAAACGTGGTCACACCATAAGCAGAGGCAGAAGTAGGACAGAAAACATGCTGAAGGCCGGTTGGATGATCCCAGATCCTTAAAAATGGCTGACCCCTGGGGCGCCTGGGTGGCTTAGTCTGTTAAGCGTCCGACTTTCGCTTGGGTCATGATCTCGCGGTTTGTGGGTTCGAGCCCCGCGTCGGGCTCTGTGCTGACTGCCAGCTCAGAGCCTGGAGCCTGCTTCAGTCTGTGACTCCCTCTCTCTCTGACCCTCCGCTGCTCACGCTGTTTCTCTCTCTCCTAGAAATAAATTAAAAAAATAAATAAATAAATAAATAAATAAATAAATAAATGGCTGACCCCTAACAACAGGTACAAAACTATGAAAAACCCATAAACTACAAATTGCAAACCATTTCCTTTTTTAAAGCATCCTCAAGAGAAAAAGCAAGGCCCTGGGAATATTGGTTCTTCTGTCCTCTGTTTCCAACCCACCCTACAGCTTTAGTGGGTGCTGCTCCAACTGGGGCCTCTGTGCCGCGTTCTGATCCTGACGTGGGGCATGGACGCCGAAGGGTCATGGCGGCTTTCTTGTCATTTATTTATTTACTTATTTTAAATTTATTTTTAGTTTAACTTTCCCTTTTTGCTGACTAGTCTTCCTCATCAGTCTTCTGCTTCCTGGTGTCAAGCATCATCATCCTTAGCACCCTCAGTGCCTGTTTGCCCATAGCTACCTCTCATCTTCTCATCTTCCTCTCCATCCCTTTCTTCTCATCCCTTCCTCTCCATCGCCTACCTCCTCCATCGCCTTCCTCCTTCTCCTTCTTCATCTCTATCCCCCTCCTCTTCATGGCCTTCCTCTTCCCCTTCTTCCTCTCCATCGCCTTCCTTCTCCTCTTTCTTCCTCTCCATCTGTGTCCTGCCCCTGCTTTCTGCATTAGTGCTCCCACCAGTAGGTTCATTTCCTCAGTCCACGCCTCCTCTGCAACTTGCTACTTCTCCTTCAGATCCTTGGTGGTGATCTTGGAACCAGCTTCCACTGCCACATCTGACATAGTGGGGCTCCCTGGAGATCCCATGCAGCAGGTTTTTTAAAACAGCAATCACTGGGGTAATTACAGCAGAGGTGGAGTGGTAGCCAAGAATATAGATGTAGAAGTTGGATAGGCCTGGTTTGGGTCTTAGTTCCACCACTTACAGGCTATGAGACCTTAGGCAAGTTATCTATCTATATCTATCTATCTATCTATCTATCTATCTATCTATCTATCTATCTATCTATCTTAGTTACTATGTAGTTAACATAAAATGTTATCTTAGTTTCAAGTGTACAATATAGTGTTTCAACACTTCCATACATCACCTGGTGTTCATCATAACAAGTGTACTTCTTAATCCCCATCACCTATTTCACCCAACCCCCCACCCACCTCCCCTCTGCTAACCACTAGTTTGTTCTCTATAGTTAAGAGTCTATTTCTTGGTTTCTTTCTTTCTTTTTTTCCCCTTTGCTCATTTGTTTTATTTCTTAAACTCCACATGTGAGTGAAATCGTATGGTATTTGTGGCTTACTTTGCTTAGTAAGTGGCTGACTTACTTTGCTTAGCTTTATACTCTCTAGCTTCATTCATGTCCTTGCAAATGGCAAGATGTCAGTTTTTAAGGCTGAATAATATTCCATTGTATATATGTGCCACTTCTTCCTTATCCATTCATCTATTGATGGATAGATAATTTGGCTATTGAAAATAATGCTGTCGTGGAAACTAATTTGACAATAAACCATTTGTAAAAAAAAAAAAGAAAGAAAGAAAATAATGCTGCTATAAATATTGGGGTATATGCATCCTTTTGAATTACTGTTTTTATATGTTTTGCATAAATGCCCAGTAGTGTGATTATTAGATGTAGGGCAGTTCTATTTTTGACTTTTTGAGGAAACTCCATACTGTTTTCCAGAGTGGCTGCACCAGTTTGCATTCCCACCAACAATGCAAAAGTTTTCCTTTTCCTCCACATCCTTGCCAACACTTATTGTTTCTTGTGTTTTTTATTTTACCCATTCAGATAGGTGTAAGGTGATATATCATTGTGGTTTTGATTTGCATTTCCCTGATGATGAGTGATGTTGAGCATCTTTTCATGTGTCTATTGGCCATCTGGATATCTTCCTTGGAGAAATGTCCATTTCTTCTACCCATTTTTAAATTGGATTATTATTATTATTTTGGTGTTGAGTTGTATAAGTTCTTTGTATATTTTGGATACTAACCCTTTATCACATATCACTTGCAAATATCTTCTCTCAGGCAATAGGCTGCCTTTTCATTTTGTTGATTATTTCCTTCACTGTACAGAAGCTTTTTATTTTGATGAAGTTCCAAGGGTTTATATTTGCTTTTATTTCTCTTGCTTAGGCAAGTTATTTAAACCTTCTAAGCCTTAATGTCCTCAGCTATGAAATGGGGATAGTAATACCTAATTCCTGATGTTATGATGGTTACATGACATGTTATATTTAAAGTTCTTGGTGCTGCCTCTGATGTGAAGTGGCCAATTAACAGGGTTACTAGATTAATAATCATAATTTTTATTCAAGTATTTGGGCTGACAAAATGAAGTGTCTGTGGGTGGGATATCAGTTCGCAGAGTGAAGAAGTAAGTGTGATATAAGAAGTACTGGAGTTGGGTGATTCAAGAAAGATGACTGCCAAGGGTACATGGTGGGGGACACAACAGTATTCGCTATACTGTGTATATTTAATTCTTACTTAAGGGTCTGGACCATCCATGGATTCCAGAGATTAGTCCTGCTTCTAAGCAGAAGAGACATAATAAGGACCAAACCAGACAACATCACCACAGAATTAACTTCAGCACACCCATGCTAATTTAGGCTAGCCATTTACTTACTTCCTGGGTTGCACCTCTGTGATTTAGTCTCTGTTGTGGTAGGTAGAATGCTGAAGGTGTCCTCATCCCCCAATTTCTGTCCCCTCATTATCCAGTCAAACACTAACCTAGGTACTGCTGGGAAAGGTTTTTGCAGATGGAACTGAGGTTATTAACAAACAGAACTTAAACTAGGGAAATTATCTTGGATTATCTGGGTGACGCCAATAGCAGAAGCCGGGGCAGCAGAGTAAGGCAGAGAGATGCAGCTGAGGGATGGCCAGAAGAGCAATGAAACAGAAGAAGAAGTTGGAGCGATTTGAAGAGATGGACTCAGCCATTGCTGAGTTTGGAAGGTGAAGGGGTCATGAGCCAGGGAAGGCAGGTGGCTTCTAGAAGCTGAGAACAACTCCTGGTTGACAGCCAGTGAGGAAACAGGGACCTCAACTGGATTCTATCAACCATCTGAATGACCGTGGAAGTAGATTCTTCCCAAGATTTCTCAAGAAGAGCCCAACTGGCTTATGTTTTGACTTTGACAATGTGAAACCCAGAGCAGAAAAACCATCAGCCATACCTGTGCCCTACAGAAACGATGGAAAATAAATTTGTAGTAACTTGTTACAGCTGTGATAGGAAACTAACGTACCCATCTGTCCCAGCACAGCATACAGAAGTCAGATCATATCCTTTCCACCCACAAGCACCTGCCACTCTGTGTGGAGGGCTTTGTCTGGCCTCAGGAATCCACTTTGAAGTGCAGGGGAATTAACCATGTCCTCCCAGGATCAGCCCTCAGCCAATGACAAAATGGAATTGGTGGGTCCGCTCCAACTCCCTCAGCTCTCCTGAGCACTCTTCTTAGGAATGTCCCAGAGTCCCCTGGTGGGGCTGAAGCCTTGTTCACACAGTGGTAACCTGCTCATTACCCCATTAGGCTAACCTGCATTAGGCTCCTTCCTTTCCCTGTCTTACTTCCTCACTCACACCTACTAAGCTTCCTGGGATCACTTCTCAAATAAATGACTTTCACCCACATCCTTGTCTCAGGGTCTATTTTGAAGGGAACCCAGTCTAAGACACTGAACTTACAGGGCCAGCTAGGGGTATAGGAAGTGAAAAAGGTTGCTGTAACTGTTTTTTTCATGTGAAAACTAAAGTAGATTTCCTTCTGGGGTTTCAGTGTGAGCAGGCACAGAATGAACACAAAGGACTTGGTCTTTAGAATAACACAATCACGGATTTGAATCCCTGCTGACCATTTAGTAACTGAAAAAAACAAACAAACCCGCAGGCATGTTATCTAACTTCTCTGGGTCTGTGCTTCAACCTCTGTAAAATAAAATTAATAATGCCTGCCTTTTATTTTGTGAAATCTGTATGGAATAAAGTGCTTGGTACTCAGTAGGCACCTTATAGATGGTATCGTTAATTATTAGCTAAGAATAATGAATATTTGGATGTTAATTTAAATTTGGACTTAGAGTTTAAATTTAAGTGAAATAAATGGAGGAAAAATTAAATGTTAATTTTAAATTTAATTAAATTGAAATTGTAACATGTTATACTATAACCAGCTGGGATGGTAACCAAACACTTTTGGTTCTCACATGGGAAATCCGAGGCTTAAAGAGACAAAGAGCTTTCTACAATTCACAGAGCTAATTAGCATCAAACAGCAATCTCTTACTAGTCAAAAAGTGACCTGACCCCATCTTTTCTGATGTGAAATACTGAGCACAAAGCTAAGAATAGTCCTTTAGGAAACCTCTGTGTCACAAAACAAGCAGCATGGTGGCCAAGGAAAACAAGGGGACTTTTCTAAAATCCAGGGGCATTTGCTCAGTTTGTTAGCCAGCGTCGGCAAACAGTCTGGCCACACTCAGGAAAAGCTCTATCAATTCACCAGGCCACCCGCACTTGTTCCTTTCCGCTTTGGGAATTCACCAGAGTTGGCTCATTTTGGAGATATTCCCATTAGTTTGTTCTTAGATCCCAAAACAGTAAGCGGAAACCTCAAGATAAGGTGCTGCCAAATAGGAAGCAAAGAAACACATTAAAATGGTAAGTCTCAGAATTGTGTAGGAAGTTCCAAAGGGGGAATTAGTGCAATTACAGGGTCCTTTTGAACAAGAGGAGACTAACTGAACATCTATATACTCATATTATTTCTTTAGCAGCTGTTCTCTTTCTTTAGTTAAAACCCACCAATTTTCCAAATGTAAGAATTCCAAGCATCCACTCATCCTAGATATTTCTCGTTTTTGCCCAACACTGTTACAAACAGGGCCTCTAGCCTCCCAGCAGAGAAGGTGTTTTAGCTACAGTGACATTTTGGTCAAAATTCTAGTACTTACAACTGAGCAATAGAGTCTTCTTGATATTCTCTCCTACATTAGGTGGGCCAGGTCATTATATCTCTAAGTGTATTGGGGTTTGGGCATCATTGTATCAGAATCACCTGAGATGTTCATTGAATGTGCAGCTTCCTGGGTCCCACCCAGACCCACTGAGTCAGAGTCTCTGAATGTTGGACCTGAAGGTACGCATTTTAAACAAACTGCACAGTGAGCCTTCTTCCTCTGAAAGAAGTCTCTGAGCCCCACACTTCTCCTGAGTGTGGGAGCTCAGACAGAGAGAGAACCCAGGGCTTCTGCCTGACCCAGATGCTCTAAGATAGCTACAAATTGCAATTGAGTGAACAGTACCTTCCTGGGGAATAAATTTAGAGGGAGCCAGACCAATTTTCCATCAAATAGGCTTATGTTTTGATCACACAAGAAGTGCCATTTTCTATCATGATATTAACTTCATTCAGCAATTTTGGATGTGCAAAAAATATCACATTTAAGTTCTGTAAATAGAATTATTTCTGTATTGGGATTTCCCCTCCTTGCCTTAGCCTCTGTGGAAGCAGCCAGGTGTCAGCAGAGTAGAATGTGGGAAGAGAAGCTAGCAAGGTTTTAAAAGATAAGTGTTCGTCAATACATCTCAGCCCCGAGGGAACCAACCGGGAGTGTCAGGAAGGGCACGGCCCACGCCTAGTGGTTCCCTTCAGCAGTGAGGAGCCAAAGCTAAATTCACACCTTGAAAGTTGGTCTTGTCTCATGTGGTTATGGCTGGTCCTGCCTTCCACTAAGCCCAATAGTCTCTTGCATGTAGTTTTTATTTGTCCCCAGCTATTGATAGGGTACAGGGTAGCTTTGGATAACATTGGAACATTTGCCTTAGGAACCCCCAAATCATTTATCTGACTCTCTCTCACTCCCTCAGGGATGCCTATTCTCCATAAAAATGAGAACAAGTCTGGGCACAGAAGGGAAGTGGGTAAAGTCCATTGAAGCCTGGAGAGGAAAGGACAAACAACTTCCAGGAAAAGGGATAAAGAAGCCAGGAAGTGTGGTGCCTCACAGACGAAATAGCTGTGGTGGTGGAGCCTGCGGTGTGCTCATGTATGCACTGTCTTCTTTCCTCTTCTCTTAGTCTCCCCAGTGTGGAGGCTATAAAGGAGTCATAGGAGGCCAGAGTTGAAGCCAAGAAGTCTCTGGACAGTAGTGTGTATCTCCAGAGCCTGGGAGACTCGATGGGGCCTAGAGGCACCTCTAATCAGCCTGTTGCTTGGAGAAATTAGGTTTATTTGTGGAGGTGGGGGAGATAATACCCAGCATCCCCAGCTATTCAACTCTCCCCCAACTCCTTCAACTCATCCGCCATCTCTAGCAAGTGGACGCCCTTGTTAGATCCTGACAGTCGCTGTCACCCAACTCCTGCCCCTCACTGTGATGAGGTCTCTTCATGAGAGCCAGGCTGGGTCTGTTCACTGCCTCTGGAGCAACCCTGGAGCCTGAAGAGATCCCCTCAACCCCCAGTACCCAGGTGCCTGGTTTGCTGACCCAACCTCAGGGGCATATTCTGGGCAAATGAAAGATAACTGTAAGGGTAGGTAGGTTTGGAATATTAGAACTCTGGGAATAAATTACCTTTACTACCAAATTCATTCCACTTTGTATTTCTCTTAATTCCTCTTCTGATATTAGGTTGTCTGTCCGTAAGTTCTCTCAATGTAAATTAAACCACAGAGAGAATTTGCTTTGAAATTAGCATCTTCTAGAAAGTGGATGTAGAGGTCAACAAGTTTTCCCACAAAAATTAAAATGATCCCCACTTACTGCCTTCAGCATTTGAATTAGATAAGATGCAGAGATGGGGATATTTCATCATTCCAGAAAAATGTCAATACAAAGAGCAGAATAAAGATATTAAATATATATATTGTGTTTGGACACACAATTCTTTAAACTGTGTTATATTTACTATAAAAGTAATAGAGAGCCATTGCAAAACTTGGAAAATGTTGAGAATAGTCATGAAGAATATAAAACTTACCCCCAATCTTGCCATCCAGATATACCCACTGTTAACATTTTGGTAGTTTTGTTATTTTTGACACATTCATAGCTTAAAAGTTTTTTTTTTTTTTTAAATATTTTATTTATTTCTAAGAGAGAGAGAGAGAGAGACAGTGTGAGCAGGGGAGGGTCAGAGAGAGAAGGAGTCACAGACTGAAACAGGCTCCAGCCTCTGAGCTGGCAGTCAGCACAGAGCCCGATGCGGGGCTCGAACCCACGAACCGCGAGATCATGACCTAAGCGAAAGTCAGACGCTCAACCGACTAAGCCACCCAGGCGCCCCCATAGCTTAAAAGTTTTAAACAAAATTAATTTGAGTCAACTAAATATGAGTACACATAGTTTTCATCTTCTTCTTCTTTTTTTATTTTACTGAACAAATCATGAATAAATGTTTTCCAGACATGGACATTGAAATGTGTTTCCCATTTATCTTATTTTTAAGAAACAAGGCATTGTTTCAAACTTTTACCTGGGAGATATTGTTTCTAGTAACTTAGCTATAACTATGTACAGAATCAGGATTAACAGATACCTTGTGACTTGTTCCTCTGTGAGACAGTGTACCTGAATATGGGTTGAACTGGTAGGTGAGAGAGAGAGAGAGAGAGAAACATTGGTGGCCCACTACTGACAGCTAACATGAGAAAATTAAGAATAGTAGTTCACAGATCATAAAACCAAGTCTGAGTTTGCCTGTGTTCGTGAAATCCTGGTTATGACCACAATTACACGAGAGATGCTGATTAGCAAACTCTTTAAAGACATCAATTTTGTGATATTAGAATTCCTTCCCCCCCATTTGTACCATATTAATAGGATTCATGTAAAATAAAAAGGCATGATGGGCACCTGGCTGGCTCAGTCAGTTATGTGTCCGACTTTGGCTCAGGTCATGATCTCATGGTTCATGGGTTTGAGCCCTGCATCTGGCTCTGTGCTGACAGCTCAGAGCCTGGAGCCTGCTTTTGATTCCGTGTCTTCCTCTCTCTCTGCGCCTCCCCTGCTCATTCTCTGTCTCTTTCTTCTCTCTCTCTCTCAAAAATAAAGAAACATAATTTTTTTTAAAGGCATGAGCAGGGGAGAATCAGCTCAGAGGCCCAGGGTTTCTGACATCACTGTAATTTTTGGGCCTTATGGATATTCCCGGGAAACTTTCTGGATGCTGTTGGGGAATTCCTCTTTACTGGGTTTGGACATATCCTCCTATTACTCACAGGAAGCGAGCCTCCTATAAAGGGCCTCATGAAGGACCAGGGCTCTGCTGTTCTTGGCTGACTTCACACAGAACTACAAAGGGGCACAAGACAGAAGCAGCCAGTGACACAGGGAGTCAGACGTGGACACCGAAACCACCGCCTCACAAAACAGTAAGTGCAGAAAGTGTTTACAATGGTAACCATGAAACAAGATCATCCAAATGAACAGGCAGAAAGCCTTTGGATAAAACGCCTATACAGGTTCTTGTTGTAGTCAGACTTAGTAACAATCTGGCTTTTCTCTTTCACCTAAATGATGAAAATCTTAATTTGTGTATGTATTCATTCCCATCAACTTCTTTGAAACAAAGATGGGGGCACTGTTATCTTTTACCTAAAATCTGCTGCTGCTGAAAACATCATTGTAGAATGATCTCAATGGCTACCTAAAATTTCTTTCTGTAATGAATTTTGTACTTTTTCCCCCAGCAAGTTCTTTCAAGACTAATCTTTTGATGAAAGGAACCCTGGAAGTCATGAGTGCTTCACAACTTCTCCGTGCTCTCACTCTTGGTAAGTAAATGTCATTCATTAGACCAAGTTTTCTCATCCTTGATATTACTGGCATTTTGGACAGGGCAATTCCTCCTTGTAGGGGGCCTGTGCATTGTAGGGTGTTTAGCCCCTTCCTGGCCTCTCTGCCCAGTGTGTTCCGCCCTGGGATAAGGGCAACTTACTTTACCTTTTAGTGTCTCAGACTCCCAATGTGTAAAGTGTTGATCATAAATGGCCTATTTCCCAGAGGCATTGTGAGGATCCAGTATCATGGAGAGGGCCTCAGACAGTGCTTGGTGGTGCATAGCCAGTACTCAATAATGCTTAGTTATTCTGATTATTTATTCTACTGTACTGGATATACTGGTAGATTGTGGTGGGTGAGTGCAAGGAAAGCACCAAGTTTGGGGAGCATTGGTGATTTGTCACAAAAAATACATGCAGTGAATGGTAGTTTCTCCATCTGTATACCCTTCCTGACTTTGGAAAAGATGAAAAAAATTTGAGTCATCCCCAAAGCTACCCTATGATGAAAATAAGAGTAGAAATCCCAGTTAAAAGAGTCAAACCAGAGCAGGACTAAACGTTCCATGCCTTTCACACTTTCCTCTTTAGTGCTTCTCCTGTTTAAAGGGAGTGGAGCCTGGTCTTACAATGCCTCCACAGAAGTCATGACTTTTGACGAAGCTAGTGCTTATTGCCAGCAACACTACACACATCTGGTCGCGATTCAAAACCAGGAAGAGATTAAATACCTAAACTCTGTCTTGAGCTATTCACCAACTTACTACTGGATTGGAATCAGAAAGGTCAACAATACCTGGACCTGGATAGGGACCCAGAAGCCTCTGACCGAAGAAGCCAAGAACTGGGCTCCTGGCGAACCAAACAATAAGCAAAACAATGAGGACTGTGTGGAGATCTACATCAAGAGAGACAAGGACACGGGCAAGTGGAATGATGAGAGATGTAGCAAAAAGAAGCTGGCCTTGTGCTACACAGGTATGGGGCTCCGGGCAGCACTGGGAGGTGGTTTAAGGGTGTGGGCATCTGACAAGCTGTTGACAGTGTGCAAAAATTGGTCTCTGCTATGGTAATTTTATGTTATAAAATATAAGGTTTTAGAACATTCTGTTTGGTAAATTACATCTTTTTGCTTCTTCTCATGAACGTAGGCAAGAGCGTATGCATCCTGTATACATGTATGCATATGCATAGGTCAGTACATATCTAGTGTATACACACATACAACACATAGATTAGTTACTCATTTATTTGCAGGAGAACTATCTTTAAAGTTTGTGATAAAGTGAATTTTTTGTTCTTGATGCCAATTACGGCTATACCCCCAATATCTGGATATTAGCAATCAAGGTCCAAAATAGTTGAGCTTAAAACTTGGCTATGGTATTGGGTGAAGCACTTCAGTTAAGATCTCTGGCAGTCCACATCATTGGAGATGTCGCCAATGATCTCTGTTGCACACTGTTGATCCTAAATCAAACGGAATGCATTCTAAGCATAGTAATGATCGTCCTCCTCATGAATTGTGTTTTCTGCAGCTGCCTGTACCCCTACATCCTGCAGTGGCCATGGTGAGTGTGTAGAGACCGTCAACAACTACACATGCAAGTGCTACCCTGGCTTTGGGGGACTCAGGTGTGAGCAAGGTAAGTCTCACCTCACCTTTGCCTTCACTTGAGTTGGTAGCACCATCCTGCATACCAGCTGGCTCTGGTGTCAGGTCTGCATGTCTTCCCTTCCCCTGGGCATGTAGTATCACTTAGCAGTTAATTGCCAAGTCCATGAAGTCAGAGTCAGACCCCACCCCCAATCAGTTTCAAAGCCCCAGATTTACCACTATGCCTTATGGCACCTGGAACAGGTAGTTAAAACTCCCTGAGTCTCAGCTTTGTCATTGCAAAAGGAGGGTAATAACAGTAGCAGCTTCAGTGATGAGGCTGATGGGAATGAATCCATAGTTCTTGGCTCTTAGGAAGCATAAACAGTAGTTACAGCTTCCAGGGGTTTCTCACTTTATGCAGGATGATGGGGAGCAGAACTGATGTGGTTTCTCCTTTCAGTGGTGACCTGTCAAGCGCTGGAAGCCCCCAAGCATGGAAGCCTGGGTTGCACGCACCCTCTGGGGGTCTTCAGCTACCATTCTTTCTGCTCTGTCAACTGTGAAGAGGGCTATGTCCCAAGCAGCACAGAGGCCATGCAGTGCACTTCCACGGGAGAATGGAGTGCCCCTACTCCTGTCTGCAATGGTAAATCTCTCTCTGAATGCACAGAACATTCTCAAATTAATCCTTCATTGCCTTGGTTTTTTTTTTTTTTTAATTTTTTTTAATGTTTTTTATTTATTTCTAGGAGAGAGAGAGAGACAGCATGAGCAGGGGAGGGTCAGAGAGAGAGGGAGTCACAGACTCTGAAACAGGCTCCAGGCTCTGAGCTGGCAGTCAGCACAGAGCCCGACGCAGGGCTCGAACCCATGAACCGCGAGATCATGACCTAAGCGAAAGTCGGACGCTTAACCGACTAAGCCACCCAGGCGCTCCTGCCTTGGTTTTTTTTAATACAACATATAATATTTTCAAAACTCTAGGGAAAGTTCTTTTTGTTGTTTTCAGTAAGACTTCTCTTAGCTAATATGCATGACCAATAGGGTGCCTGCTTGATTTGAGAGAAGTTCATAATCCATGTTTGAAATGGACACTTCTGAGGCTCTAGGGATTTGTAAGAGAGTGCCCATAATAGTGGAACCCACTTGAGAAATCTTAATGATTTAACTTCTCCTGCTTAATCTCTCTCATGCAGTAGGTGGATCTAAGACCATGGTGGTCAAGCAGTCCCCATATCTATTTTTCTCTCAGTCTTTAAATGTTTTTTAAGAGAGAGACATAGAATCTTAACAAGTATCCATGCCCAGCACAGAGTCCAGTGTAGGGCTCAATCTCAGGACCCTGGGATCATGACCTGTGCTGAAATCAAGAGCCGGAGGCTTAACTAAGCCACCCAGGCACCCCTCTCTCTCAGTCTTATCTTTCTAGGCCAGAGATGGAAGCTTTTTGCTTCCAGGTCCTGCTGGGCTGACATAAATGAATTTCCTGTGTATTTCAGTATTTTTGTTATCACACAACAAGACATAAATCATGATCTAGAAACTGTTTTTTTTTTCTTTGTTTTCACCTTACATTACATAGATCGGAGACATCATAAAGTAGATCAGAGACCACTCAGCATAGTCAAAGTATAAATCAGTCAGCAAAGATGAAAGTAATAATAAAAAAGCAGAAAAGTTTTATTGGGTGCATGCATGTCCTCAAGAATTATCTTAGGACTTTGGGATCTGCTGTTTGAAGGCTGCTTCCTTGCCCTGATATAAACTCTAATTCAATAGCAAGTGAACATATTTGTACAATTCATGGTGCTCTTTCAAATCCCCAGTGGTTGAATGCGATGCTCTGACAAATCCAGCCAATGGAGTCATGAACTGTTCCCAAAGCTCTGAAAACTTCCCATGGAACAAAACTTGTGCCTTTGAGTGTGAAGAAGGATTTGAACTAATGGGATCCCAGCACCTCCAGTGTACCTCATCCGGGAAATGGGACAATGAGAAGCCAACGTGCAAAGGTAGAGTTGTCCCACATCAAGATTCACTATAAACATTCTTTTTCTCAACCTATACTTGCAAATGGTCAGGCCAGACCTGCTAATGTGCATGGGTACATATGTTTTAGCTGTGACATGTGGGGCCATCCGCCATCTTCAGCATGGATCTGTGAGCTGTAGCCACGCCCCCACCGGGGAGTTCGCCTTCAGGTCCTCCTGCAATTTCACCTGTGAGGAAGGTTTCGTGATGCAGGGGCCAGCCCAGCTTGAATGTACTGCACAAGGGCAATGGAGTCAACAAGTCCCAGTTTGTGAAGGTAAGCCAGAGAGAGCCTCTCCTTCACACACTCCCTTTCTTAAAGGGCAGCAGCCTTCAAACCTGGCCAGCTCAAATGATACCAGATGCCTACTTTAACTAGAGTGATTAGATTTGATGGACAACATTCATCTTGTATTTTTGAGTTTCAAATAAAAGAACCAGTGCTTATCCAGGGAAAGGATTGCATGTACTGAGGGTGGATGCTTTGCTGTTTTTTGTTTTTTGTTTTTTGCCTATCCTGTGCTAATACAAGTTTGTAGAAGCATTGGCATGAAGTAGGTGGAAATCTTAACCTAAGGGGAAATCACATGAGAAAATTTGAAAAGTAGGATTACGAGAACATGACTTGATTCTAAAACTCTTATAATACTTCTGAAATTGCTCATAACTAGCAGTGATGAGAATGTGGCAAGGGCTGTGTCATATATAGAGACACCCTTAATACACAGACAAGCACTAATATTTAATCCACTTTAAAGCAAGAGCAACAATATTGAAAACAAGCAGTTTTCGCTGTGGACCACTGGTATTCTTGCAGCCAAATATAGCACAGAATGATTTCCAATGGCAAGAAGCCACAAAACCCAAATCAAACTGCAAAGCACACACATTTTATGCACTGCCTTCTTACTTTCTTTGCATTTTGGCATCATCTAGAAGCATCCAGGACCCATATGTTGCTTTCTGACTGCGTAACCTTTTTGCCTTGACTGTAACTCCTTTGAATGTCAGAGCAGTGCTCAGGAATGACTGGTTCTGTGAAAGGCCTTCCTCTCCTGAGTGTCATGGTCAATAAAGGGGTCGGCATTCAAAGAAAACATAGGCATCTTCCCAGTTGTCCAGGGAGTAATGAAGAGCCTTGAGATCTCTGAGTGTTGCTTTGTCTACAATGAACTGGGTTCATTCATCAAAGGCCAAGGGCTCTCCAGTTCCACTGCAATATTCTCTGACCATCATTTTTGTGTCTCAGCTTTTCAGTGCAAAGCCTTGTCCCGCCCAGATAGAGGCTACATGAGTTGTCTTCCTAGTGCTTCTGGAAGTTTCCAAAGGGGGTCCAGCTGTGAGTTCTTCTGCGAACAGGGATTTGTCTTGAAGGGATCCAAAAAGCTCCAGTGTGGCCCCAAAGGTGAATGGGACAGTGAGAAGCCCACGTGTGAAGGTACGGTTTTGGTTTTCTTATTTTAACATAAAAACTCCTGAAGAGCTAGGGACGTGATTGCATGAGAAACATGTCGTTGCCCTATACAAACTTCTAATGTGCTCGCTCGTGTCTTCCAGCTGTTAAGTGTAAAGCTGTCCGGCAGCCCCAGCATGGCTCTGTGAAGTGTACCCATTCCCCTCCTGGAGAGTTCACCTACAAGTCCTCCTGTGCTTTCAGCTGTGAGGAGGGCTTCGAATTACAAGGGTCAGCTCAACTCGAGTGCACGTCTCAGGGACAGTGGACACAGGAAGTCCCCTCCTGCCAAGGTAGGCCTGAATTTGGACCTTAAGGAGCATAGGTCAAATACTCGTACGTATCTGAACCTAGATTGCACCCACGGGGTGCACCCCCTCAATCAATAGGATTGATCCTGATTTCCTACATGCTGATAACTAAGCAGTGCTTTTAAGTTACGTTTATTGATGACTTTTCAGCCAGGCTTAGGCGTTTTACAGTACATTTTTATTAACCTCTACCTATGTGCCTATCATTTGCAGTGGCAAGATGTTCAATACTGACAGCGTCAGGAAAAATGAACGTGAGCTGCAGCGGGGAGCCTGTGTTTGGCACTGTGTGTGCTTTTGCATGTCCTGAGGGATGGACCCTCAATGGCTCTGCAGCCCTGACGTGTGACACCACAGGACACTGGTCTGGGATGCCGCCCACCTGCGAAGGTGAGGCATTGATTGGTGGTGGTTGTCTGGGGGACTAGATAGAAGAAGGGGAAAGTAATGGACCATTCATTATGTTCAAACCAGAGAGGTTGCCAAGGTGAAAAAGCTGGTGAATGTTTAATTTTATGGGCATAGAGGGAAAAGCGAAGAGGTGACACATGGATGGAACGGGTAGAATTCTGCCAAGTGGGAAAAGAGGAGCCAGAGGGGAAAGTAGGGGGAAAGGAGACCAAGGTGGGAGAAGAGCGCGCGTGCGCAGTAGGGCCGGGGGCGCAGTGCGTTCCCCCCTTCAGGCCTGGCGGGTGAGGGCGCTCCTGGCCTGGGCCCCGGACAGGCTTGTGCAGGTGGTTTGGGCCAATCTCTGAGGCCTTTAGCACCGTGTCTCTTCCTCGTGCGCAATCCGTGTGCCAAGAAGAGGGCACGGAAAGACCACACATTCGGTTCCTCCCGGTGACAGTGCTTCCCTCTGTCTCCAGCCGCCCCCGAGGCCCGCGTTCCCGTGGCTGCCGAGCTCGCCGCCGCCGCCGCCGCCGCCGGGGCCTCCCTCGTGACCGTGACGTCGTTAGTCCTCTGGCTTCTGAAACGCCTGCGCAAGAGAGGTAAGGGACCTGGGAATGTACTCCGAAAATGTTTTTGAAAAATGTATGTTTCTCTTCATTGAGGAGTCATGTTCTCTCTTGCACATTCTTAAATATTTTTAACGTTTACTTATGTATTTTGAGAGAGACAGAAGGCGCAAGTGGGGTCGGGAGAGCAGAGAGAGAGCGAGAGGGAGAGAGAAACCCAAGCGTGGAGCCCAGTGTAGGGCTCGAACTCACAAACTGTGAGATCATGACCTGAGCCGCAATCAAGAGTCAGACATTTAACCGACTGAGCCACCCAGGTCACCTCTCTCTTGCACATTTCAGCAGTAATTAGACTCTAGTTATTAAACACTAATAAACTGCAGTATAATTGAGCTGTGGTCCTAGGAAAAGAGTTTATAGTACAACTCGAAGTGGGAGGAGTTTTAGGGAATAAAAATGTTACTTAACAGCATACACCTCCAGGGGGTGCCATTCACATACAATTCTGTGGTTCCGTCCAGTTCGGTGCAGTGAGCTCCCAGGAAATGGCTAAAACGGTTCCAAAACATCTATTTGGAATTCAGGCTTCAATGTGGGAGTATCTCCTGGGGAATATGCCAACAGGTCTAGCCACACTCACGATTTGTTTGGCCCTACAGAATATTTAGCTTTTTTTTTTTTTTTTTTAAAAATTAAGTTCTGACATTTATAAAATAGGAAATTTCACGTAAAATCTAGATTTGAGGTTTCTCCTGAAAAACTGGCAGATGAGCTTGGCAAGCTGAGCCAGCAGCTATTTGCTAGCATGAAGAAGTAGCTGGGCCCCTATGATGAGTGTGTATTTCACGCTGGTTGCCACCAAGCTGTGTTTGCACTCTGATGATTACCCTGAAGGCATTGGGTTTGCAATCCCTGGAGAATAGAGTCATATTGCTTCTGAATTTAATATGTCCTTAAGAGTCTTTTAGTCCAAAAAACTTAACAGTTTTCTTTTTCTTGCAGCAAAGAAATTTGTTCCTGCCAGGTAAGTTGCATTCTTGTCCAAAGCATGCCCTGAAACATTCAATACACTTTTCCCTGTTCGTGGTGGAAAACGGTGCTTTACTTATGTTCTCATGTATTCACAGCAGCTGCCAAAGCCTCCAATCAGATGGATCCTACCAGATGCCTTCTGAGCTCATCTAAGTCCAAAGGAATCAGGTAAGACTTGACAAAAAACCACATATGATTTTGAGAGAGCGTATCCCCCGAAACGGCCAGTTTCTGGGGGGAAAATCGCCAGCTTCACAGTGTTGGATGGAAAGCTGTTTCATATCTTTGTGGAAGGAAAGGAACAAGGATCTGGGCTTTATTGCATCATTTCACTAGTGAAAGTTAATAATGATGATGATGATAGCGACCCCTTATGTGGCACTTACTATCTTCCAGGAAGTGTTCTAAGTTAGGAATTCTAGGAGATAGAGAGTTGTTGCTATATTTCCTGTTACACAGATGAAGAACACGAGACACAGACAACTTAAATAACTTGCCTAAGATCTCAAAGCTAGTGAGTGGCACAGTCAGAATTCAAACCTAGGCAGTTGAGTTCTAGAATCTGTGCTCTGCTTTGTGAGAAGTTTGAAGGGTCAAATCCCCACACCGAGCAGATTTTGTAAATTAATAGACTTTTTTTTCTAAGGCAGCTTTAGGTTTACAGAAAAAGTGAGCTGAAACTAGAATTCCAACAGATTCCTTTACCCTCCAAATTCCTCTGTTATTAACATCTTGTATTAGTGTGGCATTTTGTTACAATTGATGGGCCAATATTGATACCTTATTATTGGCTAAAATTCACAGTTTGCATTAGGGTTTCCTCTTGGCTTTGCATATTTTACAGGTTTTGACAAGTGTATAATGACTTACATCCACCATTAGAGTATCATATAGAATAGTTTCGCTGTCCTCACTGAGTAGGGCTTTGATGTTCATATGTGGATGCCCCCGTAATAGTGAACACAGTGGTCTGTGGTATACAGTGAATTTTGTTGTTGCTATTAATACAGAATATTAAGTGTCCTAATGGCATGCTCTCTTTGTTTGCAGGAACACAGGTTCCTCCAAGAACTAGAGCAATGCCCTGAGGATGGCAGAGACTGAGAGCACTCCTCTGGTCTCTGGCCCTTCTCACCTCCCACACCGGCCGCCTTTAAGCTGGAAGCAAGGTACCTATGAGGACTTCAACCGTCCAGACTCCAGTGAGCAGAGCCAGCCTGCCACTAGGAAGACAGCTTTCTCTTTCCTGTTCTCAGTGTCTAGAAAGTAGTGGCAGATGGAGGGAAAGCATATTCTCTTTCAAGCACATGTGAAGAGACCCAGGCTCCACAATCTCAGAATTCCTGTTCTATCTCTCTCCCCTGCTCACTGTGAGATCTCCATGGAGAAACACAGTATTTTGTGGTACCCTTTCTTTCTTTTGCCCCACGTGGTGTCCCTGCTGATTACATGTTTGCTGTCATGGGGATGAATAATTGTCAAGACTTTAGGGGAAACAACTTAGCCAAAGATATTCTATCACCAGCGTGAAAAAAAAAAAGACAATTTTTTAATGTCCACGGGCAAGTGTATGGGGAAATCCTACTTAATACTCTGCGTGAGGATTACTAAGCACAGTCTTAATCATTTTTATCCTTGTGGGATTCACTGCTTTTTAAAGTGCTGTAAGAGATTGTGCTCTTTTTATTTGCATTGATGAAAGTGTAATCTTCCCTAATTCTTAATTCAGTGTATGTTCTGTAGGGACTTTAAAATACGTACATGAAAGGATGACGATAGGGTAGAAGTGACTTATCCTAGATCTTGGTTCATTTACAATTTCTAGTGTTACGTCTGTAGTAAAATTATTTCAAAAAAGGGCAAATACTGTTCCCCAGCTCTGTACAATTTTAACCAGTGTGAAGTTCTAAATGTTTGATCCAGTTGCTTTGAAAAACATTAGTATCAGCACAGGAGAATTCGAATGGCACATACTTGTACACTGTCAGCTGTTTTTTCAGAAGTAGATGGTTTTCCATGATGAAAAGCTTCCATGAGGCCAAATGTTTTGACTTGCTAAAAGCATAAATGCAAACAAACGAAGGTACAACTTTATGAGTGTCTTTGTTGAAAAAAAAAAAAAAAACTTGTAGAAATACGGACATGCTTTGGATTTCTCCAAAGATGTTCATCAGATGTGATGTGTCAACATATAATTCTTACATATTACTAAGATTTTAAATCCATGATAGGAACTCCCCTTGTAAAGGATTTGTCTGGTGGGGTTTTTTTTAAAGTGAAGACTTTTAATATTTATTCCCTAATTGTCTTATTCTGTTTGTTAGAGTGTTGGTGAAGAGAGGAAAGTCAGTATGAGTGAGCATATATATTTATTCATAAGGGAGTTTAAAATTCCTAAGGAATCCCCAGTTACCGGTTGATCATTGGCAATGAGAAACTCTTGGCCAGTCCATCGTCAAAGCTTCTCGCTCCATCTTGCAAGTGATGTGAGAATCAAAACTCTCCCACACATACATTGACTTAGCATGTGTTGAAAAATCAAAGTTTCTGACAAATACAGGCTGCATGTTTGTAAAGGCAAAGCCAAAAGTAAACAGGGAGGTATGCTAAGTGTCAGAATAGTAGAGAATTTAAAGGGGTGAAAGAACTGGAAAGCAAGGGAGAGAGAAATAAACAACTGTTGCGAGCAGGATACCTAGGGAATGAATTATTATTTTCTCTGAAATTGTTCAAATGTTGTAAATATTTACGCTGTGATGGAAATAGTTGTATGAAATGTAAATATGGTCTGTGTTTGGGTTTTAAAAAGTATTTTAAATTATGATTTAAAATATTCTATGGTTTTTAAAGTATGTATTTATTTAAGCTTATGCCATACCTGTTTTGTATATGACATGACCAGCACAAAGTTTGATAATAAATGTGTTTATATTTACTTCTGTGTGTAGGTTCTTCCTTCATTCAGTTTTATTTAGATAAAGTTCACATACTTTGAAATTCACCCTTTTTTTAAGTGGACGGTCCAGGAGGTTTGGTATATTCACAAGACGGCACAACCATCACCACAACAGAGTTTTGGCTATACTCAGGGAGATTTTGTTCTTCTCCCTAATCTCCTAATGGTGCCAAATCCTGTCAATAGTTCTTTTAATAACCCTTAACCAGCCATATTCTATTCCCACTGACAGGCTCAGAACAGACCCTTATCACCATCCTTGGATTACATGACAAAATCCCTATGAACTCCTTGGTCTCCAGGCTCTGAATCTGGGGCTGGGAGGGACTGTGGCTCCAAGGCATTGACACAGCCCACAAGTCGTACTAAATCCAGGCTTTGCCTGTCTCCCCGCCTCACTTTACGCCATGCCCCTTCAGACATTGCATTCCATCCACGATGGAGAGCTGTGTCTGACCACCTTGGCGCCTTTGAACACACTGGCTTGTTTCACCTGGAGTTACTCACCGCCCCCTACCCCAAGGACAACCTCCCCTACACACACACACACACACACACACACACACACACACACACACACTCCTTTCTTTGCCTGATGTCCTAATCAGATTTCAGGTTCTCTGCTTAAATGTCGCTTTGTGACAATCGACTCAGACTAGGTCACCTCTTCAATGCTCTCACAGCTCATATTTTTCTTCCTTCCTTTAATTACAATTAAATAATTTGTGTAATTGTGTAATACCTGTCTCTGTCTTTTCTACTAGATTCTAAGTTCCTTAAGGGTAGGAACACATTACCTTGTTCATTGCTGTGTTCCTAGAATGTAGTATATTTCTGATATGCAGTAGATACTCAACAAAGATTTTTTGAATGAATGAATAAGTGGGTGAACAAATACAGATTTGGGTTCATGACAAGGAGCAGGAGCCCTTTCTCAAATGAATTGAGTTGTCCCAGAGGGCAAGGTTTGAAATCCTGTTATGGAGACAAGATATGTTCGGCAACAGCACAGAACAGAATGGAGATGAAGAAATAGAGAAACCAGTTAATGGCCTGGAGGTTCAGTGAGGTAGGATTAAGAAGTGTTGCAGTGAGATTCGTGAACACTAGAGCTACAGGAATAGGTGGCCAGGACTACAGACTGGGATGCTGGAGTATGTGATTTTAGAGGTGGCGCAGTTTGGGGTGATGTCAAAGTTGATGCCGTGTCCAGGGGAGAAGTAGTTGAAGCTGAGTGGAGGAGGATGTTATTGGAGAACGAGACACTTAGCTGTGGGGTTACTGGTTGTTGTGTGAGACTGAGCTTTCCTTCTACCCACAATACACTCATGTTGGAGACTGCAGCGAGTACAGCCTCGGTCGGTTGCAAGCATTCGTGGCAGGGGTGTAAGCACAAGGGAAGGGGACTTCTTTTTACGGACCTCGTGCTTCTGCTTTCGATGGCACTTAGTGAGCCTTCTTTCAGCCATCTCATTGTGGGCAAATCGTCTCCCAGCATTGGTTTCGATCTCTCCAGGGTTTGTGATGGTTTATAATGTGAACCCACTCACTCTAGTTCTGCCCTTTGGGGAGCACAAAATAACTGAATAACCACTCTTCTCCACTTCCCCCACCCCTCAACCACCCTTCAAGTGGCTGCTAACATGTCCTGTGACCTTGCCTACCCTAAATCTTCTCTTTAGATTGAAGATGTACTATTTTTTAAATTATTATTATTGAGGTGAAGTTTATATAACATTCTGGAATTCTGGTATACCATGCAGACATAGTTCAAATCTGGAGCCTGAAGGTAGTGTGGCTGGGTGTCAGATGACCGAAACTGGCTTTCTGAAGAGAACCCTGGGCTGGCATATGGTTTTTAAAGAAGAGATGGGGCGCCTGGGTGGCTTAGTCGGTTAAGTGTCCGACTTTCGCTTCGGTCATGATCTCGCCGTTTGTAGGTTCGAGCCCCTCGTCGGGCTCTGTGCTGACTGCGAGCTCAGAGCCTGGAGCCTATTTCAGAGTCTGTATCTCCCTCTCTCTCTGACCCTCCCTTGCTCACGCTGCCTCTCTCTCTCTCTCTCCTAGAAATAAATAAAATAAAAAATAAATAAATAAATAAATAAAGAAGAGCAAAAATGTCCAACAAACCCATAGAACAACAAAGATATCCAACAAAATAAATAGACTGAAAAAAAAAAGAAAGGAGATATAAAGTGTTTTTTTTTTTTTAAATATTTTTATTTTATTTCTAGGAGAGAGAGAGAGAGAGAGAGAGAGACAGCGTGAACAGGGGAGGGTCAGAGAGAGAGGGAGTCACAGACTGAAACAGGCTCCAGGCTCTGAGCTGGCAGTCAGCACAGAGCCCGACGCGGGGCTCGAACCCACGACCACGAGATCATGACCCAAGCGAAAGTCGGACGCTTAACCGACTAAGCCACCCAGGTGCCCCTAAAGTGTTTTCTTAATAAAAGAAAACGACAGTTGTAGTTTATGATCAAAAAGGGGTTTGTTTATCCATTTAGTCATCCATTTGTTCAATTGGCATTTATTGAATGCTGGACCTTCTGCTTCTGAAAATGTAGAGAATTAATATTCTGAAAACTCTACTGCCATAATATTTTACATTTCTAGGTGGATTATAATAATCTGTTTAAATGAATAGCTGAGCTTACAAAAAAGAATGGAACTCTCAGAGGACAAAAATGATTAGGAAGCAGGTACCTGACCATGTAATATTTTGTGAGCCAATGTGAGAACCCAGATTTTACTCTGAATAGGATGGAAAACCACTGGAGTGTTTTGAGCAGAACAGTGGTCTGACATGTATTCTCTTGTGCTGATTATTTTCTTTCCCTCTGCTTTTCTCCCTCATCATCCATCCTTTCTCAGGTCTCCCTGACCTACGTCTCAGTGGTATCTGATTGCATCACTGGTGGCTGCATCACTGGTGGCTGGTGCCTGATTGGCATGAGTAAGAGGCCCTACAGGAGATCAAAAAGAAAGAGGAAAGAGTGGTCGGGGTATGTCTTATTCAACCTTTCCCTGCTTGGGTGTTCTTTCTAGAAGCAGCTGTATCTCTCCTCCACTACAGCTTCTGATGGGCAGTTTTTCCTTTAGGGTTGTAATTCTCATCTGGTTCTGACAACACTGTTTCTTCCCTTGAATGTTTAGTCCTAGGGATACAGCTGCTTCCTGCTACTGCCAGTCTCTATGCTCATCTTCTCTTGTTTATTTTCTTAGTCTTTCCCAGTCTATGTAAGTGGTCCCTCTACTGACAGCTCTATAGCAGTGAAGACTTTGCTCATTTGGGGGAAATTCTGTTTCTGGCTGGGACCCTGAATGATACACATTTTAACTGAATCAAGTAAGTTGTTTTGTTCAAAACAGACCATAAGAGGAAAAGGGTAGAAACATAGAGTCTAGATGGGGGGCTTTTACAATAATATAGATGAGAGATGAAGGTGGTTTCACTGAATGATAGAATGGAAGTGATTGAATATCTTGATGATAAAGTCAACAAAATTTGCTAACATATTGGATATGATTTGTCAGAAGAAGAGGGGAATCTCGGTTAACTCCAAAGCCTTTTGCTAAAGCAACTGGAAGAGTGGATTTATAATTTAGTGAGGTGGCAAGAGGCTTGGGAAGAGGAATTCAGAAGTTTGGTTTGCCACATGTAAAATTTGAGAGGCTTTTTTAACAACTAATTGGAGATATCCATTGGGCATTTGGCTGGGAACAGTACTGGCTGGAAATACAAATTTGGGACCCCTCACCATTTAGATGCTCTTAAAGTTAAGAGGCTGGCTTGGATCACCACATCAGTGGAGGTAGAAAAGGAGAAAACAGCAGTGAGCACTGGAGCACTCCAAAGGTGTGGAAAATGGAGAGATGAGGGCAGATCCACAAATGAAACAGAGAAGGAACAGTCCGTGAAGTAGGATTCCTCCCTACCAGGGGCTGATTGGTAAAATAAGAAGAGAACAGAGGGTCGGTTGTGCTGGCTTTATTGAAGCCAAGCTCCTGGCAGAAGATGTGCAGCCTAATAAGAGCATGGGCTTCAGAACCTACTGGCCCTTGGCCCAAACCCCAGCTGTGTCTCTTACCAGCTTTGTGACTAAGCCCAACTTTCTTAAGCTCTCTGAGACTCTTTTAAAATGGGGTTGATGATAGTGACTGCTGGGGAATAGTAGTACTTAACCTTCATAAAGGTTAAATAAGGTGATACATATGGAGAGTTGAGCTCTACAGCTATTACTGTTACTGATGTCTTTTAAAAAAATACAAATCTGATTATGTCATAACTCTTCCTTTCCATTGCCCTCCATTATATAGGTCCTAATTTCATATGTGGTCTATTTCCTTCACATGTTACACTCAGAAATACCAAAGTACTCTAGGCCCCCAAACTCCCTAGGGCAGAAGCTAGAGCTGCTTTGCTCTTTAGAGCTTAACTTTAAAAGGTGCCAATAATGAGGACTTCCACTAGGGGGCAAGCAAGGGAAGAGGGAGAAGGAACCACATGTCAACCTGTCAGGTGTGCTGAAGTTTAACAGACGTCATAAAGGGGAAGAAAAAATAAGAAAAAAAAAAACAAAAAAAACAAAGAGGGAGGCAAACCATAAGAGACTTAAATACAGAGGACAAACTGAGGGTTGCTGGAAGGAAGGTGGATAGGGGATGGTTATATGGGTTGATGGGCTTTAAGGATGAGCACTGGGTGTCGTGTTAGAGTGAATCACGGGTTCTTCTACTCCTGAAGCCAAGACTACACTGTGTGCTAACTAACTTAAATTTAAAACTAATTTAAATTTTAAAAGATTTGGTCCAAAACGCTGTTTGGATTGTGTGGTGTTTTCAATTATCTGAGGCCTATCATGGACAGCCAAGAGTTAAGTACAGTATTTATTCAAAAAGAAGAGAGAGATGGGGGCTGGGGAGGAGAAGGAGGAAAGGAAGGAAAAAGGGAATGAGCGGGGGGGCGGGGAGGGAAAACGGAAGGAAGGGAGGAAGTAGGAAGGAAGGTGGACAAGGGAAAGGAAGAAAACATTGAAAGAGGGAAGAAGAGAATCTATCAACAACGATCAGCAGCTCTACTTTTCTCAGGGTAGTGACAGAGGCCAGACTAGGAAAGGGGTGGGGAAATAGGAGCGAGAAGAGATGGGGGAAGGGAAGGGGAAGGGGGCAGGACGATGTGAGACCGAGTCAGGGAAATGAAAGAAAGCAAGCCTTTTTTGGTGGCCCTCCACACAGGCTCCCGAAGCACAGCACGCCCAGCCGTGGGCCGGGACCCACACACCCTGGTCCTGAGTGGAGAGGCTGGAGTCCAGAGGAACTACAGAAGGGATGAGCAGAGCCACGGTGAGCTTTTCAGCCTCAAAGATTTCCAGATGCTCAGATAGAAACCCTTGGGGCTGCAGGGGCAGGTGGCAAAGGGCAAGAAGCAACAGACTTCAGTTTTGGTTTTAACAAAGCCAAGAATTAAAAATACTAAGTCTAAAGAGAGCTCCCAGAATTTTTCTCCTCAGATGGGCTGATTTCTTCTCGTTGACTCATCTCTGGTGAGATTCTTGAGGAAGTACTATCTTGTTGAAATGAGTGCTTTGCAGCTAAACACTGAGGCTGCCTGAGATGTGATATAGTTCAGAAAATACAGTTTTAAGGTATGCAGAACATTTGTGGTTTGAGTTGTGCAAAATGTATTTCTTTTTTTACTTGAAAGAAAATGAGTTGCTTTTCTTTACTGGTGTCTGGGTATCTAATTCTTTTAAGTATTTGAAGCACTGACGCATTATAACCCAGCGTATGATTTTAACACTTAAATCTTGGACATCAATAGTTCATGAAGTATCAAAGAGCACTTTAATTTTTTTAAATGTTTTATTTATTTTTGAGACTGAGAGAGACAGCGTGAGCAGGGTAGGATCAGAGAGAGGGAGACACAGAATTGGAAACAGGCTCCAGGCTCTGAGCTGGCTGTCAGCACAGAGCCGGGCGCAGGGCTTGAACCCACGAAGTGTGAGATCATGACCTGAGCCAAAGTTGGACAATTAACAGACTGATCCACCCAGGCGTCTCCAAAATACACTTTAAAAAATGCATATTAAATATCAAATAGTTTCATCTAACAGCTCAGCAGAAGGGAAGTAGAAAAATTCCCGAAATGTAGGGAAAAATTCAGAGTAGTAGCAATCAGCAACATGAGGCTAAAACATGAAAAAAAAGAAAGAAAGAAGGAAAGAAAGTAAACTTTGAGTCAGTTTTGAAGCAACTTAACGCTACCTTTTCATGCACATCTAAGAAACCTCTTACTTCAGTCAGGGTTAGTAAACATATGTATTTAATTTTGAACTTTAAGAAAGTTCATAGCCATCTCCTCATGGTGCTGTAAACTTGTGAGTTAAGAATATAAATCTAACTATAATTTTATTTGCAGATATTTCCATGGAAATGTCAGAGCACTCAGAGGGGCTCATGGAATGTCTTCAAGTTGTGCGTCTGGACAGTGCTCTTTTGTGGTATGTTATTATATTGATATATTGATTGATTTTTTATTTTTTAAATTTTTAAAAATGTTTTATTTATTTTTGGGTGAGAGATAGAGACAGCATGAGCAGGGGAGGGTCAGAGAGAGAGAGAGGGAGTCACAGAATCTGAAGCAGGCTCCAGACTCTGAGCTAGCTGTCAGCACAGAGCCCGGCGCGGGGCTTGAACCCGTGAACCGTGAGATCATGACCTGAGCCGAAGTCAGACACTTAACCAACTGAGCCACCCAGGCTCCCGGACATATTTATTTTTCTTAAATATCCACTGAGAGTACACAGTCACAGAGAAGATAATTAGGTAGACAGCTGTTAATTCTACCCTTCTGTGAACATCTTTTTCTTCCTGTCACCTTTAGTGACATCTCAGAAACCTCCTAAACCTGCCACACCCTTGTTTCGGGGTCCAAATCCTAATAATACCACTAAAGTCTTATTATGAAGAAATAAGTTCAATTAAGAAATATCTTATGGGCACTTACAATCTGTACCAAATATTTAGCATGGTACTTTCTATTTTTATCAATAGTTTAGTGCACATCAATGTCATTTCTACAACTGAAGTGTGAGCTCCTTAAGGTCAGACTCATTTTATTTTATTCTTCTCCCATTGGTGTGACACGTTTTATGTCTGATTCTTGAAGTCTCTCCAGCAATAGTTTTGAGCTTTCCCATTCCTAAGGAAGCTAATGTCTTCTAATGCCCTAGCTTTCCTCTGTCCTTCACACATTCTTTACACCAAGTCTGCCTCATGTCACCTGCAAAGCTAGCACTAATTTCATGCAACAAATGTTTTCTGAGTCCCTGCAATGTGTCAGACACTGTCCTAGGCACTGAGGAGACAGCACTAAACAAAACAGTTTCTTCTCCTTAGAACATATATTCTGGTAGAATGCTCCTTCAGAACTCTGTTCCAAATGTTTATTTTATTGTTATTTACTCATTAATCATATCTATTTCTCAATTCTCCGTTCATTTATGATATGTTTAATTTGACCAAGAGTCGTTATGCTTTCTTTGCATCTATTATTCCTTGTTCAGGAGGAATCCTTAGGAGCCTGTAAAAATGGGATCTGTGTCTTCTTTGTTATTTCACTATGGTTTTTGCCCTATACAGCAGAAACTCAGTAAATGCTGATGGCTGTGAAAACATTTACTTTAACGGTACAACAGTGTTTCACATAGATCATACCATGCTTAGAATGGCATATGCTACCATGAGATCATTGTGGGTTTTCTTCCTTCCTTCCTTCCTTCCTTCCTTCCTTCCTTCCTTCCTTCCTTCCTTCCTTTCTTTCTTTCTTTCTTTCTTTCTTCTTTCTTTCTTTCTTTCTTTCTTTTTCTTTCTTTCTTCCTTTCTTTCTTTCTTTCTTTCTTTCTTTCTTTCTTTCTTTCTTTCTTTCTTTCTTTCTTTCTTTCTTTCTTTCTTTCTTTCAGTAGGCTCCATGCCCACTGTGGAGCTCAGTGCAGGGCTTGAACTCACAACCCTGAGATTAAAACTTGAGCTGAGATCAAGAATCAGATGCTTAACTGACTGAGTCACCCAGGCGCCACTTGGTTTTGTTTCTTTCAAGTCCTCAGATTTGAGGCACCCATATGATTACTAAACACCATCAGCTGAGTGTCTTTGTGCACAGAACATGATCTAAATCAATTTCACAGTCCTGCATCATTTGGTTTTGTACATTATTATTTTTTTAAAGCATAGTTACATAGATAAAGTTTGAGCTATATATTTTCCTGTGGCAAAAGATTATCTTTTTGATATGAAAGAGATTACTAGAAGTATGTTGTTATTCCTGTCCTTATATTACTTCTCTCGTAGAAACATAAATGTTGGCTTCTAGGAAATTGTCCCAGGATAAAAAAGTGGATAGTAAATTTTCTATATGTCATTAATATAAATAGAAAAGGAAATATGAATTTCTAAAATACATTGGTTGAGTTTCATTGGAAATTCATTGGAATTTCATCTTCCAATTACATTGGAAGAATTTTGAAAAAAAATTATGAAAATAAATCTCGGAAGCCACCACATTTGTCTAAAATATGAGCAAAAAAAAAAGTATTGAATGTTACTATGAAAAGTGGATAAAAACCAAAGGTCTACTTCAAATCTGCAAATGACTGATTTTATGACCCTGAGAAGGTAACCTTTACTCTTGAGGTCTTGGTTTCCTCATGTCTATGTGGCAGGCCCAGCATGGATTCGTTCTAGATTCTTCTCAGCCATGACTGGGAGCCTGTATAGTTTGCATTGCTGTCTTTCAGATTTCCTTGGACGTCATGGGACCGACTGCTGGACTTACCACTATTCTAAAAAACCCATGCAATGGGCAAAGGCTAGAAAGTTCTGCCAAGAAAATTACACAGATTTAGTTGCCATACAAAACAAGGGGGAGATTGAGTACCTGGAGCAGACTCTTCCCTTCAGCTCTTCTTACTACTGGATAGGAATCCGGAAGGTGGGCGGAGTGTGGACCTGGGTGGGAACCAACAAGTCTCTCACCAAAGAGGCAGAGAACTGGGGGCACGGAGAGCCGAACAACAAGAAGTCCAAGGAGGACTGTGTGGAGATCTACATCAAGAGGGCCAAAGATGCAGGGAAGTGGAATGATGACTCCTGCCACAAGCAAAAGATAGCCCTCTGTTACACAGGTAGGGGGGTGATGGTGGGACCCCAGGCTTGTGGGGATGTTAGGGAAGAAAGCAGTTTCTAATATCTTCTAAAAAAAAAATCCAGTTCTCTAAAAAATAAAATAAAAGCATGTCCCTTCTGTGCATTTTTGGTGTGTAAGGCTGGTGCTAACACCCAAAAGTGACTCCTTTAAATCAATTTACATCAATATGATAAATATATGTGAGAAGTAAAGCAGAGAAACGGACACAGAGATGTGGGTCTGACCAAGAGCTCAGGCTCATGTGCCCCCCCCCCCAGCTTTTCTCATTGCTTATGGTGGTGGGCTTTATGCTCATGTTTCCTTCTTCGCCTAATCTTCTATAATTCTATATAATGAAATATTGCCATGTTTCCTTATCTGTGGAGGCTGAAAATTTGTTTTCAGTTCCCAAACAGTATTTTTCCAAGTCACGTTTCATCAGTAATCTGACCTCTTGTAAATTGGGTTCTCTACTGATTTAACAAGTTTAGACTTTTTAATCTTTATATAATACTTTCTCAGAAGAAAGGGATTGCTAAGTATATTGCAGAAATGGTTGGGGTTAGGCCATCATTTAACATACTTATAACATTTAAAACAAAGTAATTCGAAGAGTGTCAAAGTATGTCAATGAGTTTCCCCACAATGTTAGAGAGTATTTGTGCTGGTAAATTCATTCTAAGTATATGTCTGTGGCTAAATGGGCAGTATATGACATAAATAAAAAATCCTGACATTTTTGTGCAAAAATGTTACGAATGTACAAATAAAGCTTTCCCACTTACTAAAGCAGTCTTGGCCAAAAAAGTTATCTGTATCCAAAGAAATGACTCTGAGTACTAAGAAGTAATCACGTTCAAATAATTTATTTCACTCCCCACCTTTAAAGCTTCTTGTCAGCCCTTGTCATGTAGCAACCATGGAGAATGTGTGGAAACCATCAATAATTATACCTGCAACTGTGATGTTGGGTACTACGGACCCCAGTGTCAATTTGGTAAGGCCCTTTTCTGTCTTTGCTTCTCCTTGTGTAAACTTACAGGGCTTATTGTAGTTTATGGAAGTTGACAGGGACAAAACAGTACTAGCCATTCCGAGAAATGAGAAGTTTTGAACTGAAGGATATGCTTGCACAATGTTGTTACTTTTCCTGAAAGATTTCATAAGTCAGCATGAAGTTTCTGTTCACTTCTTAGCAAGTCTTTTTGAGTGCCACAGAGAATATAGTGTTCGGATAAAAGCTTTAAGGATGACAATAATGAATCGAGCATGGTAGATTCCTATTCTTAGGGAACCCATAATCCAGCAAACGGGTTGGACTCATTAGAACTCTGATGTCAGAAAGAAACATTGCCATTTATTGTTGGGGGGGGGGTGAGTTACCCTTTGTATAATCTTGCTTTTGTATGTAATCCTCAAAGTCATGACAGGGCACGGCTGAAAAGAAAAGTTCAGATAATGATACACAATATAGGTCAGAGAAATATAGTAATAAATCCAACACATTTATTTGGGCTACGTATTTTGGGGGATACAATGACAAATCTGTTATAGATTCTGTCTATGAAAGATTTGCAATTAGCTAGTGGAAATTATATATGCTTATAATTCAGTTTGATGGAAAGCAAGGTACAAGCTGGAATTAACTGCCTAATGAAAGAATCTGGCCTTTATTGGACAATGGGAGCCCACTTAGTATCTTAACACCTGCATTTGGGGCAATTTTCCTAAAGGCAATGCATAATATGGATTGGAGAACAAAAAGAAAGAAGATGGAGAGAATCAGTAGGAGTCTATTGAAATCATTCAGAGTTGTGGTGGTAGAAACAGAAAGGAAAGAGTACATAGACTCAAAGTCAAGGAGTCTTTGACCCAGTCAGCTCACTACTGAAAGAAACACCAAATCATTTGGTTGTTATTGGTTGAGTTTCAAAACTATGGTTGAAGTATCTGAGGCACAGGAGAAAAAAATAGAAGAAGAGAAATTCAGTATTTGTAAATAATAGACAGAGAATTAAAGAATTAGAGCCAAAAAATAAATTTAAGTGTCAACCAAATGGTGACGGTTTAACTCATTTCACTCAATTCCTACCCAATAAGTTACCTTCAACTCCTGAAGTTTATTTTTTATTATTTCTTTATTGGTCCTGAATTTTAATATTTTATTTTATTTTATTTTAAAGAAAGAGTGCACATGAGTGCAGGAGAAGGACAAAGAGTGAGTGAAGGTGAGAGAGTGAGAGAGAGAGAGAGAGAGAGAGAGAGAATTCTAAGAAGGCTCCATGCTCAGTGTAGAGCAGGATGTTTGGCTCGACCCTATGACCCTGGGATCATGACTTGAGCTGAAATCAACAGTCAGATGCTCAATCAACTGAGCAACCCAGGCACCCCTGACCTTTAATTTTTTAATTCTTATAATATTGATATGCCTATTTCACTCCTTTTTGAACATTTTACTCTTTTTTCTGTCTCGGCTTTCATCTTCTCACTCTTTTCTGGTCTTCTTTCTACCTATAGTCATTTCTCCTTGCATTTCTTCATAGGTGTTTATCCAAGCCCATACTCTTGTTATTTCTCATCTTCTATCTTTTTGCCCATTGCTTTTCTGACTCTACATGTCCCCGCTTTGGTCAAACTTCTGTGGACTCACAGATTCATGTGAGCTTTAGACTGACAAATCTATTTCCAGCCCCAAACTCCAAGTATGCTAAGAATATCTTTTGGGATATCCAAAGAACTGTAAAATTAATTGTCCCAGCCAACTTCCTTTTTTATATTTCTTACCTCAGTATGAGGCACCACCCTTTATATGGGTACTCTGGTATGAACTCTTTCACCTCCCCTTACATCTATGCAAAGTAACACACTACTCATTTTTACAACTTATTGTTCTTCCAATTTGTCTCCCATTTGTCAGTTCTGCTACTACTGCCCTCATTCATCCTAGATTATTGGATTAATTCCTTAGCAGAGTTCCACAGCTTTAAATTAGCTCCCCTTAAGTATACTATTCATGCTACAAAGAGGCTGATTAATTAAAAACAATCAAGCAAACATCATACATATACCAACCATTTAATTTCTACCTATCCTCTGTCCTACAGGATGAAATCTAAACTCTTCAAGGCTTAGAGAAATGCTTGGTACACAGTCAGTAGTCATTAAATTAAAGAAAAAAGATAAAAGCATTTTGTCTTAGCTCCTGCCTTTCTTTCTTATCTCACCTCACACCGTTCCCTGCCTCCCTGTTCCTTCTAGTAACATCAAAATGCTTGTAGTTCTCCACACTTTTCATATGTGCTTTGTATTTCATTGACTTGCTCATGGATTTGTCTCTCATTTTGCACATGGCTGACATACCTGTTCATCCTTAAGACATAGTTCAAAGATTGTTTTTTTTTCCCCCAGAAAGATTTATTTGGACCCTAAGACAAGCTAAGTGTCCCTATTCCATTTTCCAGTAGGTCTGCATATTTCTTTCTTCTTTATCCACATTTGTTGAAGTAATCTATTTACTTGTCTGTATTCCCTGGTAGACTAGCAGCAGCTTGAGGTCAGTAAGTATTATTTACAATTTCAGATGTCAGACTGAGACTATGCCTGAAGTATATAAGGCACTTGCTTGCAGGCATGAATAGAATTGGAGAACATAATTTAATCTGGACTTGTACTGTATTTGGAAAGTATAAAAATTCTTCTAGTTCCTCAAGTCCTTTCTTCATTCAAATCTCAAAAGCAAGGTCACAACAATGGCTCAAGATGGATAAGGAATAGGACACAAGAATTGAAATATTTGCTCACATGGCATGGAGGGGCCTAAAAATGTGAAGACTCATTTCCAAGGCTCAATTCAATCTCTAATACTACCAGTCAGAGCAGGGAAATAGATGGAGAGGGAATCAAAATCAGAAGAACTGAAGGTCTGGAGCTGAGCTAGAGAAGGTGAAAATAGTATCAAGGCCAAGATGCTTCCTTAAGCTACCCCACTCTTTTTCCACACCTCCTGCTCCCAACACTATACTTTACCTAGGAGCTCTGATATCACAATTATTTCCAAAAAGAGCTAGTCATTCCCACTTAAACCCATCTAGGTTTAATAATTCTCTCCTTAGGAGCACTTGAGTGGCTCAGTCAGTTAAGCATCTGACCCTTGGTTTCAGCTCAGGTCATGATCTCACTGTTTGTGAGATCGAGCCCCACAATTCTCTCTCTCCTCTCTACACCCCCCCCTTCTCTCTCTCAAAATAAATAAATAAACATAAAAAGTTATCTTCTCAGAAAATGCCAGCAATAATAAGAAGACTAGCTCATGTTTAATTAGGACTTTCTATGAGCCAAGTTCTCTTCCAAGTCCTTGACTTACATTAGACCATTTGATCCCCACACCAGTTCTAGGAAGTTAATACAATCGCATGACTCCTCTTTCATAGATGAAGAGACTGAAGTTGGAAGGGTTAGTTCACTTTGTGCAAAGGCACTTGGTGACCAAAACTAGGATTCAAACCGAGACACCGGGTCCTCTCCACATTAGCCAATACTGTTTCTTTTCTTACTGCAGTCGTTCAGTGTAAGCGTCTGGAGGCCCCTGAACTGGGTACCATGGAATGTATTCACCCTGTGGGAAACTTCAGCTTCAGCTCCCAGTGCACCTTCAACTGCTCTAAGGGCACAGATCTCATTGGGTTTGAGGAAACCACTTGTGGATCTGTTGGAAACTGGTCATCTCTAGAACCAACCTGTCAAAGTGAGTAAGTCTTCAAACCAGAGGCTTTGTCATGGCTGACTTGGGTTAACTGAGAAAATGCAGCAGAGACTTGCAAGGAATCTCTGTCCTTTTTGGAACATAATTCAATCTAACTTAGATCACACTGTGATGCTTTTAAAAAGGATTATTGTTACTTGAATCAAAAATAAAAGCCACAAACAAAAAACAACAACCAAATACCTCTGGAACCATCTAGTGATATGTACATAATTTTCAGTAATACGCAATGTGATTATAGCGTAATTTTTACTTTAGTTTTCTCACCGTCATGGCATACATAGTCCAGATGAACCTCAGTTAAATGTTGATTGTTCTCTCCTCTCAGTAACACCTATTTTATGTGGTGTCTTACTTAACACCAACCAATTTCCTTCTCAGGGTGTAGAGTTTTTTTTGATTGTTTTATTTGGTTTATTCTTGAAATCATTTTTTACTTTTCATCCTCTATGAACTCTCAGAGGAATAACAACTGCCGTGAAAAACAAAAACACGGTCTCTTGATCTTTTTTCATTTGAGGTATGGTGGGTTTTTCCTTTATAGCTGTCAAAAAGACTATCCCTATACAGGAGAAAATTGGTGACGTCTGAGCTTGTGAAGTCTTGGTTACATTTTCTACGTTTATGCATCTGACTCACTAATTTTAAGTGGTTTAATTCTTAAGAAAAAAACTATCAAAGTCATACTGAAATCACTGAACTAAATTGACAAACCTGCTGAATTTTATAAAATTTTAGTGACTTGCTTCAGAGAATTAGGGTGTTTTCCAACACTGTTTACTTTAGAACCATTGTAAGAGTGGAAATTCTCTACATTCACCGAGAATATTCCATAAGCACTCTTGAGGCCAAGGCTATGTAATACTCCCAGGCAGTGGTTGAGAGTTACCAGGACTGGAGCAGCAACCTGGAGCCACCAACTCTCCCCTCTGCTCCACACCTCCCCACCTGCAAGGGCTTTCAGTGCTCCTGGCTTCACCTCTGATGCCCCATTCTCCATCATTCTCAAGAAAATAAAGTCTGGAGACATTATCAGAACTAATTTTTAGAATTTAGAAATGTCTAGATTCAATCAAGTGGTTCTACAGTTGAGTCAAGCAGCTTTGGCTAAAAACCTTTGGTGAAAGGAGGGTCTCTACTCAGAAATACTGCTTTTTTATTTTTCATGGAAGTTATTTCCTGTAAGCCTCTAATGGCACCTGATTTGGGAACTATGGACTGTAGTCACCCCCTGGCCAACTTCAGCTTTACATCCACGTGTACCTTCAGCTGCTCAGAAGGAACTGCATTAACTGGGGAGAGAAAAACTACTTGTGGACCAACGGGAATCTGGTCAAGCCCTAGTCCGATATGTCAAAGTGAGTAAGTTTGCCCTGATATGCTGACAACTTAAAAAGGGAGCTGGTGAATGGGAAGATGGCATGGAAAGATAGATTAAACTTAAAAATTTTCATTTTTCTAAATATATATGCCTCAACATTAAATCTGTACACATTAATTTACTATAAAATCCTTGGCTGTTCTTGCTTCTTCCTTCAATGACACCCACTTCTTTTTACAGCCAATTTTTAACTCATTGTATCTCAACTTTTAATATCTAAATGCTCTGTCTCTGACTTATTTCTTTTATTTTCTGACTTCTTACTCATTCTTCTATTCCACTACAATCTCACTTCTGTTAGTCCATTAAAATGTTTCTACAAAAGTCACCAGTTGCTACAAAAGTCACCTAATTCCCAAAATAGTATATACTTATCAATTATCACTAAGCCTATGCCTCCCTATCTGTGTATGAGAAGGACTATGTCTTCCTCATTTCCATACAGTAGACACCTAGTGCCTGTGCTAAATAAGTTGCTAAATAAGTGCACATTAAATTAGCATATGAAAGAGTCGCTACTCAGGTCTGTTCCTGAGATCACCTCTACCAATGGAAAAGGTTTTAAGTGGTGGGATCTCTAGAAACTATCAGAGAAGCTGATCTCTGTATGGCACAGGGCCAAGGCATATGGGAGGGAATTGGGGAGGAGGCATGGGGTCTTTAGGGGAGATTATGTATCAGGCTTATGGGACATTTCCTTTTAAAGCTGGGTCAGTGTCCATTTCCTCATTCTCATGGAACCTATAGATGTCCTCTATTTGGGTTGTCTGGGGACTTGAGTCTTTTTTTCTATTATATATTTGGGTGTTGGGGTGGAAGCACCTTGAAAGGGTTCATCAAAGTAACATGAAGAACGGGGGACACAAACCCTATGCTAATATGCAAAAATAAATTTCTTTAATCGGTGGTATTAGAAGATAGCTTTTTTCATAACATTGGTTTTTCCAAAAAATGTTCCCAAAGGTTCACTCTCACAGGAGTATCCATTTACTTATTTGTGCAGGAGGTGGAAATATGTAGTAGGACACTATCATTTGAAAGACAGTTCAGCATAGGTCCTCAGCATGTATACAGCAAGTGCATATGTTGGCACAGCAGCTTTAAAGGAAAAATATTAATAGTTTCCTTTGACCGATTTGTCCCTGGTTAAGAAGACTGGCTTTTATTTTTCCTGAAGTTGCATTCGATGTTTTGGGTCTTCTCTGTGCATCAGAGTCCCAACTATTGAACAAGGCCAGGGGGATAAATACAATGGTGACCACTTCGTAAGATTTTTAGGTACTTCTCCCAGGAGTTCCATGAATCACAAACCTGGGGATTAAGAATTTATAGGCATTGAGCTAGAGAAACTTGTCCTGTCTTTGCCTCTGCTGCAGGTCGTAACAGTCCTTCCCATGTAGGTTTCCTCGTCCACCGAACGTTATCAAATGGGCTGTTATTGGGAGACATGAGAAGGAACAAAAGCTCATGTCATGAGATGACACTAAGGATATAATGCTGTGGCCTCATGCCGTATGCCTTACTGATCTCTCTTTCAGAAGTGGACAGGAGTTTCTCAATGATCAAAGAGGGTAACTATAACCCTCTCTTCATTCCAGTGGCAGTCATGGTTACTGCTTTTTCTGGGTTGGCATTTATCATTTGGCTGGCAAGAAGATTAAAGAAAGGTATGTAAGTTTGACTTCATATGAAAATATGCAATTCAAAGTGGATAAAAGTAGGGGTGCCTGGGTGCTCGGTCGGTTAAGTGTCCAACTTTGGCTCAGGTCATGATCTTGAGGTTTGTGAGTTCAAACCCCACGTGGGGCTCTGTGCTGGGACTCTGTGCTGACAGCTCAGAGCCTGGAGCCTGCTTTGGATTCTGTGTCTCCCTCTCTCGCTGCCCCTCCCCAGCTTGTGCTCTGTCTCTGTTTCTGTCAAAAATAAGCAAGCACTTAAAAGTAATTTAAAAAAAAAAAAGCAAAGTGGATAAAAGAATAGAAACCCACAGGAAATTAAGATTTGTAGATTCAACTGAAGCAGGATACTAAATTCTGTGTTCTGTAGACATCATTGCTGGGGGAGTGGGAAACAGCCCTACACCCTTTCATTAAAACAAGTTGGTTGATTTGTGCTTTTCATTTGACAAACCTTTTAAAAATGCCTACTGTCTTCAAGGCCCCTTCTAGTGCACTAATAGACAAATGAGATATTTTAATGGTTCTTTGCTCTTATTTAATTCTGAAAAAAGGATGCATAATCTCGGTCCTCTTAAGAGCCTACATGCCTTTGATCTCAGTGCAACAATTCCACTAGAAAATGAATCTAATGTCCAGTAAAGTTATTAAGGCACTATTCTCCAAAACCTGAGCCACATACCTGCCTGGCTTCTGACATGTGGGAAATGCATTGTCCCTTCTGACATGTGGGAATTGCATTGTCCCTGGGAGAAATATCCACATTTTTCTCCCCAGTGTCTATTCCCTGAGGTAATAGCTCTAAATAAATGCACTGCATATTCACGCTTCCCTCCACTCTGGCCTGGAGAAGAAAAGGGAAAGAAGGGCTGTTTGAGAAACTAACAGCCACTACCTGGAACAGTACCTGGGACACCACCAGGGGAAAGCAACAGCATTACCCCCCTCATCTCCCTCCTAGATGCCCAAGCCTTAGAGTGGGACCAGCTTCCTGGCTACAGATCCACAGTCTGTGGCAGGTTCTGGGTGTGCACTGCCACATTTGGCCAAACTTGCCTGACATAAACATTGAAGACTATGAAATTCATGGACACTAAGCATCTTTAGAGATATCCCTGCTTTAAGTTCAGAGGCCATGAATGGTCTCAAAACAACTGCTAACCAACGGTTCGGTGTTGCATTTCTCCAGAGTCAGTTGATTGTCATTTTAATTTTACTTCCATCAGTTAATTAGTATGTGTTCTCTTCAATGAACATGGTATATAAAGGCTGCCTCTTACCCATCCTCACTGCCAATTGCAGGAACATTATCTACCAATCCCTAATGGTCTTCTACTATCTTTGGAATCTTTCATTCCAAACTTAAGAATCAGGATACTAGGTTAGTTTTATAACCAACCCAGAAGGACCATGGAAGAGGTCACTGGTGATGGGCAAGAACTTCATTAGTGTAAAGTAAGAGCACTGAGCAGTTTAAATGTCTCTGCTCCTGTTCTTGGAAATTCTGCTAATATGGGTCCCATCATTTTATAGTACTTTACTAAGTACTTAAATGTTACACGAAGGAAAGAATGAGACTTTTCTCCCACCATTGATTGTCGTCTCCACTAAGACTTCAAACTCTGACCCCAGTCATCCCTTTTTCCCTCCTCCTTTGGGTGATGGTGACAGAGCTGAGGGTTAGAGAATGCAGTGTGCATTTATACACTGGTTTCTGGCATAGGAGGCTGCTATCTAAATAACCTTTAAAGATATGGAGCCTGTGAGTCACCTTAATAAGAAGGATATCCCCAAATTCCATAGTCTCTTTTTTCTTTTTTAAATTTTTTTAATGTTTTATTTATTTCTAGGAGAGAGAGAGACAGCGTGAGCAGGGGAGGGTCAGAGAGAGAGGGAGTCACAGAGTGAAACAGGCTCCAGGCTCTGAGCTGGCAGCCAGCACAGAGCCCGACGCGGGGCTCGAACCCACGAACCGCGAGATCATGACCTAAGCGAAAGTCGGACGCTTAACCGACTGAGCCACCCAGGCACCCCAATTCCATAGTCTCTTAATAAATGTTTNGGGAGTCACAGACTGAAACAGGCTCCAGGCTCTGATTTTGGCTCAGGTCATGATCTCATGGTTTGTGGGACTGAGCTCCACATCAGACTCTGTGCTGGCAGCATGGAGTCTCTCTCTCTCTCTCTCTCTCTCTCTCTCTCTCTCTCCCCCGCCCTCTTTCTTCCCTCCCCCCTCTCAAAATAAAGAAATAAAACTTAAAGAACTGTTAGTAGAATCAAAAGAATAGAACGCAGTGACTTGTATTTAGCGGCAGGGTGTGGGGTGGGGGTTAGCTGGCTAAGGTGGTTCTATAAGCAGTGGTGAGAAAGGCAGTGGGGTTGTTTTTAAATTTTTTACCCTGGAGTCATTTCTGTACAAGATCTCAAACTGATAACTTGAAAACTATATGCCCCTGCTGTGGGAATAAGTGTGGGGCAAACAGGAAACAGATAACGGGCAGTTAGGCTAGATACATGTATGCCAGCAAAGAGAACAGAAGCCCCAAAAGATCACTGACTTTGTAGGAAAGTCAAGGTATCTTTAATGTAGCATTTCAGTGGTCTTCATTTGTGGAACATCTTCTGATATTTCCAACTTCCAAGTGGCTTCGTCTTTCAAAGATTTTAGTTGTTAAGTTAGTTCTTTGAAACATGAAGAATGTTTTTCCCAATGTTCCACAGTGTTAAGAATGATGGGTAGGTTCCCAGGATAACCCCTCAGAGCTTTTCTAACTGTGTAGCTGACACATTTACAAGAAACAAAATTAAAAACAGTAAATCCGCATGTATGCAGCAGTCATCAACTCTGAGAATTTCCTCCATGTTGTGTTTCAGGTTCGTAAGCTGGAAAAGGAGGAAAGGTGAATATTCAGGACATAGTAGCCGAGGAAATGAGCAGATTACTGACTCGTTCTGTCCTCAGGACCTGTGCTTTGGCCTCTGCCTTTGTTATCTTGATATCCAGACTTTAGCTCCTCTCTTCTGGAAGAGAGATAAATACAGGCACTAGAAACATGTGCCCTCTGAATAGACTTGTCTAGAACCACTTTGTTTCCCTAAATAATCATTCCCTGATTAGTCATCATCCTTGGGATAAATAAGCACATTAATTAATTAATTAATTAATTAATAATAAAATAATAAATAATAAAACGGAAGCAGTGATTTGAGGCCAAATCCCTCAAATCCTACTATCAGCAGAGCCAGAATCGGAGATCAGACTCCCATTCACACAGGCCTCCTAACATCACTGATCTTTGAGGCTCTATTTTTTTTCTCTTGGTTGGAAGAATTCCCCACCTGAACCAACAACCCACAGGGTTAGAACAGGGCACGAAACTGAACACATGCCCTTAGTTCCTTTTTCTTCAAAAAGAGCTCTCTTGTAGGAACATAGTCTTGCTCATGTATTGGTATATGTTTCATTGTTCCTAAAAGGAAACTATATTTATATGAAGGTAAACAAATAGACCCTGAGATTAATTCAGATTAATTCAGATTAATTCAGAATTCAGATTAATTCTCCCTGCTCAAATGCATTCAACCCATCTCACCAGCAGGCTGAATTTGAGAAGAAATATTTAAAATAGTAAATTCTAACATTTTAAAGGTTTAAAACAGTAACTGTCCACTGTCCATGTGCTTGGTCCTGGCCTAAATACTTTGAATACATTTTACTTTATCAACTCAATGAGGGAGATGTAATTATCACGCCCCTTTCACAGATGAAGGGACTGGGGGTTCAGAAGGTAAGTAGCTATTCAGAGACACACTGCAGTTGATAAAATAGAACTTACACCCAGGTTGGATGACTCCAGAACTCCAGGGAGTTTTTGTTTTTGTTTTTGTTTTTGGTGGGATTTTTTTGCTTTTATTTCCTCTGGAGTTCCAACTTTGCTATTCATTCATTGTTCTCCTTACTTATACCCTGCTTTTTCCAAAAATAATCTAAGATAGTTTATGAAATGTATTCAACATAGGTTAAAATGAGTTTAAAAGTAAATAAGAAAAGGAAAGCCAAAATTTAAGGCACAAAAATAAGCTGGAGCAAGAGGTGAAGTTAGTACACAAAAATGTGTGTCACAAAGTCCTATACACTCTACAGAAAAGGGTCTTGGCTCTGGCTCTGTTTCCTGGCAGCCGAAGAAGGGAGTATAATGAGTTATTATATTTACTGTGTTTGTAAGATAAAAACACATCAGTTACTCACATTAGATGAGTAATTCCTACCACCGAGACCCGAGTGAAATATCTTTGTGGATTCTCACAGACAAGGTGGTGTGAGACGTAATGACACATATTCTTACGATATTACCAGCTAAGTCTGTTAGGGAAGAATCTTCAGGTGGGAGGAGACGGCAAGTGAGGACGGGATAAACATGGGGAAAGGTTTGTTGGAACTGACCAGCAGGTCATTCCAGCTCGGCTGCTGTCTTTGTGATCAGCACCGGGGATGAAACGGAACCCTAAGAAGCATCTGCAACAGTGAGGCTATCGCATCTGAGTATCTACCGCTGTTTGAATCAAAACATTAAGCCAGCATCTCAAATCCCCTTCTACACAGATGGGGTCCACCCAACAAATGTATAATACTTTCCAAAAGACAGTTTGAGAGTGGGACTCTGCTTCTCTCTTTCTTACAAAAAAAAAGTGGAATTGTCTACTTACACTAATGCCATTTTTCTGTTTCTTGTGTTTTTAGGTAAAAAGTCTAAGGAAAGGTAAGTTTCATCAGTGAGAAGTTTCTGCATCTGTTGATCTTTTCTCTACCTGCCTTGAGATACTTCCTGTTAGAGCTAGACATCTTAACTCGGGTCTCATTCACATGAAATTTCCATATAAAATGATAATCCACTAGCCTCCCATAAATGCTTTGTTTTTACGGTTTTTGTATTTTTGAGTGCTAGTGGATTGGAATGAATGAATGAACAAACAATGCCCACTTAAGAAAGGGCGGTTATATAAAGGGAGTTCTTTTTGATTATCCCTGAAAAATTTTTAGAGGATTGTAAACATTATGACATATCTCTTCTTGTCCCAGTTGAATGTAAGGGCAATACCAAATACAGTATCCAGGAAACGTTTAGTTGATCAAGGATTTCTTGAGAAACTAATGAATCTCTGGCCCTAGACTCCCAAGCCTTCAGTGCCTGGTACAAGAAGGTAAATGACTACTGCTCTGATTAGCATTGACCTTCAGAAATGTGGAAGAGGTGGGGAACATCAATTCTACCTGTGGCTTCCCCAAAGGGGCAATTCTTTTAGCGTGGTCTGGAACCTCAGGTTTTTTTAAACTGGAGGAACAGACCAAGAAGAGATGCAGACATGTGAAAACGCAATGGTCCATCTGACAGAAGTGAAGAGGGCAAAACATTTCTTCAGTCTCTCACTTGCTTAGAGGTTTAGAGAAGGAGCGTGTAAGTAAGAACGATGGAGATAGGACTTTGGTGGCACACCGAGCACCCAGTTAGAAAACCGAGCTCCTTTAAGATGCTGGAAGAAGCGAGATGGTCCCTGAGAAGGTTGGCTGCTTGTTCACACAACCACACTACCAACCACAAATTGTTATGAAGAAGTTCTTACGAGTTCAGTGAGCTGTAGCTTTGAATGCAAAAGAGAAACTGGGCAGACATAAGGCAACATGAGCCAGAGCATAGAGTAATTTATAAGCCTTATGAAGGAGTATGAACTTAATCCTGAGGTCTGTGGGGTGAAGCAGGTGAATGTCATGCTAACATTTGTATCTGATGAGGATCACTTTGCAGACAGGGGAGTGGGGTGAGTCTGGAGGCAAAGACCTGTTTCGGAGGCATGTAAAGTTATTAAGTTAAAGCTGATGTGGCCTATCTACAGAAGTAGCAGTGAGGTTGACTTAGTTCATGAGGTAGAGGTAAAATCAACTGAATATGGTTACTAATTGGCTAAGCAAGAGAGAGAGAAGAATCCAATAAGTCATCGTGGTTCTGAGTGGGGACTGGCAGATAGTTACCATCTGTACAGTGCCATTTACTGAGAAGGAAACACAAAAGAATGAGAGGTTTTGGAGGTAAAGGTCACGGGTTCAGTTCTGTCGATGTTGAGCTGTAAGTGTCTGTGGCTCATCCACAGTTGATTGGTTCTGTCTGTAGTACAGGGCCATCTGGGGGCCAGAGACTGGATTTCGGGGTTCTCACACTCCGGGAGGTTAGCTGCTATTTCGGGAGCAGGTACAGTCATCTGGGGAGAGCGAGGAGCAAGGAGCGGGAGAATGGAAGGGGATGTGGAGGGAGGGCGGGGACGGGTGCGGCATCCGTATCAAACAGGTCAGTGAAGGACACGGGGATGGGGAGGGGGTGCCAGAGACGCAAAAGGAAAATGAGGAGAGTCTGGGTCCTGAATGCCAGGGAAATAGAAACGGTTTCAAGCGATATTGGGAGAACCAGTGAGTTTCCACTGGATGTAGCAAGGCTGTCCGTGCAGAGCCTGTTCTCGGTGTTGAGGTCAGGAAGGAAGTCTGATAGCCCAGTGTTGAGGAATCAGTGGAGATGAGGAAGTAGAGGCAGAACATGTAAGCCAACTCTTTAAAAAGCTTGGCTGGGAGATGAGGCGCTTAGGAAGGTAGCTGGATAGGGACATTGGGTCAGTGGATGTTCTTTTATTCGATTTTGTTTTAGTGCCCTATCTTCCATTCGATAGTGTCAGTGGGGTCCTAGACCCTTCTCTGGGCTGGGCTCCTTATCTCTGTGGGCAGGAAATCCACAAGATGTTAAGATTTCTTTCATGCTCACACCCACTGAGTGAAAGTCTTTTTTGACACAATCCACCCAGAGCCGTTTTCTGGTCACAGGAACTACTTATTTTTTCATTGCCACTAGATGGAAGCAGATCGATTCAATGTTTTAGAAGACCTTGGGGCACAGGAAGAGGCTGGCAGGAAGAGTATTAGCATTAAGTTAATTACCACATTCGGCTAATTGGCGTATTAAGTTTAACGCCTCACTGATTTTTACAATGAATCAATCAATAGTCATTTTGTAAATACTTTTGTGTTAGAACAATGCTCGGCTTGACTGAGACACCAAGACGAGTAAGTCTGTGACCCTGACCTCAGGGAGATTATTATCTAGTTAAGTGGTGAAGACAGAAAAATAAAAAATATATATGTTTTCAGAAAAATATAAGGCAGAGCATAGTAATGGCTGACAATCTCTGTGTTAAAGGACTTTGTCAATGAAGAAGCTTGGTGATCACAAAAAAAAGGCCTATGAAGAAGGTAGACCGTAGGTTGGTTTTGAAGAATGGGTAGGATTTAGGTGTATGGAGAGGAGCAGGGAAGACAGACTACAAGGAGGTGATGGAAACTGGTTTGGCAGTGGGGCCATGACAGTACGTTCAGGAGCCGGTGTCTGGAACTGTGAAGGGCCCAGGTGCACAGGAGCTATAAACAGAAACTGGTACTAGAAGGACTAAGCAAAGAAGCGTTATTTGCCCACCTGCCTTGCAACGCCTCTCATTTATTGATCAAGGTGACTTCAACTCATAGAATTATAACATTTTAGGTCTTGAAAGGATCTTGATGGACATCATGTTCACTATCTTTATAACTAAGCTAATTAAATAACTTTCCTATAGGCCCTGAGAGAGTGACATAGTTAAAATAATTATTAACATTTATGAAACATTAATTGCATGTTGCACACCACTCTGCAAGTTTTACATGTCTGAAATCATTAAATATTGCCTACCAGCCTGTGAGGTGGAGGGAGGTACTATTCATGTCCTCATTTTACAGGTAAAGGAAGAGAGGCAAAGAGAAGTAAAAATCTAGTGAGGTCACTGAATAAATGACAAAGCTGAGATTTGTGCCCATCTGAGTCCAAAGATCTTGCTCTTAATCCTGATGCTTCTAGAACTCAGGACTCTCGTCTCCAATGATAAGAGTTCTAAGTCTCAGATACCCTCTTTCCCTAGTGGTGTGATAATGGTTTCACACTGAAACCGGGTGGGATGGCACTGAGAAAGGGTGGGATGGAAGAAGCAGAATGTGTTTCTAGAACAAGCCAAAGGTAAAATGAAAACCATCACACTAAATGCTGGAGCTCTCTTTTTTTTGTTTTTTGTTTTGTTTTTTAAGCCCTGGAGCCAACCCTCATAGTCTTTTCTGCTCATTTTTATTAGGTCTTGGCTGGTGAATGACCAACTCCGGGGGCATTTGTGGTTTCAATTCTTGCTGGGTTATTTTCACTCTTCTGCAAACTGGTTCTGTTTACCACCTCATTTGGTTTCTGGTGTCTAAATTCTGCCTGGGTAAAAGCTACACCCAAGATACACAGGAAGATATGATGCCAACCTCAGTGGAGGGTATACGTGAAATTTTGTTTTCAGAAACATTTTTATCTCTGTATTGGCAAGCACGTTTGCAGCTGCTGAACTGTGGTTTACCCTGGCAGTTGATCATGAGAGCAGAGTCTCCAAATCTGGCTCTCCTTTTGAAAGGCCGTATTAAGACATGCCATGTTTGGTTCCCCCTCCCCCACCCCTCCCCCCTCCCCTGCAAGGATGAGACAACTGTGTCACACACACACACTCACACACACACAATTTATTTCATGAAACTAGATTCGTCACCATCTCCCTAAATCACATCCCACCAAAATCAGTATTTAGAATTATCACCATAACTTTCACGCGTTTTGATTTTTCTCAAGTTTCTCTTTTCTTTTGAGTATTGCCATCTTTTGCTTTTCACTGACTTTCCACCATCCCAAATCTATCCAAAATGGTCTTCGTACTCATTCGATCAAAAGACGAAGCCCGTGCCCCAAAAGTGTCTCCAGGCATGGTCCACGGACCATCGACAGCACAAGCAGGGAGCTTGTGAGAAATGCAGAATCTGGGACACCACCCAGACCTACTGAATCAGAGTCCCCATTTTAACACCACCTCTGGGCAGCAAGCACCTGCAAGGGTGACAAGAATTGCTTTAGGGTTTTCTTCTTATTCCTTTGTCTGAGTGAACATCCTGTGCTTGTCCTACTTATCTGAGAGGCATTTTCTTCACTCTTCGGAGTTTTACACTGGATATTGATCTTTACTACGAACACTGTTAGATTTTGCAGTGTTTAAGGTCTTTGTTTTAATTTACATTGTCTTATTTTTCATTCAGCATGGATGATCCGTACTAAAGCACCCTCTGTAAAAGAAAATTCTCGGGATCCTGAAGTGTCACTGGATCCTTCAAATCCCTCCCTGAAAAGTTATCACATGGCGGTGTCTCCTGCATTGAAAACAGATGTGTCTCTCTCAGTGCATCTGGAAAGATTTCTGTGGAACCAGCAGCAATCTCTGCTCCCTTTGTGCCCCTGCCTCACCCCTGCACCCCTGCCCACCCTTGTGGTTTATATAGCACACTCTGTTATTCTCTTTTTTGTGGAGAAACGAGATCATAGGGGGAGAAGACTGTGTGGAATTTAAAGATGTTCTATTTTGCTCTCTGTCTTGACTATTTCCAGTTCCACCTTAGTACTGTACCTGAAATTTGATACATGTGCACCTGCAGACTCTGTTTTGATGCAGATCACATTTTATCTCCCCTGCCCCCCAATCTCCCGTAGGGGTACATTCTTAGACATGAGTTCATAAAATTGATGCTGTCCTTGCTTTTCAACTGCAGCAAAGTAGTGAGGTTCCGCCTCAAACAGAAAAGCCCTTCTGCGGGGCGCCTGGGTGGCTTAGTCGGTTAAGCGTCTGACTTTCGCTTAGGTCATGATCTTGCGGTTCGTGGGTTCGAGCCCCGCGTCGGGCTCTGTGCTGACTGCCAGCTCAGAGCCTGGAGCCTGTTTCGGTCCGTGACTCCCTCTCTCTCTGACCCTCCCCTGCTCACGCTGTGTCTCTCTCTCTCTCTCCTAGAAATAAATAAAAAAAAAAAACATTAAAAAAGAAAAGAAAAGAAAAGAAAAGCCCTTCTGCTTGCACAATAGCTTGAGGCTATAAACGGAGGCCATCATCCTAGTTAACTGCCTCCAGACTCCCCACCTTCTTCGGCCATCATCTCCTCTTCCACACATAGCATCTTGTGCACACGAAACAAAAAGAGAGAAGAGAGAGAGATAACCTGCACTGGTTTTTTGCTTTTTTGGGTTTGGGGGGTTACTTTTTACTTTTTTGGTTTTTACTTTACTCATTTTATTAGATCCAGGGGAAAGCTTGTACTCAGTGCTTTTTTTTTTTTTTAAATGACCACTATATTGTTAATAAAGAAACATCACCAGAATGCTAGCTGCAGGTAACATCTCTTGGAAGGTATATGGAAGAGTTAAAACAAGTAGACACAGAATCCTCTTACCTGTCTGCTGAGAGTCTCTTTATTGTTTAGGGTCCATCTCAAGCAGCCCCTCCCCCCATTTCTTTCAAACTAGTCCTGCCACACCTTGTCCAAATTGTGGGCTCCTGCTGTAAGATTAGCCTATGTTTTGTACTTAAATTAGTATTTTTTTTAAAAAAAAAAACATGCAATTTTGTAGTCTTCTTGTTACCATGGGACGGCTGGGTGTCTGTTGGTTAAGCGTCTAACTCTTGTTATTAGCTCAGATCATGATGTCATGCTTGTGAGACTGAGCCCCGTGTTGGGGTCTGGACTGCGTCTCAGAGCCTGCTCGGGACTCTCTCTCTTGCTCTCCTTTGGTTCTCCTGCATTCCCTGTCTTGTTCTCAAAAGAAATAAACAGTTTTTTTAAAAAATAATAAATAAATAATGTTACCTAGTCTGTTATTTAAAAATTTCTCATGGTATGTTTTCTCCCAGTGGAATCCTACCCTCCTTAAAGGCAGAAATTGTGTCACATCCCTGCACAGTCGAGCCTGCTACTTGACATTCAGTAAAGGTGTGTTCACATATATCAGAAAAAGCACACGGTGTCCTGTTGATATATGCTGCAGCAAAACCTCTCTCCACGGCATGTTTCTCATCAAATGTCAAGGGCAAACTTCTTGTAAGAGACCAGGGGCTTGGTAAAAACTAGTTGGAAATACTTTTCTGCCCATTGCCAATAGCACTTTCATACATATTTGTACATGCTATGAGAATGATTTTTTGGTGCTGATTATGTTTTCCTTCCTCAAATCCATCTCAGACTCTGCTTTACAACATGGGCTGTTGCAAAAACTTCTCCATGTTGTACACTATTAATCCAGGCTATACCATTCACATTCATGTAGCTTAAGATACATCCCTTAGATGTACAGTGCCCAACCTGCACACTTTCACCGGCAGCCCTGATTGCAAGGTCTTTTTCATCTAAGACATCAGGATCAAAGAGCCCACATGTGATTACTTCTTGGGTATAAGATGTGCATAGACTTAAAAACACGGGGCTTTATGTAAGCCCTAAGGCTACTTTGTGATCTTAGGAATTATGTCAAGCTATTTTCCTTAACCAAAGATTCACAACACTCATAAGAAAATAAACAAGTGTTCATAAGATAAATTCCTCCAAAAACCTGGAGCTTAACCTCGCTGAGACTTAGTTTCCTATTTCCTTACCTATAACATAAGGATGAAAGATGCTTTGTTAACCTTGCACGGTTATTGAGTGATTGAGTCAGATATGATATTGTTTTCCGAACTGAACCTTAAATAGAGACTGTTTTCCACTCAAATCTTGCCTGTCATGCTTTCTTGGCGTAGGATTCTGGATCTCATGCAAGGCGCTGAGCAGAAGCAGGTAGGAGAACTTGTCTTGAGGTTAGAAACCACAGGGTCCTTCATTTAGGAACCCAGGGCTCAGGATTTCACAACAGCTCAGCTCTGCTACCTGAACGCTTACTACAGCGACATAGACGGGCGTGGGTTGGGGAGTCCGTCCCACTCAGTGGGGACCCTGCCTCTGCCTCTGTGGTGTGACCCTGCAAGTCATTAACCTCTCTGAATTTCTGGTTTATTTATGAAATGGGGCTACCATCATCTTCCTCACACAGCTGTGCCCCAGATTCAATGAAATAACCCCTTTCTCTTATAAATCCAGAATACCAGCCTTTATGAAATTGACAAGAGTCCAAGGCACACAGAATTATCCATTCCTCTGGATTTGTTCACCAGAGCTCATTGAGCCTGGGCTATAACAATTTCGTTTCCTACAGAAAGACTTCATTAAATGGATACTTAATTTTATGACCTTAGCTTAATATGAAAAATCTATCACCCGAGTGTCACACACTTCCCTTATATGCCCTAGTTTTCACCCCTTGACCTCCTCAGTGCTTTGGCACAGTCTGAAGCAGACTAGCTCCATGATTTAATGAGAAACAGATGGGTCAGGTAAGAGGCTTCGTATCTAAATCATACTTTGGAAAATTAATAAAGTTATCCTTTAGATGTCTATGCTCTTCCCCCTCAAAGATCCTATTCTCTGCCAGCCGACTGTATGTATCTTCATTTTGCCTTTTCGCCAAAGTTCTCTGAAAATTTCCCTGTCTTGACTCTAATGATTTGATTTTTCCCTCTGTTTACATGCTCCGTTGAGGTTAAGAAAAGTCATTAGAACTGAAACAACCCATAGCCCACAACAAAAAACAGGGAAATTATTAGCAGAAATAATGAGATTTTCACTTCCCTTTGGCCTTGGCAGTCTTGTCTTATCTAGTGGGGTCTCTCACAGCCTTCCCTGTGTGACCCTGAAAGGTTAATTGGAACTAAACTTTACTCGGTATCTTGGTTGAAGCTTTGTCCAAGCAACAGATCGATGGTAGTGTTTCCAGCACTAATAGCTGTGATAGCAGTGGTTGTCATGATGATTATTATCATAATAGTAGGGTAAGGGATTTTTTTTAAAGTTAATTTTCTTAAAGTTAGTTGTCACCCAATTATCTTACCTGATATCCAAAACCATATCCTATCAGGAGAAAACTGCCTCTTCTTGATGGAGTTCTAAGGTGGAAGAACATTACAAGAAATGTGGACACATGGGGCAGAGCCCTGCCCTGAAGGGCCCGGTGTCTAGAGGTGGAAGGAAAAAGACGTGTACCTGGAAGTCGAGGCAGCATGTGCGATGGCCTGCTGAAGAGTGCAAGCCAGAGAGGTCGTGGTTCAGAGGACAGAGGGACCACATGGCAAAGGGTGGCAGAATTGATAGATAGAATTAGACCCTGAATGAGGTCTAATTAGGAACCAGAAGGTGAGTTAAGCATCCAAGACAAAAGTATTGAAGTAGAGATGTCAGATAGATTTTAAGGGCTTAGAAGGAACCAGCAATGAAAAAGGCATAGAACAGCTTTAAATTTCCGATGAAAGCTTGCAAAGTTTATTCTGTAGCTTCTGGGAATCCTTGAGCAAGAGAAGGATGGGATCACAGTGATATTCTGGGAAGATTAACATGTCCAAGTGTTTAAGAATGGAGAGAAACGGAAGCAGGGAGACAAGTCAGAAACTGTGATTATTCAGGCGTGATGATTAGGGTGGGGCCAGGAAGATTCCAGTGTGAAACATTGTCAAGGCTTTGGTCTCTGACTAGCTGGGGTCGAGGGACAGGGAGGGGAACTGTGAGGGAGTGCAACAAAGCATTCAGAAAGGAAAAACATAAAACAAAGGTTCTGGTTAAATACGGTTTATGCAAATGTCCTTTTTTTTTTTTTTCAAAGACCCTGTAGGAAAGTCCCTCCTTTGTTATATTTCCTCTTCATGAACATTTCTCCTTTATTGTTAATATAGGATTGAGTCAAGGATATGTCAAAGTGGCTTTGGATTCACAAAGGCAAGTGGTGGAAACTGAGGACAGGAAAAGTCCCCAAACTCAGAGCTCTTAAAAATGTGGGGGTGGGGGTGCCTGGGTGACTCAGTTGGTTAAGCCTCTCACATCTACTCAGGTCATGATCTTGCAGCCTGTGAGTTCAAGCCCTGCGTCAGGCTCTGTGCTGACAGCTCAGAGCCTGGAGCCTGCTTCAGATTCTGTGCGTCTCTCTCTCACTCTGCCCCTCCCCCATTCTCTCTGTCTCTCTCTCAAAAATAAATAAACATTAAAAAAATTTTTTTAAGTGTGGTGTGAATCAGTTTTCACTCTTTAAATGAAAGCAAACTGAGTTTAGTTTCAGGAACACAATTTTGATAGAGACCATGATGTAGACTGGCCAACACTGTCTCTATGTGCAGGGAAGTTTCTGAAAATGCCTATCAGTTGGTCTCACTCGGCCTGTGTGGTCAGCTTCATGTGGATTTAGACTTACAGGTGGGAGACATGTTGCATGGCGTACATAACTTTCACAATTGTGCTAATTACTCCTGGAGCATCGTATGACCTTTCTAGAGAAATCAGTATCTCCTTGAAAGCATAGAACTATAGGACTAGTTTCCAAAATTTTCTATTATGAGGAACTTTCATTGAAGTTACAACATTGCAAGAGAGCAGTAAATCCACTAACTGAGAAAATACAGATGTATGCATAGATGATTAAAAAACAAAAACAAAACAAAAAAACCCTCTTGCCTGGAGGGTAGTTACAATCCAGAGATTAGACACCACTGCTTGTTCCTACACAACAATTTCTTTAAAGAGTTCAATTTCATAGATACTTAGCCTTTTCATCTTTATCAGACTGTGTATTCACCTGCAACCCCTATGCAAAGACACCTACGCTTGATTTCATGGATGGATATAGAATATTTCACTTAACAATTAGGCAATTCTACTCTATATGGGATATATAGAAAAGTAGGTCATATATTGGACTATAAAGCAAGTGTCAATAAATTTCAAGGAACTAAAATCATACAGATCAGAGTCTCTTCCATTTGTTATAAGTTAATAGGAAAAAAATAAACTTTTTAAAATTCCAGTATGCTTAATAATTTAAATATACTTAAGTAACTCATAAGTCAAAAAAATCACAAAACTTCAAACCATTACAATTGAATGATATCAAAAACAAAACATCCCAGCAACTGTGGGGTGCAGCAAAAGAAATGTCAAGGAAAATTTATTATTGTGATGCTTATATTAGAAAAGCAAAGAAGGCTAAAAATTAAACATCCAACTTAAGAAGTTAGAGAAGGGGCGCCTGGGTGGCTCAGTTGGTTGGGAGGCTGATTTCAGCTCAGGTCATGATCTCAGGGTCCGTGGGTTCGAGCCCCGCATCGGGCTCTGTGCTGACAGCTCAGAGCCTGAAACCTGCTTTGAATTCTGTGATTTCCTTTCTCTCTGCCCCTCCCCCACTCAAGCTCTGTCTCTCCCTCTCTCAAAAATAAAATAAACATTAAAAAATTAAAAAAAAAAAGAAGTTAGAGAATCAAGTGATAGCATAAACCATAAGAAAGTAAAAAGATGAGGAGCACCTGGATGGCTCAGTCGGTTGAACATCCGACTTCAGCTCAGGTTTGAGCCCCATGTCGGGATCTGTGTTGACAGCTCAGAGCCTGGAGCCTGCTTCGAATTCTGTCTCCCCCTTCCTCTGCCCCTCCTCTGCTCACATTCTGTGTGTCTCTCTCACAAAAATAAATAAACACTAAAAAAAAGAAATAAAAAGATGAAAATAATATATTTGAGGCAGAAATTAGTATAGGGAAACAAAGGAAAATAGGGTCAAAGAGGATCAAAAAGTAGACAATCTAATAAAAAAAGAAAAATGGTATAAATTTAGTAGTACAAAAATATATATCTAAAGATAATCACAAATGATATTTTAAATTAAGAAAACAGTCAGAACAACTCACTAAAAAATATATTTGGTAATAGTTTATTTAAACCCATTTGCCAAAAAAATTTACTTGTCAACTTTCTCCCCTCAAAACAGAAAGACTGAACGGTCTTCTATAATCATTAAAAAATTTGAATCTGTAGTTAAAACTCTTGCCACAGATAAAATAAATATCAGGTTCAGAGAGTTTTACGGGTGTGTTCTACCAATTTTCAAACAAAGAAACCCCAGATTTCCCCACATATATTCAACAATTTCTAGAGCTCTAAAGAACTATTCCCTCATTATTCAAAGAGGCCAAATTATTCTTTATTCAAAAACCAGATAAAGACTTTGTGTGAAAAGGCAATGATCATTCAATCTCACTCATGAACATATGTGAAAAATTTTAAGCACAGTATTAACAAGCCAAATATAGCAGAAATAAAATATATAATCTCATGTTCAATTTAGGTTTGTTTTGGGAATATAAGGAAAGAATTTATGTTAGAAAATCTTTATAAATTACCAGAAAATAGATAAGAAGAGAAAAGCCATATAATCATCTCAAAATTGCACACAGAAAAGAATTTATGGTTTTTAAAGAGGGAAAGAAAAACTTTTGGCAAGCCAGAAATGAGAATTGCCTTAACCAAAAAAAAAAAAAAAAAAAAAAAAGAAGAGAGGATTCTCAGCAGATACTTCAGCAAGCATTATCCTTCGTGCTGAAATGTTGGAAGCTGTGCATCTTCAATCAGGAGTCATTCGGTGACCCTGACCAACCGTGGGGCGGAGGTCGCCCCGCGGATCTCCTGTTGGAGGGCAGAGTTGACTGGCTGCCCCAGCTGCTGCCACACTGGGCCCACCACCAATTTCATGCTGAGGCTGCTCCCAGCCGATGACTGACGACATTTGTGATAGAGTACGGGCTCAGCGTGGGGGTGTGGGCTCCTCTTATATAGGACTTTGCCCTGAGGAGTCCCTGGGGCCTGGCAAAGTTGTGTCGGGGCTCAGCTGCAGTCTGCAGAGCCTCCTTCGATCTTCCCTTCCTCCCCCTTCTCCTTTTACAGGTGTCGCACTTGCACCCCATTTCAAAGGCCGTGCCTCCCTCCCGCCCTCTGCTCTGCCCCCTTTATCCTCTACGGGGGTTTCTTCCAACACAGTTCTGGAGTCAGAAGGTGAGTTAACTATCTGTCTGCCCATCTAAGTGCTTGCGTCTTGGAGAACCTGACCTGACACACTGTTACTACGTCCAGTCACCATTACACTGTGTGCTGGAGGTCTGGCTGGTGCAGTCTCTGGTCCTCAGGTCGAGACACACTAGAGTAGTTACCTTTCTTGGAACTTGTTTCCAGATATTGACCTGAGCTGTTGCCTACACCTTCCCTCATTCCCATTTATTTAAGCCTCGCCCATCTTTCAAGACGTAGCTCATGAAATGAGATTTCTCCTAAATCCCCACTTTGGAATAATCTATTCTCGTATGTATGTATGTATGTGTGGATGATTCTTCTACCAGATGATTAGCTCCTGAAAATTACTCATAGCTATGCTCAATAAATGTTAGAATTAAATCAAGATTTAAAAAAAATCCATCTGTTTATGTCTTATAAATAAGAATAAAACATCCTGGGCCACCTGGGTGGCTCAGATCACGGTCTTGTGGTTCACAAGTTTGAGCCCCGCATGGGGCTCCCTGCTGTCAGCACAGAGCCCGCTTCGGATCCTGTCTTCCTCTCTCTGCCCCTCCCCTGCTTGTGCTTGCCCTCTCTTCTCCCCCTCTCTCTCAAAAATAAAAAAAATTAAACGTTAAAAAAATAAAAACATTCTAACACAAAACCTTCTCACTCATTCCACCATATTTCATTACAAGGATAATAGAATAAATGTCAGGGTGGACCCAAGCCCCATAGAGTTCTGGTTAGCTGCAAGATCATCTTAGCTTTCATTTTCTGGGAAGGACCCTGAACAGATCCTCCCTGAAAAAAAAAAAAAAAAAAAAGTTGCAACATGTAATTAAACCAGTATTCAGGAAGTTCTTCTTTATATCTAGCTTAAATTCCTCTTGCTGCAACCTCAGTATATTTTCTCTTCTTTGAGGGAACTGGTAGAGAAGATGTGATTGGTCAGCTATTCCACAAAGGGAAACCCAATATTCTAGTCAACAGTTAACCCGAGATCATTTCATGTTGACAGCACTCAAGTACTTTTAAAAGTTTTAAAAGAATCTGGTGGTGGTCCTGAACTATTACTACAAGATAAGGGTCTGCTTTTCCTGGTTAGGGTTTGCATTTTCCCCATGTATGGTGGTGATCTAGGCAGGGGCACTTCCTCAGAGCAGGAGAAAGATTGGGTGGGCCATCTAGAAAATTCCTTGAGGTTATAGGCCACCATTTCCCCTTCCTGCTCTATTGAAAAGTAAAGCCTCCCTGGACAAGCCCCAGTCAGTCCCCAGTTTGGACCTTTAGTGACTACCCATCTAACACTTTTCAGGTGCCCGGAAGAAAGTCCAAGGGAACCCGAGGCTGAGACCTGATTCACGCTGTGGCAGCAACAATAGCAGAGGCAGACAAATAACACATTTGGGCAACAGAGTGTGCCGGCATAAGGGAAGATAAATTTAGCTTTCAGCTTTGTAATGTTGACAAGGGACATGCCAAGAAACTCACTTTTCCTCACAAGCCACTCGTTATTGCCAAATATCCTGTTTATCTGATTGCAGAGGAGGGCATGTGTGTGCTCTGTAACTCTGTCCTGACTGTGCGTGCCCACTGAAGGGCTTGTGGGTGCAGGAGAGAGGGGGTGCAGAATGCGATTGGTGGGGCTCAGCTCTGGTGCAGGACAGATGTTGACGAATAATAAAGTAGCACATTGCACGATCACCAACACCACCCAAAGGCTTGGGCTTAAACCCAGGTCCCAAGTTTATAGCTGCATCTCATTTTCTGTGGCTTTAAGAAGAGAATATCACTTGTAGAAGGTCTCTGCCCCTATAATAATAATATTAGTATTAAAACCCTAATTTGTTCTTATGGACCCCAAATACATTCAACCCTGAGAGACTCTGATAGAGGGCTGCTTTGTAATTATTATGTCCTGCAAAGTCTACTATAGAAGGCCACAGGGCTCCTATACTGCATTAGCCTAGGGGACACCATTTATGTTGTATTCCATATGGATAGCGCCCCCTTGGGTCATGCAAAGCAATCACTCTGGATACTATAACGTAACATTTGTACAAAAACAATGCTGCCATTTATTGATAAACTGTCACAATCCATGTAACAGTGTTGCAAGAAGGAATTGTTATTTCCATTTTATAGATGGGAAGTCAGAGGCTCAGAAAAGCTCTGTAATTTGACCTCCTCCCCAAAAAAGTCAACAGTTGAGGATGAAGACATAAGGTTTGATATCTGTTTGCCTGACTCAAAACTGTGGGTGTTTCCCACTATTCTGTCAATCTCAAATACCTCAGCAGTAAGCGGGTATGCCTTCATCCATTCAATAGACACTTATTCAATACCATTAATAATAATAGACTACTGAGCACACATTATGTACTGGGCCGAGGGAACAGTATGGAACAAAACTGACTGTCCTTGCATGCATGGAGTTTACTGGAAAGGAAAACTTCAGACAACTAAGACAATAGCTAATACATTTGGGCTTACTATGTGACAGACATTGTTGTACACGTTTTATGTACAGTTCACTTATTCTTTATACCAACCTGGAAAGTAGATATCATTTCTGTCTCTTTTTTACAGACAGAAAGCTGAGGTAGGAGAGTGACTTGCTCAGGATTACATAGCTGGTCAATGACAGATCTGGGATTTAAATCCAGGGGGTTTCGCTTCAGACTTTGTGCACTTAATCCCTGGCAATACTAACAACGATCATGTAAATTGCTATTTTGTGACTACAGTGATGCATGCTGTGAAGTAAAGACATGTGTTAAAACATACAACATTGTGTTTATTTTTTATTCAAAGAGAATTCATCTGTTTTTATTAAAACATTTATATGCATTTATATAGAGAAAAATCCAGGAATATGTGTGTACATGTGTGTATATGTATTTGTGTAGATATTTTATATCAAATTCTTAACCACAACTATCTCTACATAGTAGGATTTCAAGAAGCTTTAAAAAATATTGTGATATTTGCTAACATCTAATTTATATTTTGGTAATCTTTTAATTTTGAAAGCAAGAAAGAGAGAGCCAGGGGGAGAGGCAGAGAGAGAGAGAGAGAGAGAGAGAGAGAGAATTGCAAGCAGGCTCTGTGCTTCCAGCATATTGCCCATTGCAGGGCTTGATCCCATGAACTGTGAGGTCATAACCTGAGCTGAAACCAAGAGTCAGATCCTTAACTGACTGAGCCACCGAGGTGCCCTATAATATCTAACCTAAAAAATAAGAATAATATATTAATTTTATTATAAAAATGATAACATATTTTGGAAAAAATATCTCATATGCTGTAAAATCTAGGTGTGGATGAAAATATTATCTTTTAGTGGAGACAAGGGAGGGAAAGGCTGACGTCCAGAAGGAAAAAACTTCACACTGAATCTTTCCATGACTTATCCCTGAAAAAGATACATAAAAATTGAGACCTACATCCACTAAATTTCTCAGCTAAATGTTGACTAAGAATCCTTTGGCTTCAGAAGGTATGATACTATACTCACATTTTTCATATTTGCTTAACTTTCATTCAACACCATGAGGGGCCCCTCTTAATGGGAAGCATGCTATATATGTATATATATATATAGAGAGAGATGTATATACATCTAGGGGGAGAGAGAGAGAAAGAGAGAGACATTGATATAGCTATGTGAAAGCTGCAGGATTGTCTTAAGATTAAAGTCCACTGCGAGATTAAACATCATGTATATAAGGTACCTGGCTCTTTGCTCAATAAATGTTAATTTCTCCAGTGAATGAAATATCTTATCTTATCACAAATGCTCAGATTTATACGACAAAGCATTTCAACTCTCCTCCATCTTCTTTTGAGTGAAATGTGTTAGTAATACTCAGCACGTATTAAGAGAAAGAAGTCTAGGGTGGTGTATGTATATATGCATGTGTGTACCCGTGCATGTATGTGCTAAATTCTTTACTTTTTAGTACACACCAAATTATGTGGTATATAACATAAAGTTATATACCAAATTCTTTACTATTATCTCTGGGTGACATGTTTCAAGTGAACTAACTGTCTTGGGCTCCAGTGTGCCTTTTCCAGAGCTGGCTCTGGGAGTGAGAAATAAAGAGGTGCCAGCGTGGGGAACAGTCCTTGAGAACAAAGAGAGGCGTCTGAAACTTCCATCCTGCAGCATACATTTATTTTCAGATTATTTTCCTTGACAAGTTTTAAATACTTTCTACTATACTTTCAAGCTTCTCCAACCAATACCTTTTCCCGGTTTACCCAGTGTGGTTAAATGCAGGTACCGGTGTTGGAGGCAGATCTCGTCTTCGCAGAAGAAAAAGACGAAATACTCTGGGAAGGGCTGGGATCAAGGAATAAGCCATGTTGCTGTACTACGTGGGGAATAAACCTATAAAAATGTAAGAAACCTATGACCCAATAATGACCTAATAAACCCAAGCTCTGAATATTTATTCGAGTTCCTTCCTCCCCACCCCCGCAAATCTGCCCATTCTTAAAAATGATTGATGGCTTATTTTCTGGAAAAGTCAAACCATGATCAAACCAGAAATGCTGAGGCTAACTAACTTAGCTAGTTGCTATTGCTAATTACCATTTGAAATTTTTGAAATACAAAATACACACACAAACGGGTACATGTCAAGAATGTACAGCTTGATGAATTTTCCTGAACTGAACACCTCTGTGTAATCAACACCCAGATGAAAAAAACATACCTCAGAAGCTTCCCTCCTTACCTCTTCCAGTCGTTAGCTGACCCCACCCACCCAGGGTAACCCCTCTCCTGGTTTCTAGCAGCACAGAAGGGGCCCACCTGTTTTTGAACTTCATATAATCTTTCAGTTTCAGTATGCCCCCACTTTTTTTTTTTTTTCTGTCTGGTTTCATTCACTCAGCATAAGACTCACCCATGCCGTATACAGATTGTTCACCATCACTGTTTTTAGGGCAACCTGTTCTATGTGTAAAATCTCTCTCATCAGATATTCCCTTTCAATACATAAAAATAGTTAACACACTGATGTTAAGGCTTTCTTTTTCCAATTCCTAACCCTCCCTCCCTTCCAAAATGGGGTTTCCTAAAAGAGTTCAGCAAGGAAATCTCTCACTATAGAAAGGAAGACGTCGGATTCCCGTTAATTCCGGTTTGTTTATGGAAGTTATTAACCAGGAAAGTGTAATGGTGCCTGGGAAAGGCATCCACTATTCATCATCCACATTTGCCAGGTCAATGTAATGGCTTCCTGTGTAATTTTCTAGCAGCTTGAAGACAGGAAGGGATGCCGCCACCACACAGCTCCTGAGGCAGGGCCCAAACCACAGGGGGGCCTGGCCCAGTGTGACATGGCGTAGGTCATGGGCAGTCTCCGGTGCGGCCCCTTCTGATTATCACTGTCTGCCACCTTATGTTGCCCCCCAAGGAAGCTGTGATTATGATCCTCTTTTTCATCAGCAGGTACATTCCCCCTAAAAGGGATGGGACCTGGTGGTTTGTGATGGTTTCTCCACCATTTATTACCCCCACTGGGATCTTAGCAATGATATGCGTCAGGCAATTGTTCTACTCCATGCCGTGACCCTTTCTTTGTATGTAATTGTGTCATTATACCAGAGATTCTTGAAGACGAAGTATCTCTGAAGTAGAAGAATATGAGTTGAACAACCTACGAACACAGGGAACCCTAGTGAGAATGCGAATCTTTTACAGGCAGTAGGGAACAACTTACGAGTTCATACTAAGGAGTGGGGTCTGCTAGCACCATCAGAATTCTCGAGCAGTCAGGTCTGTCACGTGCATGGGATTCAGAGGATCCCCAAATCTGGTGCCTCCCTCGGGCCTCTCTTTACCTGCTTTGTCATGGTCGCGCTGGGGAAATTCAGCTTTCCTCATTCTTCAAGATATTGGCCATTTCTTCCTTTTTCTTAGGCAATTGTTTAAACAACTTGCCCTATACGAAGCATCTGCTCTACAATAATGATCGTACTGTGCACGTGTGTCTCTCCCAGGGGTGACGGCATATTAATAGAAGATCCTGAGTGCCTGAATCCACAGAACAAATACAAGGTTTATTGGTTAACATAAAAATAATAATAGACATTATGTTATGGAGCATTTGCTGGGTGCCATGTACTATGTTAAGCTTGATAAATGTATTATCTTGTTCAATCCTATTACCCTCATTTTATGAATGAAGCATAAAGCTCTAGTAGTTTTCTCAAGGCCATATAGCTGATAAGTGGCAGAATTGTAATTGAGTTAAAACCAAATCTGCTCAAGAGCCAAGTTCTCAATTCTAACAACATAGAGATGCTTTTCTATTCTGCTTTTTTCTGTAGCAACAGTTCTGCGTTTTACTGCTTACTGCCACTATTTTCTTTGCTCTGTCACATAATGTGAACTTGTTTTTCTTCTCATATCTTTTCCTGCTGCCACTTCCTCTTTCCACTGAGCCCAGCAAATAACAAGTTGTCTGAGATAGTCTTCTGATTTTTCAGATTCACAAAGTAAAACTCTTTCGAGGAAGGTTTTGCTTAGCTTATGGCTTGCTTTCTCTTTTGTAAACAATATTTTACAACTTTTTGACCATATCATATAATTTTTTATTGTAGTATACTTGACATACAATATTATATTTGTTTCAGGTATACAACATAGTGATGCAACACTTATATATATTACAAAGTAATCACTACCATAAATCTAGCTACTATCTGTCACTATGCAAAGATGTTACATATTATTAACTCTATTTCCTATGTTGTACATTGTATCCCCATGACTTATTTATTTTAGAAGTAGAGTTTGTGCCTTTTAATCCTCTTTCCCTATTTTGCCCGTTCTCCTACCTTTCTCCCCTCTGGCAACTACCGTCAGATTATTCTCTGAATTTATGAGTCTTTCTCTATTTTTTGTTGGGTTTTTTTTGTTTTTTGTTTTTTTTTGGCTGTTGATCATTTGTTTTTCAGATTCCACATATAAGTGAAATTATATGCTGTTTGTCTTTTTCTCTGATTTATTTCACTTAGCACAAACACCTTTAGGTCCCTCTATGTTGTTTCATTCTTTTTTAAAAAAATGTTTATTTATTTGTTTTGAGACAGAGAGAGGGTGTGAACGGGGGAGAGGCAGAAAGAGAGGGAGACTGAGAATCCCAAGCAGGTTCCATGCTATCAGCACAGAGCCCGATGCGGGGCTCAAACTCACGAGTTGTGAGATCAGGACCTGAACAGAAACCAAGATTTGGATGCTTAACCAACTGAGCCACCCAGGTGCCCCAAGATTTCATTCGTCTTTATAGCTGAGTAATATTCTGTTGTATATATACACCACTTTATCCACTCACCTATGGATGGACACTTAGGTTACTTCCATATCTTGGCTGTGTAAATACTATTGCAATGAACATGGGGCGCATATATCTTTTCTGAATTAATGCTTTCATTTTCTTTGGGTAAATACCAAGAAGTGGAACTGCTGAATCATATGGTAATTCTACTTTGAGTTTTTGAGGAAACCTCATACTGTTTTCCAGAGCAGCTGCACCGGTTTGCATTCCCACCAACAGTGAACAAGGGTTCATTTTTCTCCACATCCTTACCTTATATCTTGTCTCTTTATTAATGGTCATTCTGACAGGTGTGAGGTGATTTCTCAATCTGGTTTTGATTTGTATTTCCCTGATGATTAGTGATGTTGAGAACGTGTTCTGTGTGTTTGTTAGCTGTCTGTATGTTTTCCTTGAAGAAATGTCTATTTAGATTCTCTGCTTGTTTTTAAGTTGAATTGTTCGGATTTTTGATATTAAATTATATGAGTTCTTTATATATTTTGGATGTTAACCCCTCATAGTTATATGCTTTGCAAATATTTTCTCCCATTCTGTGGGTTGTCTTTTCCTTTTATTCACTGTTTCCTTTGATGTTGCAAAAGCTGTTTGGTTTGATGTAATCCCCCATGTTTATCTTTATTGTTTTTGTCCTTGCCTCAGGAGACATTTTGAGTTTAATTTTTTATATGGTGTAAGAAAGTGGTCTGGTTTTGTTCTTTTGCATAGAGTTGTCCGGTTTTGCCAATACCACTTATTGAAGACTGCCTTTCTCCCATTGTATTGGTTCCTCCTTATTATGAAGCATTTGTTTTCAAAACTAGTTTCCATGATTTTGACTTATTGATCTTCATTGTCCATTGTCACTCACAAATTCAAAAAGGTAGTTTTAAATAATCATCTTACTTACCGAAGCTTCTTAGGACAAGGCCAAAGTAGCAGGCCATACGGAGTGGGGGCCCTGAACCCCCGGCAGGTGGGCCAGCAGGCTAGCGCAGGGGATCTGGGTCCCAGATCCTGTTCCGGAGGTATAGTGTCCAATGCACTCACGTGTCAAAGTTAGGCAATTTAGAGAAGAAAGCCAGATGGTGGCAACATCTTACTCGGCTGTGGGGCAGGACGGAGCCTTTTGTGCCATCGTTGCAGCCACTGAAGAAAAACATTAAATAAGTTACAGTAAGGCACTGAAGACCAGGAGGTCGCTGACGTTGCACTTACTCCTTAATCTTCCCAGAATTCCTGCAACCTGAGCCTCCGACTAAGGAATTTTTTGAAACTGAAATAGCCCGGGGAGGATAGCTTTTAGAAGAGACGCATCCCTGTGATCCTATCACGGCTGCTGCCGCTTGGCCTGAACAGAGCCCCGTGGCGCCGGCGTGCATGACCCCTCCACACGCGCTTCGCTGCTGCAGCTGCAGCTCTTGACTCTGCAGCTCTGTACCCAGGTCATGCATGCTCTGTGGGTGTTCCAGAGGCATCTGTGGCTCCACACAGGCACACAGGGGAATGTGCGGAGGCTCCTCTCTTGGCCAGATGAGGTCTTAGAAACCTGCATGGTAACATGGAAAGAACATGAGCTTTGAAGTCAGACCTTGTGTCTTTGGATTTAAGAAGTGACTCTCATATTTAGTAGATCTATAGTCCTGGACAAGGCAAGTAACTGGTTTAAACTTCGATCTACCGTCTGTGAAGTGTCACGGATAGCCTGCAATCAATGTATCATATTGGTAATTACTGAGTTTAAGTCATTTCCTCCCACTAGACTAAGGTCCATAGGACTAAGACTCGTTACTCCAGATCTTGCTCATTACTCTATCCTGCCACGCCTAGTCCAGTGTCTGGCAAGGACTAGGTGCTCAGGAAACATGTGTTAAGTTAATAAGGATCTCTATAATAAACTAACAAAAAAAATCCCTACTGGGATTTTTGTTAGACTTGTACTAAATCTATAGGTTGATTTTAGAAGTATTATATTTTTATGATTCATAAATGTAATATATCATATTATTTACATTTTCTGTAGTGTTTTCAATAAAGTGTTTCCATAGTGTTTACTATAAAGGCGTTGCACGTCTTTTGTTAAATTCACCCTTGGAATTTGTATAATACTGTAAAGTCCTGTTATTTCATTTTTTTGGAAAAGACTTTTAATAAAAACATCACATTTTCTAATTCATGTTGGTGCTTAAGATTGTAACTTAACTTTGTATATTGTGTTTTTATTGAGCCCAATTTTATTTTTATTTATTTATTTATTTATTTTTTAATAGTTTATTGTCAAGTTGGTTTCCAGTGCTCATCTCCACAAGTGCCCTCCTCCATGCCCATCTCCCCCCTCCCCCCCACACCCATCAGCCCTCAGTTTGTTCTCAGCTTTCAAGAGTCTCTCATGGTTTGCCTCCCTCCCTCTCCCCCACTATTTCCCCCTTCTTCTCCCCCATGGTCCTCCATTAAGTTCCTCCTAATCCTCTGATACGTTACTTATTTTTTAACTTTATTTATGTATTTTGAGAGATTGAGAGAGAGAGAGAGAGAGAGAGAATGTGCATGTATGCAAGTGGGGGAGGGACCAAGAGCAAGGGAGAGAGAGAATCCCAAACAGTCTCTGCGTGCTGTCAGCACAGACCTGGATATGGGGCTCTATCTCATGAACTCTGAGATCATGACCTGAACCGAATCAAGAGTTGGACACTTAAGCAACTAAGTCACCCTGGTGCCCTGAGCTACATTTTAAAGGTTTTTTTTTTTTTTTTTTAATTAGCTCTAATAGTTTATCTGTAGATTCACTGAGGTTTTCTATTCGGATAATAGTATAATTTGCAAATAAAAAACATTTAATTTCTTACTCTCCAATCCTTGTATCTTTTATTTTCCTTCTAATTCCTTACTTCCATGTCGAAGGACATCTGGTACAATATTGAATGGAGGTTGAAATAGTAGAATCTGATCTTGTTACTGATCTTAAAGGGAATGTTTACAGTGTTTCACCACGAAGTATAATGTTTACTATAGATTTACTTTGTAGACACCATTTATTACATTGTGGAATTTCCTCATTATTCTAATTTTTTTAAATGAATGAATGTTGGATTTTATTGAACATTTTTGTGTCTTTATTTTTATTTTTTTAAAATATTTTTTAAATATTTTTATTTATTTCTAGGAGAGAGAGAGAGAGAGAGAGAGAGAGACAGCGTGATCAGGGGAGGGTCAGAGAGAGAGGGAGTCACAGACTCTGAAATAGGCTCCAGGCTCTGAGCTGGCAGTCAGCACAGAGCCCGACGCGGGGCTCGAACCCACGAACCGTGAGATCATGACCTAAGCGAAAGTCGGACGCTTAACGACTAAGCCACCCAGGCGCCCCATGTGTGTTTATTGAGATAACATTTTTTTCTTCTTTAATCTATTAATATGAAGAATTATATAACCGATTTTCATGTATTTCTTTATTTTTGTACACAGTGCAGTTTTAATGAGTTTAACATGAGTTGTATTCTACACAGAAGTTTATAAACATATATCTTAATGAACGAAGATTATAACTGATGTTCTAATGTTAAACCAATTTTGGGTTCCTGGGATAAATCCCAATTGGTCCTGGTGTACTCTGCAACCTCCTTATTATTTACATCAGCCACATAGGGAAAATTGAACTCAGAGAAGTTGAGCCACTTGCCCATGGCTACATGGTCCAAGTTTTTTTTTAAGCAGATTATACAACAATAGCCAAAATATGGAAAGATCTCAAATGTCCATCAACTGATGAATGGATAAAGATGATGTGGTATATATATACAATGAAATACTACTCGGCAATGAAAAAGAATGAAATCTTAACATTTGCAGCATGGTGGATGGAACTGGATGGTATTATGCTAAGTGAAATAAGTCAGGTAGAAAAAGATAGATATCATAAGTGTTCACTCATATTTGGAAGTTGAGAAACTTAACAGAAGGCCATGGGGGAAGGGAAAGAAAAAAAAATTATAGTTACAAACAGATAGGGAGGCAAACCATAAGAGGCTTTTATATACAGAGAATAAACTGAGGGTGGAAGGGGGTGGAGGCGGGGAAAATGGGTGATGGGCATTGAGGAGGGCACTTGTTGAGATAAGCACTGGGTATTGTATGGAAATTTATTTGACAATAAATTATATTTTAAAAGATAAAAATAAATAAAATAAAAAACAGATTATAAAAACCTTGAAGTTCTGAGTAATTTAAACTAGAAGAAATGAATTACCAAACGGCCATTACTCCAGTGATGAGTTGTTGTTGTTTTTTTTTTAAGTTTATATATTTATTTTAAGAGAGAATCCCAAGCAGGCTCTGTGCTGTCAGCACGGAGCCGGAGGTGGGGCTTGAACTCACAAATGGTGAGATCATGACCTGAGCTGAAATCAAAACTCAATCATTTAACTGACTGAGCCACCCAGGCACCCCTTGAGTTGTGTTTTTTTCAAATGATCCTTTCATTTCATTTCGTTTCATTGTTAGAGAGCATGTGTGCGTGAGTAGGGGAGGGGGGTGGGAGAGAGAGAGTGGTAAGCAGGCTCCATGCTCAGTGCAGAGCCCGACATGGGATTTGATCTCAAGACCTGAGCTGTAACCAAGAGTCAGATGCTTAATGGACTGAGCCGCCCAGGCGCCCTTAAAGTGATTAAGTGTTTGATTGGAAAGGAACTTTATGCAAGAGGCCAGCGTAAACCTGGAGAGAAGGCGGCTCTTGTTCAAAAGTCAACTCAGGGCTCCTGCCTGGCCCAGGGCTTTTTAAATGGGCTTTAAAGGTTTTTAAAGTTAACCAGCACAGAGAGCGCAATGGCTGCAACTTTTCTTGATTTCGTGCACTTGATGATGACACAGGCTACAAACTTCATCTCAGCGCACGGCAGGGGGCGGGGGTTGGTGCCAGAGGGTCTGGCCCTTGCTTCGTGGCAAGCAGGAGTCCTCTTCTTTCTGCAAAGGAGGGCGAGGTCTACAGATGCAGGAAGAGAGGTTAGTAAACTCATTTGTGTGACCTAAAAAAAGAAAAACATTCTGCTAAAAAACCGCTCGGCTAATCAGAAAGCCAAGGTAGCTTCAAACACACTTGCTGGCCTGTGTGGCCTCTGAACATTCTGGGTCTTCACTCCTCAAGGCCAATGGTCTGCAAATCTCAGAGAAAGTTATTCAGTTGCGTTCCAGATCAAGGGCCTTATAGGCCAGCAAGTAAGGAGTGTGTTATGCAGGAGTGAATTAACCCTGAAGACAGGCTGGGTTGCTGTTACCATACATCTTGGCCCTAAGAAATCCACTTCTTGTGGTTTTCCCAGAGAAATTAGAGGAAAAGTACTAGGCAAGATAAATATCCTGGGATCTTGCAGTGTTATTTTGATAGCCAGAAATTACAAGTAGTAAGATTTTTTTTCAGAAAGTGTTTTAAACTTTTTAAAATATTACTTACTTAATTTTTTTTTTAAGAGAAAGAGTGTGAGCTGGGGAGGGGCAGAGAGAGAGGGAGAGAATCCCAAATGGGGTCCATGCTGTCAGCACAGAGCCTGACTCCCCTCAAAAGAAAGAAACATGAGATCATGACCTGAGCCAAAATTAAAAGTCAAATGCTTAACTAACTGAGCTACCCAGCTGCCTCCAGGAAGTGTTTTAAATAACAGTGCAATTAAAAAAAATGTATTACTTGTTGGGATGAGCACTGGGTGTTATATGTAAACCAACTTGACAAGAAACTATTTAAGGAAAAATATTACTTTCTTTTTATCATCACATACAGAAGTGTTTTTTTTCTTTAAGCTTCTCATGTGTATGAATATTCTAAGCAGAAATGATCTACTAAATGTGTGAGATTTTTTTAAAAGATCGTAACAAAACATGGTAAAACAATATTGGTCTTTCAGGTTTTTTTAATTTCAGCTATGTATATTACATCAAGGCCAATCTGTTTACATGTCTTATTTCTTTATTTTTTAAATTTTTTAATGTTTTATTTATTTCTAGGAGAGAGAGAGAGAGAGACAGCGTGAGCAGGGGAGGGTCGGAGAGAGAGGGAGTCACAGACTCTGAAACAGACTCCAGGCTCCGAGCTAGCAGTCAGCACAGAGCCCGACTAAGGGCTCGAACCCACTAACCGTGAGATCATGACCTAAGTGAAAGTCGGACGCTTAACCGACTAAGCCACCCAGGCGCCCCATGTCTTATTTCTTTAAAGAGCTGCTTCAGATATAAATGTCTATAGCTGATAGCCCCACCCTTCAGTGTGTAATTTGAATAAATATTATCTATTTTCTGTGAATCATCCTGAAAATTTTAAACAGAATGACCTCATAGTTTTTAATGAAGAACATTATTTACCTACAATGTAGCAGTATCATGCGCAGCCATAAAGCAATAAACTTCTCACTCTTAATTTTGACATTTGGATAAATAATGAAAACTTTTTATTTTAAGGGCATGTGTCCCATCAGTTCGAATGAGTACCTTCAAAAAAGAGAGGCAGCTCCAGGAAACTAACACTAGAACTCCCCTATGGCCCAGCACTAGCACTGCTAGGAATTGACCCAAGGGATACAGGAGTGCTGATGCATAGGAGCACATGGACCCCAATGTTCATAGCAACACTCTCCACAACAGCCAAAACATGGAAAGAGCCTAAGTGTCCATCAACGGACGAATGGATCAAGAAGATGTGGTTTATCTATACGATGGAATACTACATGGCAATGAGAAACAATGAAATCTGGCCATGTGTAGCAACATGGATGGACCTTGAGGGTGTCATGCTGAGCGAAATAAGTCAGGCAGAGAAGGACAAATGTCATATGTTTGCACGTATAGGAGGATTCGGAGGAACTTGACGGAGGAACAAGGGGGAGAAGAAGGGCGGAAATGGTGGGGGAGAGGGAGAGAGGCAAACCATGAGAGACTCTCGAATGCTGAGAACAAACTGAGGGCTGATGGGGGTGGGGGAGGGGAAGGGGGAGATGGGCATGGAGGAGGGCACTCGTGGGGATGAGCACCGGGTGTTATATGGAAACCAACTTGACAATAAACTATTTTTAAAAAAAAAAAAAAAGTTTATTGGAACATTAAAAAAAAAGAGAGAGGCAGCTCTTCAATGGAATTAATAATGATAGAAATGTTTGATACAGGCAGTACTTTTATAAAATATGCTGGAAATCACTTCTTGTAATTTTTTTAAATAAAAGTTCAATTATAGTAAACAAACAAAAATAGCGAGATTTTATGAGTATGTTATGCTGATCATAAAATAGAATATTATACAGTCATTATAAAGGCTGCTGTAGAACTGTGTTTAATAACATGAAAAGATGTCTTTAGTTTTAAAAACTAATATATAAAAATAAAACTTGAATCTATTTTTGCTGCAAATTTATTTGTGAACATATGAATTAAAAAATTCTGAAAGCCTACCAACATATTAACAGAGATCATCTTAAAAAAATACAGTGGTTGGGGGCACTTGGGTGGCTTTGTCTGTTGAGCGTCCAACTTCACCTTGGGTCATGATGTCATGGTTTGTGAGTTCGAGCCCCACGTTGGGCTCCGTGCTGACAGCTCAGAGTCTAGAGCCTGCTTCTGATTCTGTGTCTCCTCTCTCTCCCCTCCCCTGATCATGCTCTGTCTGTCTCTCACAAAAGTAAATAAACATTAAAAAAATTTAAAAATTCAGTGGTTGTCTTTGGTGGCTAGGATGAATAGTTTTCACTTCTTCCTGTTTGCCTTTTTGTATGGTATGGATCTTTTATATGAGAATAAATTACTTTCATGCTTGCATTTTAGCAAAAGACTATTTTCTGGTGGAAATTTACTCTTATTAATTAGATTGACAGGTGAGCTACAACATTTTAGTTTTTGTGTAATAAAAAATAGCAAAGCAACACACCAGCCATTGAAAGAGAACACTTATTAAACACAGTGTGAGTACAAAACTGTCACCCAAATGAAAATCTCAAATTACACCTTTTCCTGTCTCTTCACTGTTAAAAGGACAGCAAATCCCTAAGTGGCTATTACACCTTCTGGTAAAACAATTCTCTTTTATCAGGAGCCAGAATTATAAAATCATTTGAAGATTAAAATGTTGGACCTGATTTGATTGCTTCCAGCCAAGGGACTTTATAGCAGCTGCTGTTTTTCCGACTGTTTATTTTATTCTAATCTATTGTTTAATGTCATAGTTTACATGTATTTCAATACAGTTTTGAGAACCGAGATGCTTGCAAGGACATAGTTCAAACTTACCCCTGCCCTCGATGGACTCCCTCAGGGGCGGTCAGGCTGGCGGGAGACCCAGTTAAGGTTGACCCTCGATCCGTTCAGGCCTGGGGGCTCTGCTCCTCGGGCAAGAATCCACCGGCCAGGGGACTGCACCAGCACACTTCGTAGCCTCGACGGCAGGACGGAGAGGCTGCTCAGGAAGCCGTTCCAACAATACACCTCCAAGTCTATCTGGAAAAAACATTAAATTTCTTCAGTCCTATTATATTTGTGTTTAATTGTTTGTAATGTTTATTTTTGGGAGAGGAGAGAGAGACAGAATCCGAAGCAGGCTCCAGGCTCTGAGCGGGGCTCGAACCCCGAACTGTGAGACCACGACCTGAGCTGAAGTCGAGCGCTCAACCAACTGAGCCCCCCAGGTGCCCCTATTAAATCTGTGTCTAGACAAAGAGCTGTGTCATGGGTGCTCAGTGTGTGGCAGGGAAGCATGGAACGTGAGCACCGGCCCCCCGGGCTGCGGGGAGGCAGGGGCCTGAGCAGGGCTCTGAATGCTCGGCGGGTGGAGAGACGGGGGCCACGGGGAGGGGCGCTGACGTGCTCAGGCTGATGCTTAGTGAGTGTGCAGGGGCGGGAGGCGCAGGGACCACAGGCCTCAGCACCCGGCTGAGGGAGCCGCAGCCGCCCCACGCCTGCCGCTCAGGCTCTGCACACAAGCCTGCAGGTACTTGAAGACACCCCGCCCCAAACCCTTCGCTGAGGTGTCCTCTCAGAATCAAGATGATGTTTGCCTTTTCTGGTACCCCCCCCCCCCGACCGCCCGCCTCTGCCAGAAGCCAGGCTGACCAAGAAAGGGGGTGGGCTCCTCTCCGGTGCCCCGCCTGCCCTTCGGGTCCCTGGGCTCCTCTCCTACTCTTGGCCTTGATGCTGTCTGTGGCCTCAGTGTTTTGACCCTCAGACCCCTAAGGATTTGGACCCACCCCCGCCGTCTGACTCCTTCCTCCCAGGGCGTCCCTCACTGAGTTCCTAGGAACTCCACCCTCAGCTAACCTGGCCCAGACCCTGCCCCTCATAGAGTCCAGACCCTTCCTGCCAGTATATGCAAGTGTCTCAAAGGAAGTCCTATGTTTTTGACTCTGAATTTAGGAATTCAAGGAAAAGCATCAAAGAAAAAGGAAAAAAAAGTTCTATATTCATCAGACTCATACGAAATTTTTTATAGTTGAAAATAATACTTTTTTTATTTCTTATTTTATTTTATTTTTTTTATTTCTAGGAGAGAGAGAGAGACAGCGTGAGCAGGGGAGGGTCAGAGAGAGAGGGAGTCACAGACTGAAACAGGCCCCAGGCTCCGAGCTGTCAGCACAGAGCCCGACGCGGGGCTCGAACCCACGAACTGCGAGATCATGACCTGAGCGAAAGTCGGACGCTTAATCGACTAAGCCACCCAGGCACCCCTAATACTTTTTTTTTTTTTAAAAGCCTGCACATAGTGTGTGTGTGTGTGTGTGTGTGTGTGTGTGCATCAGAAGGAACTGTAGAATACAATTCTCCCCAGCAATTCCTCTCTGCTCAATCTGAAATTGCTGTTTCTAAAACCTAATAAATATTAGCATTTTCAGAATGGCTGTCTGGGAAGATTCACTTCACCTAGCCTTGTTGCCAAGGGCCAGACGCACTCCCAGCGCAGCCCTGTTCTCAGTGAGCCATCTCCCTGCGTTCCGGCTGCCCTCCTGGCCAGTGTGGGCCAGCCCCCCTCAGGCCGCCATCCCTCCCTTCTGTGCATGTGGCCTATGTCTCCAACCAGACGGAGAGCGCCCAGAGGCAGCCTTCCCCGCAGACTCAGCAAGCTGACTTTCATCATATCTGTGTCAAGTCCCCAACCCGAGAACAACGTCCCGCTCCAAACAGCCAGTCAACAAATTGTTGTTCTGATGCTGTTACATAGGCGGCTGCTTGCCCCTGAGGTCTTACTGCATAATTTGCTTAGTTCTCAATTTAAAAAAAGTTAATTAGGGGCACCTGGGTGGATCAGTCCGTTAAGCGTCCGACTTCAGCTCAGGTCATGATCTCATGGTTCGTGGGTTCGAGCCCCGCGTTGGGCTCTGTGCTGACAGCTCAGAGCCTGGAGCCTGTTTCAGATTCTGTGTCTCCCTCTCTCTCTGCCCCTCCCCTGCTCACGCTGTCCCTCTCTCTCAGAAATAAATAAAACATTAAAATAAATCAAATAAATAAATAAGTTGATTAACTAGAGAAGCACTTTTCTGAACCACAGGAGGTGCCTCTGAATGCCAATTTAGTATTTTTAATCCTACATTTGGTTGTCCTGCCTCTAGAATGCTGGAGGCGCCGGAGACAGACCTACAGAAACTGTGAGGTTGTTATTAGTCTCAAGAGCAGTTCAGGTCATCAGACCAGCTTTACTGGATTAAAGTTTGTAATGAAAATATGTTATGCAGGTTTCTCTCAGTTTGATATCTGTTTCAGAGGTGTATCCCCAAAGAGATAAATGACTCCCGAGAGCAGGCATAATTGTCGTTAGAGATAACATTCCCTTGCGTGCATCAAGAGAAAGAAAATTATGTGATCCAAATATCAGCAGCTCTTTAATCTTTTATCATATTGGATCATGGCAAACAGCGAGGCAAGTCACCTCGGAAGGTTGCAGGAAACGGGAGAGACTCTGAACTGCATAACTTTGGCCTGGATAGTTGGATGGAGGCTCAGAAATTAAACTGTTCTACTTCCCATCCAATCTTGCCTTTTTTCCTCGGAATTGGAGCACTTTTATGTCTGCATTTCCAGATGACAAGTACAATCAGCAAATTGGCTACAGCCTCCCTTTGTGATCAAGGCAATTTTAACCCTAGCAGGCTCTGTAACAGAGCGTCGGTGACCTGAGATGTGACATCTATGTCCTGACATGGACGTGAGAAGTAGCTTGATTTCCTGTCACTCTGGACACATCTTTCATTATCAGAATTTTGCATATAGAATACTCTCCAGACTACCAGAAGAAGTGGGTCAGAGGCACCTCCTCTTCTCTTCCCAGGAAGCACTTTGTAATGAGTTCAATAAAAAAAACAAAACAAAACAAAACAAAAGAAAACAAAACAGATTTTAGTGGAGTATTGTTTCAGCTGGACTTGAATTTGAATCCCATCCTTTTCTTTCGTCAGCTCTGTCATTTTGAGCAAGGCATTTAACCCTCCAAGTCTCAATTTCTTTTTTTTTTAAAGTGTTTTTTATTTATTTTTGAGAGACAGAGAGAGAGAGAGAACGCAAGCGGGGGAGGAGCAGAGAGAGATGGGGGGAACAGAAGATCTGAGGTGTGCTGACTACAGTGGGCCTGATGTGGGGCTCAAACTCATGAACTGTGAGATCATGACCTGGGCCCAAGTCAGGTGCTCTACCAACTGAGCCACCCAGGCACCCCATCTCAATATCCTTTTTAATAAAGTGCCAGTCATAATAATCTCTGATTAGATGGACCAACTGGGTGATGGAATCTGCCCCATAAAGCCATTTGTGGATTAAGTGAGATACAGAGTTTTAAAATCTTATCATAAAGTCTGGCCTAAGAATTAAGTGCTCAGTAATGGTAGCTCATAAAAACAATATCTCTGCTTCACTTCCTCAGTGACTTTTAAATAGTCTATTTGTGGTGTTCGTTTATAAACAGGTCACTATTTAATTGTGTTTCTAGTGTTCTATTGTAGGTGATAACCTTTCTGTGGTTATCACAGCCTTCTGGTAATCAAAGGGCCCCAGACACAATATGCCCTTGGAAGAGTAAAAATACTCTTAATGTGTAAAGCCACTTCCTAATTCATCTGCTGGGTTTAGTCTTTTCTGTGTGTACATGTCCAACCACTGAGCTTGCACAAAAGAATTTGGCCTATTCCACTCAGCAGAAGGGTCATTTCCTTCAAGCACCTTTTCCAACCACCTCCTCACTGCCCCCATCAGGCAGTTAGTTTGCTGTCCTCTCACGGGGTTTGCGCAAGAATGGGTGTATATACTGCCTCCTGCATGGTGTTCATAATGATCTGTTTCTATGCCTGTCCCTCCACTGGTCTTTGACTCCTTCAGGACAAGACTGTGTCCTATATTCATTTAGATGACAGCACAGAGCACATCCTCACAAAAATATATAGGATGAATAAATGACCCCCTGCTCGGGGCCAAGAGGACATAAATGTGGTAATATACAGTTTGTCCTAAGGATCCAATTTCTATTTAAGGTTATGTGGGTGGACATGTCTACTATCTGAGACCTTCAGCAAGATGACTGATTTCACTGCCTTTCCTTCCCTTTCAAAAACTGGAGAGCAAAGATAGAGAAAAGAAATGCTTAATCATAACACCACAGACCAATTTAAACAGTTTCAGCAGGAAGATTTAGAAGCTCGAAAACGTTGTGTAGGATGTCTTCTGAAAACTATACAGGGAAGATTGACATATTTGTTCAGGGCAGTGTCAGCCATCGGGGAGGGACAGACACTTCAGGCAAATAGACCACAAGGACCCCGTTTGTGTGATAATTTTTTCTTTCTTCTCCCATTCCCTCCTTTCTGGGAAGTTTTGATAAAGTCCATTTAAGCCATAGAAGACTGACTTTATCCTTCATTGTTCATCTTTATGTTGTAGGTGTATCTATACTTACATCTACTTGTATATTGGGGGGTTTTTTAGTTGTAACTACAGCAGAAATATATTTTAAAGCATCACAAAAGTTTATGATATAGTATCAAACAGAGCAGAAAAAACATTGTAGTGAATGTGTAATGGGATGCCAATTCCTTTCCAATTCCACTGCATTACGGATGATTTGCTTCCCCTTCCATGTTTTGAATTTTCTTTTCTTTTTCTTTGTTTAAATTTTTTAAAAAAATATTTATTATTATTTTTAATTTAAATGCTTGTATATTCTTGAGGGAGACAGAGTGTGCAAGCAGGAGAGGATCAGAGAGAGAGGGAGGGAGACACAGAATCTGAAGCAGGCTTCAGGGTCCAAGCTGTCAGCACAGAGCTCGCAGCAGGGCTCAAATCCACAAACCTAAGAGATCATGACTTGAGCCGAAGCCCTACCAGCTGAGCCACCCAGGCACCCCTAAAATACTTAGTTTTCATTCTTTCTCTCCCTCAAAAATAAATAAACATTAAAACACATATAGACTATCAATAAGGACCTACAGTCTACATAGCACCTTCCCTCATACCCGTCCGAGAAGTTTTTTAAAAAGGAGGCAATACCGGGGTGCCTGGGTGGCTCAGTTGGTTGAGCTTCTGACTCTTGGTTTTGACTTGTCTCATGATCTAAGGGTCGTGGAATCGAGCCCCACATTGGCTCCATGCTGAGGCTGGAGCCTGCTTAAGTTCTCTCTCTCTCTCTCTCTCTCTCTCTCTCTCTCTCCCCCCCCCGCCCCGCCCATCTCTCCTGCTCACACTCTCTCTCTTTAAAAAAAAAAAAAAAAAAAAGGGAGGCAATGCCAAAAAGAGGTTCTGGAGAGTGAAAGTAAGGACAGAGGAAATGGAAGTGTCATGAAAACAACAGCTTCCCCGTGCACGGCCCTTACAGTGGGTCAGGATGCTCCAAGTCCTTCCCATGTATATCCATCGATTCCTAACGCTTCTACGCAGAGACTCCTATCCTTGTTTATTACCAAGATAACTGAGGAAACTGAGTCACAAGGAGGGTAGGAACTTGCTAGGGCACACTGCTGGTGGGTGAAGAGTAACACCCACTACTACACAACCAGAATCCGAAGAAGATAAATCAAGAGTTAGGGCATTCTGACTTGATGCTGAGTACTGGAGACTTGATTTGGCTCTCTGATAACAACTCTGAGAAGCAATAACAATGGCTTACTTTTGTCAAGTGCCCACTGTGTGCCAAATATTGCTTCAAGCGTTCAACCACACGGCAACCCCTTAGGGTGAGTTCTGTTAGTATCATTCTGTGTCACAGGTGGAAAAACAGAAGTATAGAGAGTTTAGGTCATTTGCCTAATGGTGAGGCACACGTGTAACCAACATGGTTCTCAGCTTGGCCACAGAGTCCACGTCCTCAACACTGAACTAGAAGGCTCCTATCCCCGACACGAACCTTCCAGTGTTACATCTTTTTTTTTTTTCTGATACAAGAAGCAGAATCTCTTTCCTAATAATGACCATGTCTGTTTTATAGTTCATTTCAAAACTGTTTCCAGCAATCACCCCCAATAGCCAGGATTTTCTCAGTGGCTTTTTCCTTTCCTACCTTATTATATTTTTAATACTATTTTTGCTCCCTTGCCTCACTGCTGGAATAGTGAACGTTCACTGAGATTTCACAATAACTGGAATATTTACACCAGGACATTATGATTAAGACAAAGTATATTTTCCAATTGTACGATCTTAAACTGGGGTTTGTAGCATAATCGGAGGAAACCTGACTCCTGGACTTGACTCCTCCACCACTTAGCCCAGGATGTCCTGAAGTGATTCACACTTGCCTGTCTCCAGACCCTCCCCCATCGAGGTAGGTGACCCCCTGTCCCCTTGATGACCACTGCTAAATATTATCAACTGCTCCTGTGTTATCAACATCCAACTTCATGGGAAGGGCTGTGGTGAAATTCTGGAACTTGAATAGGAAGTTGCTTTTCTAAACAGCTTGACACGGAGGGGAGGCAACAAGACTATAAGAAGTCTGGGTCGGGCAGACAGCCTAGAGGAAGCTGAGCGCAGAGGAGATGGTAAGTTCATTTCTCTGTACCCTGGGAAGTGGATGAGATGCGCGCAGAGGCTGAGTCGGGCAGGGAAAGGTTTATAAAGTGCGGAAGAGCAGTGATCATGGCCCTTCATACTGAATAGCCCTTTAGAGTGTGAGCATCTCAAAACCTGCTGTCTGCTTTGACCCTTCCAACATCCTTGGGAGTTGAGGTTGCTATTTCCATGTTACATGTGAAGCTGCTGAGCCTTGCGGAGGCTAGATGTTTCACCTACAGCCCGACTGTTAGGCTGACGTTGTCTGCGTCTGGGCTCTCTGGTTCTCCTGTGAGAGCTTACAGAAACTCTCCCGGCACAGATCGTGGTAAACCTTTGACCTCTTTCTCCAGGATTGCTCTTCTCTGTGGCTTGAGGGCAAGGCTGAGCAAGCGCCCTGTGGCATGCCTGTGGGTAAATGCTCTTTCATCCCAGCTCTCCTAGATCCTTCTCTGAGCCCTAGGAGTCAGCTGGGACTCATACAAAGTAACCACATGATTTCAATATCTGCCTTAAGTCTCAGTCCTGTTAGTGACTCTGTTTTCTCATCTGTAAAATAGATATACTTACAGTGCTCTATTTTATTAATTTATTTTGTGTATGAGTGTGTGTGTGTGTGTGTGTGTGTGTGTGTGTGCAGGGGAGGGGAAGAGAAAGAGAATCCCAAGCAGGTCCTGTGCTGTCAGCGTGAGCCCATTGTGGGATTCAAATTCATGAATAGTGAGATCATGACCTGAGCCGAAATCAGGAATCTGACGCTTCACTGACCGAGCCACCCAGATGCCCCTATAGCGCTCTACTTTACAGTGTCATTGTGAAGATTAGGTAAAATTGCACTGAAAAGTATGTAAATCTGAGGCTGGCACATGGTAACTGATTTGTAAATGTCAGCTATCATTGTTGTGAAAAAGAAAAAAATTCGTGGGCCTTGGGGTGCAAGGAAGGTCCAAGGAAAAGTAGGCATTCATGAACAGATAAGACACACAGGGTTTTACTCCCAACTTACCAGGAGTCTCTCCCACAGTCCCAAACCCTGCAGTCTGTGGCTAGAAAGGAAGCAACCAAACGTCTCTGTTTTTGAGCCCCTTTCAGTGGGATGCCAGAAGAAAGCAGCACTCATACATGATTTCATGTATGCGTAAACCTCTTAGTTTTACTATAGTATAATTTTCAAATATTTGCAATGGGGATTTTCTATGTTGGGGAGAATAGAGAGCAGAGGACTAGGGAGAGAGGGTAAAGGAGTTTGAGTCTGTCCTGAGTTTGAACTCCAGTGAAAAGAACGGGGATTGCTTTTGTCTCATCTTTCGCATATCATACATTCCCGGTATCGGTCAACTTACATGGACAAGGAGTTAGTCATCTCTACCTTCTATTCTCCTTGGCATCCTCCTCTATTTCGGAAGTATATTAACACATTGGACTGTGGAGTTCTTTGAGATTCTGGTGAAAGTGCAACTCATCTTCCCAGATGAAAATGCAAACATCCACATAAACAGCAAGCTTTCTGGGCAAGTACAGGGGGTTCTCTGACCTCCACATGGGTCTCAGGTTAAGAACCCCACCCTATTGCCTCCTTTGCTTTTTGCTCAGAAGCTCCTCCACCGGCATCTTGAAACTAGGCTGGAACTCTGCAATCTAGTGCTGAGAGCTCCCCCTCTAACGCTGTTTTTGATATTCCAAAGATCAGACCTCGTCCTTCGCCCCTGAGCACATTTGGCTCTTGGGATTCAGGAACCACAACCCTCTGTGTGTACATTTGGCTTCAAGTTCAGAGTGGCTTCAGTTAACCTCTAGGAACTGAGGAAAGAGTTTAAGGGTGGGGTGTTTTCAACCAGATGGATCTCAGAGAGGGGAGTTCCTGACTGAGACCTTGCAGGTAAGTTGCGCTGATGTTAGCAGAGATGTAGTGGGCTAAGGGCAGGTCCGGATTCTCTGCCATTCATGTCTGAACCATCTTAGGCCTGTGGCTTCTATTTCTTCCTTCCATTACCTGTTTTTCAAAATGTACTTACATGGTTCACACTCTCTTGGGCTGATCACTGGCTCTTGAATATGTAGTTTCAGAATTCTGTAAGTGGAGGCTTATTAATCAAATCCTCAAAACTCATAATGACCTACCATATAATGGGCAATACTGAGAAAAAGAACATGGACCAAACCCTAGAAAGTAGGCCATGGTGGTTTCATGAATGGCATTTATTAATTGTCTTCCAGGTGTCTCACTTCTCTGATTGAAAAGCAAACAGAAATTTTTATAAAGTCAAATGCGAAATGATTCTTTTATATTTGTAAGGATATAGCTCAGCCATGTTCCAATGGACTTTTAAAAATTAGGTATGATGCTTTCTTTTTAATGCTAGTATTTCAACCTAAATAATGGTGTTCAGTAGTCTAATTTAAATGTGTGCTTTGGTTCTCAGTGTTAATGTCCTGGGCTCCTTCCTGTTTTTATTTCTAATTTGCTGTTGGCTTGGATATCTCTTTTCTTCCACTGTGTTTCATGGTGTGCCTTTAAGCTGGTGCTACTAATATCTGTGCTACGCCACCACCACCGCCACCCAGGAACTTAAGGGAAGTATCGTGCCAGTTGTAACGCCTTGTGAAACCTGGACTCTGCCACCAGTGACTTGTATAGTTCTGCCTCCCCAGTGACCCTCACATCTATCTCCCTACTTTGCATTCCCATTGAGCCTAACCCAAGCCAGTTCCCCATTTACTCCCACTGGAAAGTCTCCTCTTTCCACAGTTCAGCCTCTCTAACGCCAAGTGCTCAAAACTACCATTGTCAGGTGCATCTGTTGAGAATTCTGATGGTCGGATCCCTTCTGCAAACATTTATGTTAGACCCAGAAGATCTGGCCCCAGTCTACCTTTTCTTTTTTTTTTTTTTTTTTAATTTTTTTAATGTTTTTATTTATTTCTAGGAGAGAGAGAGAGAGAGAGACAGCGCGAGCAGGGGAGGGTCAGAGAGAGAGGGAGGGACAGACCGAAACAGGCTCCAGGCTCTGAGCTGGCAGTCAGCACAGAGCCCGACGCGGGGCTCGAACCCATGAACCGCGAGATCTTGACCCAAGCGAAAGTCGGACGCTCAACCGACTAAGCCACCCAGGCGCCCCGCAATCTACCTTTTCAGTTAACTCTAGGACCTCTCAGTTCTTGACACCAATCTGAGGGCATCATTGCCTCTCTTAAAATCCACACGTCCCCAGAGTCTGACTCCTCTTTGCATTTGGAACAAAATCTCATCCTCTAGCTTTAGTTCCCAAAGCCCGGAGTGACCTATCACCAGCTTCATCTCATGCTCTTCCTGCCATTGCTCATTCCATTCCAGCCACACTGACGGCTTCATGTTCTTTGAACACTTCACACTTTGCTGCCACCCAAAGCCTTCACATTAGCTTTCCCTTCTATCTTCAATGCTCTTCCTCCTGATTCTCCCTTGATGGCTTCTTCTAACCATTCTGCTCTCAGTTTCAACATCATCTCCTTGGAGAGGTTTGCCCTCACCTCCCTGCCTAAGGTGACCACCAGTCCTTCTATCACATAGCCTCACCTTAATTCCCCTTACTTCTCACTAGCTTCCGGTTTTCATGTTTACTTGTTATGAACTGCTGGGTACTTACTGGTGTTTCATTATCTGTCTTCCTCAATAGATCATATATTCCGTAGGACAGAAATGATACCTGTTTTTCCCATTTTAATGTGAGTGCCTAGAAGAGTGCCTGATACATTGCAGGCACTTGGTAAATCAGTAGTTATTGAAATAGGCAACGAGAAAGAACAGGGACTAACAAGAAGTGCCTGTCTTGGTGACAGGCAGGGAAGGATCAGTTGTAGAGAAGGCTCCTTTCAGGAGAGATTTTTGGGTTTATAGAGCCAGGCACACATAGAAGGAGAGAGTGCTCTGGGCAATAAGAAAAACATTGGGCACATGTAGTGCCTTCTGGAAACTACAAGATGTTTTGTTACAAATGCATTGTAGAATTGAGGTTGGTGGAGGCACAAATAAATTGAAACTTAATGGCAAGAGATGAGACTAGACAAGTAGAGGCTGCATTTTGAAGGGTCTTACATGTGTCATCTTGCAGAGTTTGTACATATTGCTCAAGAGTAGGAACAGCTGATGGATTTTAGGTAGTGAAGTGATGTGGTCAGCTTTCTGTGTTTGGAATATCAGTCTCACTTCATTATGGAAAAAGAATAGAAGATGGATAACTTGAGGATAACAGACCAGTTAGAAGATGTCCGGGAAGGAAAGGATGATGTCTGCACTGGTTCTGTAGCAGTAAGCAGAAATTTAGAGAATGACCAGGTATCTGGTCAGAAGGTAAAGTCAATGGGATTTGATGACAGGTTCGTATGAAGGGTTTGGACAAAGGAGAGAAATTTGCTTTCTCATCCCCAACTTCTAAGAGCTGCTGCTATTTGATGCCCTTCTTGGCTTTCCTGAAACACACCACCTATGTTAACAATCCTTGATTCCTGCACTTCTCCACATATCCTTCTATCTTACCCGCATGATGTTAAGAGAGTGAGTTCTACTTATTTTTTTCCCTCACATTGGATGTGAGCCATCATGCCCCCTGCTTCTCTCACACCCAAATAAGATGAGACAACATACCAAGATCATTTTTTTGCACAGATTTCCTATTCTCTTCTGCCTAATAATATACATTTAAATTTGATACAACTACTGCTATAGCCCTTAAATACTTAGTTATAATGATCAGATAGTTTCCAACATTTTCCTACTCAGTACAGCCTCCTATCTTACTTTCAGTCATTTTCTGCCATTGTTTTTTAATTTATTTGTTCATTCACTCATAAAATATGTATTAAGCATTAAGCACCTGCTCTCTACTATAGCTGAGATTCAAACCTAAGTCATAGCCCTTGCCTTTGAGAAGCCCCTGCCAGAGCATCCCCCAGCTGTGTGATCATTTGTTTGCTTTGCACATGCTCAAGAGGGGAGTCAGGGATGGAGATGCTGCCTTGGGGCCATTGGCAAACAGATGACCAGAAAAAGACCTTGGGACAGCAGATGAGTGATGAGAGAATAGGGTCATGGAGGCCAGAACCCAGGGAAATCTCTGTCTCTACAAGTGCCAGAAGAGTGTTGAGGTAGATTCAGAGGAAGACTCATTAAAATTGCTCAAGAAGAATCAAGAGAAGAACCCACAGAGGAACTACTCAGTCGTATTTATTGGTGCAGAAAAGGTCAAGGAAGATAAGAAGGGAAGGTGTTCACTGGGTTTGGTAATTAGAATTTCAGTGATGAAGTTAGCAAGAGCCATTTCGTAGGCTGGTGGTTGGAGGAGGCTGGAAAGTAAAAAGAAGAAAGGAAGTTAAGGAAGCTGAACCATAGAGGAAGGAGAGAAACAGATAGTATTGGGGCAGAAGGTCAAGGGTCCAGGGAGGGACATTGTTGATTCTGCCTCTAAAAGTGCAAAGCTGTGGTCTCCAATGTAGACAGAGGAACAGAATCCCTTTCTGTGGTTTCATCTCTGCCAACTCCGTGCACCACTTGCAATGCTGACAACTATGGGACTTCTGCCCGCATCCAGTACCTCTGCCTACACCACATGAGGGCAAGGGATAAACACTTTCTCCTTCCAATTTCTCCCTGCCCCTCTCTTCACTCTTGCTTTTAGTTCCTAGGAAAAGTAAAATTAAATAGAATCACTGTGCGAAGCAGATTTAATGAAGGTTTACACGGGCACAGGATGTTATTATAATGACCCAGCCTCAGACTGTTTCTCAGTGACTTCCAGTTTGAAGTGGGCTGCCAGAGAACATTGAAGATTAGCAGAACACGTGGCCGTTTCTCCTAGAGTCATTTCCTCTTGTTTCAATGCTTAACTGGCTTACTAACGCCAGGACACAGCCCTTAACTCTCTAGGATCTTAGATCTGAAGACAACACTGTAGAACAGGAGCAGGTGTGTGAAGGCTTGCCCACCCCAAGGAAGTTTCAGGGGATAACGGCCACCCAAAGGCCTCCTCCACCCTCCATGTCCACACATAGAACCCTCGTCAGCTGACAGTGAGCCAGGGTACTGCCTTACAGTTAACAGAGATTTGAACGTGTGGTCCATTAAATATGGACAGTTTTAGTGGATCTATCAGTCTTCTGAAACTGTCTAACAACATTGCAGCTGTGCATTTTTAAAAAGAATCCTGACTATAGCTTTTATCAGACTTTCAGAGGAGTTCAAAAGTCCTGCGAGGATAATCACTATATTCACCCGACATCCATTCAGGTGAGCAAGCTTGGGCAAATCATCTGAACTCACTGAATCTCATCTCAAGTATTCATGGTCCAAAAGATCTGCTGCAGAACGCTGGAGAAATGCTTAATTGACCTGGCATTAATCTTTATGGCTTCCTACAGCTCTCAAATAATCTATGAGGGGTCATTTGTAGTAGTTAGTGATTTGTTTTAAATGGAAAAATATGATCATATTAAGGTAAGAGATGCACAATGTATTTCCCTTTCTTACATGTTGTGCTTGATCAGAAGCATCTACCAAGTTCTTTAAAATGTTGAAATGTTTAAAACCATCTCTCTCTCTCTCTCTCTGTGTCTCTCTCTAATTCTGTTTAAATCAAACCATATTACAAAGTTTAAACAAAGAAGTTACAACATGAAACAGCTCTTTTGGGATAGTGGCTGGAGTTGGGCACTGATAGGGAAGCAGGTGCCTCCCTGCTCAGCCTCCCCACACACTTCCTTCAGCTTTCCCCCTAAAACCAGAGAAGCCCCTAGAAATGCTCTGCAAGGGAGAAAACCAGTTCCAAAGGGCACAGGGAGACCACCGTTAGACTGAAAACATCCTACTTCTCCAGAGAAGCCCAGAGCAGGGTCAAAGGTAATATTGGGGCCCTTTTCATGCAGCCTACACTATTGTGTTCTTTAGCAGCAATACTTTTGTTCCTCATGTCTCTGAGAGAATTCTGGAAAATTCTGTAACCTCTACCACCTAAGTGAAAAGCTAATATTTTTCACCATCAGTTTTAAAACTAATGAAAGATGGGATTTACAACACATTGTACAGATTAGCCTTTTACAATAAGTAAATGTCCCATCATGTCTTTTATTCCAGTGGAATTAAATACTGTAGTGATCTGATAACGCTCATCACTGAAAAAATATATAAGCCAGCTCCTAATAATGGGAAATTTTATATTATTTATCTTCTCTCCTTTAATTCCAATCTCTATTACTCCTCCTCTACAGAATTTCTACCTAAGATAATACAATTTTAAGCTTCAAGTCTTTTCTTGATCACTAAATCTCACTTCTTTTACAAGAAAGGTAATAATAAATCAAAATTTTAAAGGTTAAATTTTCTGAAAGCATTTGTAATTTTAGACTCACCAACATTCAGTACTTTCACATGCAGCATGAAGAAGTTGGCCAAGATGAGCCTTCCTGGAACTTATTTGTCTAAAAATATTTTTAAGGAGCACCTGAGTGGCTCAGTCAATTAAGCATCCGACTTTGGCTCAGGTCATGATCTCACGGTTCGTGGGTTCGAGCTCCGCATCGGGCTCTGTGCTGACAGCTCAGAGCCCGGAGCCTGTTTCAGATTTTGTGTCTCCCTCTCTCTCTGACCCTCCCCTGCTCATGCTCTCTCTCTCAGAAATAAATTTTAAAAATAATAATAAAAAAACATAAATAAATATTTAATAAATAAATAAATAAAAACATTTTAAAAATGTTAACAGAGTTCATGAAGTCCCAACAGAAGGAAGACCATTAAATATGGTACTTGCTGTTGACCCAAAGGGAATAGGTTTATTATATATATTAATAAATATTAAATATATATGTACTGCCCAGATGTATTAAATATTGAATAGTACTGTAGACATCAGCTAAAATTGTAAAGCAAGAAGACAAGACATAGATAAATCCTACAGAGCAGATAGCATAGCCCAGCACAATTTGTCGCTACCCTATGCATCAAAGTATAGGTCAGATATTATCTGTGTAGATCAGGGAATTTGCATGCAACTTCCTATTGTTTTGGAGGAAGGCATATTAGTTCTTCAAGGGAGATTATTGCATAAATAAGGGCAATACTTTTCTTACATGAAGATTATAAAATGTTTCATAAATGAAAAATCTTAGTTGCACAAAGTAATTACTTGATAAATACTTATTGAATGAAAGAAGAAGCAACCTCTGTCCTCGGCCCTGGTGCAGAGCAGGACTCGGAGCAGAGCAGCGAGAAACAGGAAGGAAGCAGAGTGCTTGAACCTCCACCCTGATGGAAACAAGGAGGATTAGAACTCAGTATAATGATTGTTAGCAGGGATTGTGAGGAGCCACAGTGATTTCACATGGATACTAAAAGGAAATTTTCTGTTCTTGTTTCAGGCCAGCTGCCTAAAAGCCATCTGGAACTGGAGATTTCAGACAGTGATCTTCAGAACTGCCCACCTCCTTTGCTTCAGTGCCCTAATCTTTGGTAAACTTGATGTTAACCTTTCATCTGGGCCTGAGTAATTAGGGGAACTTCTCCAAGTAGGAGAAGTTAAGGATGCCAGCTAGATGTTACAAGGAATGGGAAAACTGTTCCCGCCCAGATGCCTTGAAGAAAAATGCACCTGACACCATCATATTAGTGCAAAGGCTCTGGGACAAACCGAAGCAGACATATCCAGGACCAATCATCCGCGAGGCACAGCAGGCACTGGTCCACAGTACTGTCAGGGACCCACAAAACTGTCTTAGTATACAGTGTTGACATATATATGTCTTTCTACTAATGCAAGTATAAAATACAGTTTTTAATATTTTATTATGGAAGAAGGAGATTATAAAGGAAAAACTGCCCTGAGTCAATTACAGTCAATAATGCAGCCCTGGTGATGCCAAATAGTCTTAAGGCAAAACAATGCAGTCGAGGTGTCGGTGGGGGAGGGACAAACACAAATGACCCTCACGCAGGGAGCAGAGGACAGGTTTGAGTAGGAACAAGACTCTATAAACAGGAAAAAGAGCCACTTCCAGGCCTGATTGCTTACACTGTACACCTCTTCATGTGGGATCTGGCCTCATCTGGCCCGGGTGAGCTCCCACTGGCTCCAATAACAGTATCTTTCATCAGAGTGCCCCTTACACTTTTAGAGGGCACACACTTTATTTCTATTTGATATCACAGGCATTTCTTCAAAAGGCTTATTTTAAGCCCTGTTTTAACAAGTGAGTGAGCAGAGATAGAGGACTTATTGTAACTTATCAAAGAGAAACAGTCAAGAGCAGTGGAATGAGTGTAAGACTGCAGATCAGGAGATCTGATTTGTAACCTGCCTCTGCCACAAACATGTTGTGTTTCACTCAACAAGCATTTACTGAACACCTGTGCTTGGTGTTAAGGACCCAGAGATAAAAACAGAACACTAGCAGCATTCACAGTCTAGCAGGTGTGGACCATGTCGTATGAAGAGACATTCCAATACCCAGCGGGCGATAGGGAGGTGGAAGCATAGACAAGGTGCAGCGGGGGCCCGGAGGAAGCAGCACCAAGCCTACCTGAGGAAGTCACGGAAAGTGGGGGGAGGAAAGGTAGACCAGGCACAAGTGGGGAGGGCGGCCAGAATAGCAGGGAGAGCACGTGCAAAGGCACAGAAGTGGGAGCTCCGTTGTGCTAAGAAAGGAAATATGGCGGGTGGTGGGTCTGGCCCCGCAGGTGGGCTCTGGAACATAAAGCTTCTTATTTGCCATGTGAAGACGTCGAACCTGTAGATATGAGGCAGCTACCAAGACATTCTGTGTGTCATTTAAGCTGGGCAAATTACTCAATATGTCTCTTCCATTTATAAAAGAAGATTAGATGCCTCATAAGGTCCCTTCCAACTCTGCTATCTTATGACTCCAAACCTTTAACACCAAGGGTACTCAGAATAGTACATTTTCTTATTCTGACTTTACACACACACACACACACACACACACACACACACACACACACAACCTATTCTTAGGCAAAATATGGAAACGACTCTTCTTCCTTAAGATGACTACATTAGATATAATATAGTCATGTTTTAGGTATTTGTCTTCCAGTCAGAAACCCATCTGACTGCACAGAAGTGTATTTATGCTCACAGGCTCGTTAAGAATGCTAACCTGGCACTCACTCTCCTTTACTCAGAACTAGTAAAGCAGAAAGAAGTGGCAGCATGGACCTATAATTACAGCATCAAAGCATATTCATGGAATTATTCTCGGATATTCTGCCAGAAGCACTACACAGATTTAGTGGCCATCCAGAATAAACAAGAAATTGCTTACCTCAATGACGTCATACCTTACTTCAGCTCTTACTACTGGATTGGGATCCGAAAGATCGATGATAAATGGACCTGGGTAGGAACCAAAAAGGCCCTCACCAAAGAGGCTGAGAACTGGGCTGACAGCGAGCCCAACAACAAGAAGAACAATCAGGACTGTGTGGAGATCTACATCAAGAGCGTGTCAGCCCCCGGCCAGTGGAATGATGAACCTTGCTGGAAAAAGAAGCGAGCACTATGCTATACAGGTAGGAGCTTCTCCACTCTCAAGTTTGTTTCAAAAAAGAAAAAAACTGCCTTTCCTGATTCACTAATAGAGGCACTGAGTCAATACCATTGAGTCACAAAGTCAGGTATATGAAATCAAAGAATAAATGACAGTTGGGGCGCCCAGGTGGCTCAATGGGTTAAGCATCTTGATTTCTGCTCAGGTCATGATCTCACGGTTCGTGAGTTTGAGCCCTGCATCAAGCTCTCTCTCTCTCTCTCTTTCTCAAAATAAAAGATAAACTTAAAAACATTTTAAAGCAGTAAAAAGAATAAACTATAGTCAAGCAGCATTATGAAGCCCCTTGAAGAATATAAGATCAGGATTAGAGAAAACTGGATTTTTCTGAAACTAAAAGGGCATTTTACAATCATTGGATCCACCCTCCTCAGTGTATAGCTGATGAAAGAGATGCTAAGGAGGTTCTAGTCTCCTAAAATTTATGTCCAGAGCCTTTTTTACCATGATGCCTGCGTATAAAGGACAGTATACGCTGGAAGGTAACTTGGCCCCGCCCCTAGGAGCCATAGCTGTAACTAAGAGCTTTTGCACATCACTATGTTCCAGGCATTGTTATAAGCCTGTTTCATGTGAGTTTCATTTAGTCCTCGTGAGAACCTCATCAATCAGGCCCTCTCATTTCACTGATGAGAGAAAGGTTCAGGCTACGAAGGAATTTGCTCAAGGTTCTAAGCTACTTGACGGTAGAGTAGTTTTCAAACTCATGACTCTAAAGCATGTGTTTTTAGCCACAAATGCTACCCTCCTGTCTGCTCTGCATTCTCATGAGACAACTTGAGAACTTGTCCAGGAGTCACAAATGCTTACAGACACCCCTCAACAGCCGCATGTATGCAGGTGTGCTGATAGGGACAGCAGAGTGAGGGAAGGGAAGGGGAAACTGAGGCTGAAGAGATCCTGTGAGTATATTTGCTTCTCAACAAAGTAAACAGTTCCTGATAAGCAGACACGTGTGGAAGCGCGGCCCTCCTGCGGTCACGCGCCTGCGCCAGGCCTGGTTGATTCGTTCTGATGTGGCTTCTCTTGGCCCCTGCAGCAATGAGCACTGTGCCCAGGGAGAGACTTGACAGTGCTGGGCAGGCAGTCCTGAGCACTCTGAGGCTTCTTCTTTAATGAATCATCTTACAGATGCCACACTCTGCTATACATGCTCTAAATTCTTTACATTATAAATACCTCCTCCACTTTCCCTCTATTTTCTCTCTCTTTCTTGTCAGTCAAGCCTCCTCACGGAGGGAAAACATATCCGTAAGCGCAGTGTTAGGTAGTCAGGTTTAATTTTATAAATAATTTATAAACAAGTGAACAAGTATATTTATTAATTTAAAAAATTATGACCTGTTCTCCATTGGCCAAGATGGATGTTTCCAGAATATTAGCTCATCCTGCTGCCTCCCAGTCAGCTCCCTGCTCTTCCTGAGCTATGCCTCCCTGGAACTGTCCCTGTAAGATTATATCTATTGGTTACCATTAGATGTTCCGGTATGCCACCACTTCCCCTCCCTGCCCAACCTTCAACATTGATACCTGGAAGACAGCCTTCCCCAATAAAGCTTGGCAAAAAAAAAAAAAAAAAAAAATCACAAGGAAGAAAAGAGATTGAAAGCTACTGGCATGAATGATGCCACTTCTCTAACCTGCAACAATGGCAGACATCACTAATTGTTGCAATTTCACCAGAACACAGCTGGTTTCCGTGTCCGCCAGTGCAATATCTAGGCAGCCACTATCACTGAGTGGCATTTTGCCAGCCAAGACCAGGGTGTAGGGAACCATCAACTCTCTGCAGGAGATAGATGAGAAATAGGTGCGTACCCTGCAACAAGACATTAAATTGGGACAATTCTCTAAATTTCAGGATTTGTTAGATCTCAGAACAGCCTAGCAAAAAAAAGATTTACTCAGTGAGTCATCGTGATGTCCTTTCCTGGCTATTCGAAAGTATAAACAAGTTAGTAACCTGCCTAAAACCCTGAAGTGGAGTAGAATACAGACCATTGGCTGTTTTCTCATTTCTAACATTCTGAGACCCTGAGGAAGCTACGATCAGAACAAAATTTGTATGCTCCGAAGCACAGGACAGACAGGTGTCACTACTGCAAGACCTTGGTGGGGTCAAGGTGAATAGGATGGAAGATGAGGACCAAACTCTGTCTATTGGCTGCTGCTCCTCCTGCATCTTCCCTTTAATAGGAACCCTTCCCAGTGCCCCCATGCAGCTTCACCAAACCTGCTGGCTACTTCCAGAACGCCCTTCTATAGAATCTGCACTACCTGTAGAATTCGAGCATCTCAGAGTTGAGAGGGAATGCAGGAAGATATCATCTAGCACAACCCTCTATGTGACATATGAACTCCCTTTTGTAACTGATCCCAAAGTGGACCAGTGCAGAGGAAACACCACCAGAAAAATATAGCCACAGGCCTTGCCCCCGACTCTGCCAACATTCTCAGAACCCTCCCTCAGGTGCATAATGCATACACCCACAAAGAGTCTCTTGTAGGAAAGAAACCTCAGCCCTTCTCCATTCCGACTTCTGGAGAAGGGTGTGGCTAGTCAGTCATACTCTGCACTACCTAAGCCTGGCATATTTAAGCCCGTGAAACATCTCTTAGTGAGAGTGTTTGTCCTGTAGCATGAGGAGCTCTTAAGTGTCTCATCTGGTTCCTCTGCTCCTCCACCATGTGGAGTTGGGCACAGGTTTGAAATGAACAAAAGGTGGGAGGGCTTTGGCCCTAACACTGGGCAGACTGGCCTCAGAGAAGTCCCTTGCTTGAGGTCCTGTAATAGTAGGTAGCCGAGCCAGGACTCTGATCACATGTATATGATTCCCCCCCTCCCATTTGATTCCCAGCCTTTATGTTGTAATGCCCATCATAGGGGCTTCTGTATTAATACAACTCTATGAACATTCTTGGTTAAAAAGCCACTATCTATTTTGTACCACATGGAGGAGTTTCTCTGTCCACACATCTATCAGCGGCCCTTCATCTCTCTGTGTAACTCATAGCAATCCCTCCTTAGGCAGCACTAAACTCAGCTTAAAGTGGAAGCCATGCAATGCTCCGGTGGGGTCCTACAATGCCCTTCACAGGGAACTGGCTGGCACTCCAGAGGGCACCGTAGTTTTCTGTTGCTTGGCTAGCTCCGTCTTACCCGAGAGGGGCTGAGTCTGTGGCTTGGAAAAGAATCTAGCTTTTCTTCACACCTCCCGGAAATGCCCATGATTCTGACTCTTTTGTATCCATGCAGCATCCTGCCAGGACATGTCCTGTAGCAAACAAGGAGAGTGCATTGAGACCATCGGGAACTACACCTGCTCTTGCTTCCCCGGATTCTATGGACCAGAATGTGAATATGGTGAGGCCGCTATTTTGTTGGTATTATTGTGGCCACTGGTCTTGTGCTGGAGGCGGTCCTGGAGGCAGTCCAAGAAGCAGATCATGTTGGAGACTCTCCAGGAAGTAAAGACTTCTCCCGGTCTTCTCTAGGGTCGGTCAGTCAGCCCCACTCAAATTGCCCCAGGACACACATTCTGGGTAAAACATTGTATTCTTAGAACATTTGTTCATAAAATCCTAAGCAGTAAAAAGCAAAACATACAGGAAGCAAAACAAAGGCTGATTTTGCTTGTTTGAAATAAAAACCAGTGAAAGACTGATTATATCCCAAGATGTAGCCCATACAAAGGAGCCAAGTAAAGATTACCAGGCTGGGTTAGAAGCCCAGAAAGACAGGGTCAGGAGTATTAAATAATCACTTCCAGCAAACCTGATGTTGTCTTTAAACCTGTAATGAAAACAATTCAATATTTCGTCCCCACAGTCAGAGAGTGTGGGGAATTTGATCTCCCTCAACATGTGCTCGTGAACTGTAGCCACCCTCTCGGGAACTTCTCCTTCACTTCAGAGTGCAGCTTCCACTGCCCTGAAGGGTACGAATTGAATGGGCCCAGCAAGCTGGAGTGTTTGGCTTCTGGAACATGGACAAATAAACCACCACAGTGTACAGGTATGTGGACCTTATTCTCTCCGTTGTCAGTGACAACTAGAATTTCAGAGTAGGAAAATAAGCTTTCTCCATTAAAAAACATGGGAGATTGGGGCGCCTGGGGGGCTCAGTCAATTAAGCATCCGACTTCAGCTCAGGTCATGATCTCACGGTTCATGGCGTTGAGCCCCACGTCGGGCTCTGTGCTGAGGACAGCTGCTTTGGATTTTGTATCTCCCTCTCTCTCTGCCCCTTCCCAGCTCTCTCTATCTCTCTTTCAAAAAATAATCTTAAAAAAAAAAAAAAACCATGACAAATATGAGTATCTGAATTCGATGGGAAATTCTGATTTTTACTACTACCTATCAATGAGAGTAACACTGATTTTGATTTTCATAATGCTTTGTATCTATAGAGTGAGGTGATCAGCTTAATTCTTGATTCTCAGGCAAATGCATCACAAAGGGACCTCTCTCTAATTGCAAAGTAAACAGAGCATATTAATGAGGACTTAGGGGTTGAGTATTGTTAATTTGAGAATTTTACCTTGCTTCTTTAAAAGTAAATGAAAATGAGGATGTTTGCATCTTTCCAAATGTCTACTGAAAGTACCATTGAACCAACCAAGTGTATCACCTTGCCCATCACTTAGGGAAGGTGCAGATGGCTGCTGGAGCATCCTAAAGTTTCACAAGTGCTGGGCATAACCCAAGGGCTCACACCATTGCTCTGTGGTTGTTTGTAGCTGCCCAGTGTCCACTCCTAAAGACTCCTGAGCGAGGAAGCATGACGTGTTCTCCCTCTGCAGAAGCATTCCAGTACCAGTCCAGCTGCCGTTTCACTTGTGAAGAGGGATTTGCATTAGTTGGGCCAGAGGTGGTGCAGTGCACAGCTTCGGGGGTGTGGACAGCCTCACCCCCAGTGTGTGAAGGTGAGCGTCTGGTGGTTGGGAGTGTGTAACGTCCACTGCGCCAGTTCTTGCTGTGAGTACGGAGGACAGTGGCCAGCTATGGAAAAGTTGGCCTGAATTGCCACAACTTGACTCTCCTTTCCACCTGCCACTCAGTACATTGGGATAGGAAAAGAGGGTCTGGCTCCAGAAACACCAAGAGGCTGATTTTACTACAAACAAATTTAAAAAAGTCCTCCCATGTCCCAAAGTCAGAGCCCTCAAGCAGTTTCAGAACGGCCCCATTCATAAATTTCACACAACAACGAAAGGATGGCATCTACATCCTTCTAGTATCTTATAGATCCTTCTAGTATCTTATAGATACATCCTTCTAGATCTTATAGATACTAGAAGACCTACCAGGACAGGTTTATAGAGATAAAGGGAATAGAGGATATTAGAAAAAAGCTTGGAGGAGTCTTTTTCTTTTCTAAGATTAAGGTCACCTGTGGATGGGTCCTCCAAGTCTGGACAAACCACCGTTAGGGTCTCTTGACCCTTATAGATTCCTAGCTGCACCCGGGTTTTCTGGAGGTAGTTTTATCATTGCCTTCCAGCTGTGGGTCTGGTTTTTCTCCTTCCTTAGTATCTTTCTCTCTGTCCTTGGTTGTTCTCTCTTAGCTGTGCAGTGTCCGCTCCTGGAAGCCCCTGGCAAAGGAACCATGGATTGTGTTCATCCTCTCGCTGCCTTTGCATATGGCTCCAGCTGCAAATTTGAGTGTGAACCTGGCTATCAAGTGAGAGGCTGGGCCACCCTCCGCTGCATTGGCTCTGGCCAGTGGACCGCACCCTTGCCAGCCTGTGAAGGTAGGGTTTTCCTTTAGTAGCCCCTTCCACCCAGAAAGGCTCAGGGTAGCCTCCTCCAAGTTCTGACATTGGAACAGGTTGTTCAACCTCCAGGAGGCATGGTTTTCTCACCCATGAAATGAGCTAACGTGCTTTTGTGAGAAAGAAGTATATAAAAAGTACGCAGTTAAATAGCATGTATAAAGTAGCTAGCATTAGACTGGGCATTCAATCAACCTTCATTTCTGCCTCGTTTTTTCCCTTCCTGCCTCACTGGCAATACAAGCTATGGGACAATGTCGTCTACTTGAGAGGAAGCCAGAACAGTGGCTATTAGGACAAAGAGGGGGATTTCCCACTGAAGCATTTGGAGGTGACTTTGACAACGGAGCAAGGCACGCTGCATTGACAGAGGCCACGATGCAACCCTAGACAATTACAGAACAGCACAGAGCTGAATTCTGTGTAATTGCCTCCTACCCTCAGCTCCTAAGGCAGAAAGGGGCACTTGGGGAGCAGGGAATTGAAGATTGGATTAGTGAGTTCCCAGGAGACCGAGATCACAAGCCCAGCTCTGCTAGAGTCCAGATACAAGACGTCAGGGTAGTAACTCATTTTTCAACCTCCCCTTTCTCATCTGTAAAGTAAGAGAGAAGTGCTAAAAGATCTTTGGTTTTTTGATGTTCCGTTTCTGTAAAAACCAGAGGTCTATGCCTACGGTGTGATGGTGGTCTTCGCACTCTGAAAAAACCCAGGAATAGCCTGGAGATGAGATGCTTTATCAAGAAGTGCATGAGGAAACTGGCCTATATCAGAGCTAAGGCCGTCCAGGGCTCAATTCTGTGCAGGAACTGCCCTTGAATGTCACTCACTTGGCAATTGAAGTCTGATTAGGCTGACATCCTGTGTTTCAGAGATATGACCCACTCAGGATCATTTTATAAACCTAGCTAATAGGATGTCAACAATAAGCTATGTTATTTCAGCTTTTTCCTTAAAAACCCAGCCTGTTCTTTTCTACTGCCTGATACAGTTCTGCAAATATCATCAGTAAACATTTAAAGAGTACCTTCGATGTACCAAACATGGCCAGGCTGTGGGATACGACTAGGAATGACTGAGCCTGGCTTCAGGGAGACTGTGGTCCAAGGGCAGCACCACAGGAGTCTCCGCACGGTGCAGGGGCTGTGGGGAGCACACTGGGGGAGTCTGTACTGTTGAGCTGGGTGGGGGCGGGCAGAGAAGTCTAAGCTGAGGTCAAAGGGCAGTGATTCAGGCAAAGAGGGCACAGGAAAGTGTTCCAGGCGGACTCTCTTTTGGAAAAGGGAGGATTCAGGGTTCTGAACATACTGGCAATATGGGGAGGAGAGGTGCATCTCTTGAGAGGCTCTTCTGAGAAAGAACTGAGCCCTTCCATGACCCAGTTTCAGATGACAACTTTCTCCCTTTAGCCATTGCCTGTGGGCCACTGGAGAGTCCCGCTCATGGAAGCATGGATTGCTCCCCGTCCTCGAGAATGCTTCAGTACAACACCAGCTGTAGCTTCCGTTGTGCTGAGGGCTTCAGGCTGAAGGGAGCTGACATGGCCCAGTGTACTGACTTGGGGCAGTGGACAGCACCAGCCCCCGTCTGTGAAGGTACTGTGACATCAGAATATTCCTTCTGTGTCTGTCAGTTTGTTATGCAGTTAGCAGTCATTGATTTATTCATCAGACATTCACTGAGAACCATTAGTGCCCAGCCCTTTGTGCCGGCCCTGGGATGGAACGGTGAGCAAAGCACACGTTCATTACGGCATATTGGAACTCAAGGTGAAGGTTTCTCTGATTAGAACCCACTGAGTGTATTGGCATGAAGAAGACGGAGGTTGGGAGGAAGGAATGATGCATGAGGAACAAAGTAGAAGAGTAATGGGCAAGGTATTTAGTCTAGTTCTGTCATTTCCTGGCAACAAGCTTTTGGTCTCTCAGAAGTTCAGTGCCTTCTGTAATATGGGAGTATTATTATCTCCCGTATATTCACAATTAGTGGTTGTGAATTAAGGTGGTAAAAAGCAAGCTTAAAATTGCTATGGGTTTGGGGTACCTGAGTGGGTCAGTTGGTTAAGCATCCAATTCTCGATTTTGGCACAGGTCATGATCTCATGGTTTGTGAGTTCAAGTCCTGTGTTGGGCTCTGCACTGACAGTGTGGAGCCCGCTTGGGATTCTCTTTCTCCCTTTCTCTCTGCCCTACCCAACTCATGCTCTCTCCCTCTCTTTCTCCCTCTCTCTCTCAAAATAAATACATTAACTTAAAAAAACTGCTATGAGTTTTACAAATGTATGTAAAATGATAATAACATTTACCTTATGAATTATATATCTGTGATCTGATTTTACAAAGTGATCTTCTTTCGGTTGTTGATTTTTTCAATAGTTTGCTCTTATAGGAGAACAAAGACATAAGGAAGTCATTAGGATTATTATTTTTACGACAGAAGTTATGTCCCAGAAGTATAATATTGATATTTCATGTTGCTATTTACTGGGATTTGGGGGCAATTTGTGTGAATTGCCCTGGGTCTATGCTGACAGCAGAGAGCCCGATGCAGGACTCGAACTCACAAACTGTGAGATCATGACCTGAGCCAAAGTCGGACGCTTAGCCAACTGAGCCCCCAGGCGCCCCTCTGAATTGGCTTTTTGCTGTTCATTTTGATTACATACTTAGCATAGATCCGTGGGTCCAAAAGTATGAATTTAAAATTATTCATGCATATTGCCAAAATGCTTATAATGCCTTAGAATTTTCTTTATAAAATTGTTCATGTGCCACTGTGATTGACATTTTTCTCATCCTCCAGTTTGAACATGCCCCATTCGAAATCCCTGTTCTTGGCGCTAGATGGGACTAAGGGGTCAAAATGAATGAGAACGTGTGTGCTCCTCTCTCCTCACCTCCTCTCCTCTTCACCTCTCAGCGCTGCAGTGCCAGGATCTTCCGGCTTCAGACAACGCCCATGTGAACTGCTCCCACCCATTTGGAGTCTTTAGGTACCAATCCACCTGCAGCTTCTCCTGTGACGAGGGCTTGCTCCTGGTGGGAGCGGGCATGCTGCGGTGCTTGGGCACGGGGGCCTGGAGCGCTTCTCCTCCACAATGCCAGGGTAAGCTGAAGTCTCTCCTGCATCTGGGAAATAAATGGTAGGCTGCATTTTAGAAGACTATATTTTAACAGCAGTGACTGTCCAGGGGCCAGAAGCTTGAAATGGACTGGAAAATTAAGAAACACTTTCATCCTGTAACCCAGTGATCCCACATGCAGAGCCAGGCAGGTAACACAAGTGGCAATAATCGGAGACAGGGAAAGTCCCCCCTTCCCCTCCCCCTCCACCCCGTGCATTCCTTATCAGGACCTTTATTAGTACCTGGAGGCTTCTATCCTGAACCAGGAAAACTGGTGTCACGTGGCTAAAAGCAGTGCCTAGAAAGAAGGCCAGAAGGAAAAAAAATAGCTTCAGGATGGTTGTACCAAGGCTGACCCAGCACTTTGCTCCTAGGAACCGTGGACTATACCCCTTGGGTATAATAGTGCACGACGGGAGGCAGAATTTACAGGTGCTACAAATGTCTCCAAGATCTGTGGAGGAATGGAGAAGTAGACTCAGGAGAAATTGAAGAGTGATGTAAAAAAGGAGAAATTAATCTATAAATGCAAGATTACAGGATCCTCAGCAGAGAAAACATGCCCATTCAGCCTCAGCATGTGTATCTGCACTGTCCTCACTTGAACAGAAAGCCAGGGTACAGGGGCGCCTGGGTGGCTTAGTCGGTTAAGCGTCCGACTTTCACTTAGGTCATGATCTCGCGGTTCGTGGGTTCGAGCCCCGCGTCGGGCTCCGTGCTGACAGCTCAGAGCCTGGAGCCTGTTTCAGTCTGTGACTCCCTC